>NW_017733209.1:67694-68661 GCF_001890085.2 Hipposideros armiger
TCGCTGGGATAATGTTCATCTCTGTGCATGATAATGAAGCTGCCGTGGTAACTCTAGAAGTCACTTTAAAAATGTGCAATTTGGAAAGTTCATTTCTTAGAAAAAAGATTAGCATAGTTGTAACACTCATGATGATCTAACGAGGCTTGAAAAGAACACTTGGGCAAAAAAAAATATATATATATATATGTATATATAGACTGCTCAGATTTCACAATGACAGTTCTTCTGAGAATGATGTGGTCCACCCATGACTTCCGTAATCAATGAAACAAGGGGGACGTAGGTTAGAAAATTAATTAAATTTTGATGTGTGTAACCTAGCAGTAGAACTCACTCAGCTCCTCCTCAGCTCAGGATGCTTGCTAAGTAAATCACAGCAGCACTTGCATGGGAAATTTTATATACTTGTCATTTTCATAATTTAAGGAGCTAGGGATAATAAATGTCCCCAGCATTAGTTATTTAGGAAAGGTTGACTGTACCTTTTATGACCGGTCAGAGAAATTCAGACTGAAAGGGAAACAAATGTGACGCATGGGACTTGGGTACATTTCCAAAGTAAAGCCCTACGTTCTCGGCCCCACCCACCCCCAGTTTTTTGAGAGGAAAAAGGCATTAATCAATGCCCAGAGTCTCTGAACCTTGTTATGGAAAACGTTTATCTTTTTTTTCTAGGGCAGATTGTAACTTTTCAAAGTTAATTGTTTTTTGGAGACTAAATCCCGTGTGACTGATACAGAGGGACGGCATGCTTAAGACACTCCTGTTATCACTGGCACCTTGTGAGCTCCAGAAGCATGCACTCCTGGAGGCATGCTGTGATTAATTTTTTTTTAAGACTTTATTGAGGAATTCGGGGGTGGAGGTGGGGAACAGTGTTGGGGAATTGGAGAAGGGGAACAGCCAAGTTGTTGTCCTTCAATCTTAGTTGTGGAGGGCGCAGCTAGCTCAGCTCCAAGTCCAG
>NW_017733209.1:71211-74937 GCF_001890085.2 Hipposideros armiger
CATACTTAAATAGATTTTTATTAGGGATCTTGCTATACAAATTGTTGAACAACTTGATTTCTCACTTAACAGTATTGTGTGTCTCCACTTCCTGTCTTCATTTCCTCTTCATATTCTTGCAGCAAGCATGGGCACCCATGCTGCTGTTCAGCCACTTGCTCAAAGGCAAACGATGATCCCTAATAACACGCTGTGAGAGTAGCCCCAGTTCTCATCCTTGTTGAAGTGTTTAATACTACTCGCCTTCCCTGACCGAAACTCCTTTCTTAACTACACAGACACTGTTCTTTCACTGTTCCTGTCCACGGGTGTTAGTCTCCTGTGAGATGTCGGCCTTCTGCTGTGAAACTGCTAACTCTGTCAGTTCTTCTCATCATCAAAGGCATACGTATTTCCTACTTTATGTTCTATTTCTTCCCTTGCATATTACCAATGCCCTTCCAATTTAAGGTTTTCAAAACTAATCTTATTTTCTTAAAAAAAAACACAAACTTTATTCCATCGTTCATCTAATCAGTTAATGGCTTTACCACCCAGCCATCTAAGCCATTTTAAAACTTTTTTTTTCCTTGAGGATATTCTCACTCAAAGTACTTTACTTTGGATAAAACTAAACTTATCTACGTCCTCCACACCCCAGAACCCACATCTCAAACCTCTTCTTACTCAGGTAGTTCCTATCTCAATTGCTGATACTGGAATCCACCAGGTTTACCCAGACAGAATATTTCAGTTGTCCTCAATTTTTCTCTTCACTTCAGCCACTTCAGCCAACCGTGACTCCCTGTCACTGTCACCTTCTTCCTGCCTACCTCTTTATCTCTTCCACTCTCTTTATCTCAGGCCCTCACATTCCCCTGCCTGTGTCACTGTAATGGCCTCTTGTGGTAGGTTGAGTGCTATTTTACAAAAATGTGTGTCCATCTGGAGCCTTAGAATTTACTTTTATTTGGAAATAGGGTCTTTGCAAATGGCCTTAAAGTAAGAATCAAGATGAGGTCATACTAGATTAAGGTGAGCATGTCCTCTAAGAGACAGAATAAGACACAGAGATACAAATAAGGAAGAAGGCCATGTGAAGACTGAGGCAGAGATCGGGGTGATGCTGCCACAGCCAAGGAATGCCAGGGGCCACAAGAAGCTGGACGAGGTGAGGAAGGTTCTCCCCTAGAACTTCCGGAGGGAGTGTGGCCCTACGGCCACTTTGAGCCACAAAGTTTCTGGGAATTTGTCATGGCAGCTTTGAAATGGATCTATGATCATGGTGTCCCCTCTGTTGGAAAATTCAACCACTGGGGCTTACAAAGTTGTTCCAATCTCTCTCCATCATGAATGCCATGCTCCAGTTTCACTGTTTCCTACACATCCTTAACTCCCTGTCTGTGTTTGTGTTTTCACATATTTGTTCTTCAGCTTTCTTTCCCTGATGGGGTCTTCTTCCTGCTCTATGGGGTTCAAGCATCACCTCATCTTTGAGATTCTTCTCAGTCCCTGGAGTGGGCGTGAGGAAGTATTTTATTCTTTCTCTTATCTTCCTTCAGAACTCTGTCCCAACCTCTTAATTAAAACTCAACACAGTGTAATATAGTTGGTTTTATATATTTCTGTCTCTCTCTCCTTTACCTATCCCCACCCAGATTATGAGAACCTTGAACCTTGGGACTTTATTCATAGTCTCAATACCTAGCACACTTGTCTCCCAAGGAACAGGTTGCTCAGTAACTGTTGCTTCACAGTTAGATAACTATTTTTCTCTGTTGAGGAGTTTTCTATTTGTGTTCAGCCATAACTTATAAATATACAAACACGTAAATAGTAGAGTTATGATCATTAATTTTATATGTCAACTTGCAAAGGCCACAGTACCCAGATATTTGGTCAGAAAATATTCTAGATGTCTCTGTGAAGGTGTTTTTTAGTTGAGATTAACATTTATATCAGTAGGCTTTCAGCAAAGCAGGCTATCCTTCCTAATATGAATGGGCCTCATCCAATCAGTTGAAGGTCTTAATAGGAAAGAGATTAATTTCCCCTGGAATAAGAAATTCTGCCAAGATACAGCTTTTGGCACATACTGCAACTCTTCCCTAGACCCTCAGTCTGCTGGCCTACTCTGAAGACTTTGGACTTGGCAGCCTCCACAACCTAATGAGCCAATTCCTTAAAATAAATGTCTCTCTATATATGCAATTCCTATTGGCTCTATTTCTCTGGAGAACCTTGGCAAATACAGCAGTCAACCTTATACTTCTCACCTGAAACATTTTGTTGATTCTCTCCACAGAGAAGTTTTTTAAATGCAATAACTCAAAACATGTTCTAAATAAGATCTATGAGATTAGATTTGGAAATGTTTGTGAAGGTGTACGTGTGTCTCAAGCAGCCCTGGAGTCACCCTGAGCCTGAATTTGAATCCTGGCTCCAGTAGCTGGGGAACTATGGTCAAGTTACTCAGCCTCTTGGCGTTTGTGATTTCGTTTTAGAATGAGGTTAACCTACTGACCTTACACGATTGCTATTGTGAGAATAACATCAATGAAAACACATAATGTGCTTAAACTGTGTCTGGCACATAGTAAGTGCTCAGAGAATGTTAACTGTCATGTTTCTGCAGCCTCTGCTGTTGGCCTACTTGCTTCAGTTCACTTACTTCCCCTTGTTAATTTATTACTGAGGAAAAATAAGGNGTGGCCCAGGAGTCACAGAATTCAATTTCCCCACTTAGCCTTGCTTTCCAAAAGTGATTTGATCATTAATGTCACCAGTTTTGTGAAAGAAAAGGACAATGAAAGTCTTTGATTGATAAGCCCCTCCAACACACACACCATTCCTGAGATAGTCAGTTGAATTGGTTATTTGATATTGTATGGAGAAAGAAATAGAAATATTTTAAGTCCTCTGTTTTGACCTCGTGTCAAACCAGCCTTGCCATCAAACGTTATTTTGGCACATTCAACAATTTTGAGACATGCTGGTGGCAGTGGAATCAGATAGAAGTGAACATGTTTTCCTGAAGCTGATTATGTTACACACAGTGGACAAGAAGTAGAAAATCAAATTAAGCCAGTCAGCCTGTTTGATAGACTTACAGACATCTTTGGTTGTCAAAGAACCAAGAATTGCTAGCTCAGGCTTCTGCCCTGAGAACAGGGACAGGGCTCATTCTACCTCACAGATGTATAACTTGAATCTTTTGTAGGCATCACCCACCTGTTCAATTTTCACAGAAATTCTCTGAGGGGTTGCTGTCACACATTTTGCAACCGGGAAATGAAGGCACAGAAAGGTGAGATTACTTGGCCAATGTCACATACCTGATGCATGACAGAGCCAGGATTTAAACCTTGAGTCTCACTTTGGATGCTGTTTACTTCAGCCAGTGGTATACTGCTCTCCATCATTTCAACATTTTTCTCTAAGTGGTGGGATAGTGAGTGGTGTTTGTTTTTCTTCTTATAACCCTTGAGCACTTTTTCAAATTTTCTACATTTATTTTATAATAAAAAATATTTAAGTAATATATTTATAAAGAAAGTGGAGCTAATGATTTTATATTTCAAAGATACAGAAGGAAGAGAAGATTGTAGTAATTTAATGAGTGACATTAAAGAGGAGCGTTGATTTTTTGTTTGTTTTGCTTTTTTTCATTAAGATGGCTTACACCAATTTGAAGGCTAAGACTCAGTGGAGAAAGAGAAATCAAAGATACAAGAAAGAAGATAAGAA
>NW_017733209.1:80397-81609 GCF_001890085.2 Hipposideros armiger
TTTTTTGAATGACTAATGTTGCTTCATGTAGTGATATGATATGTATATTTCCAGGGTGATATTTTTTGGTTGCTTATTATTTAGACAAAACTGTCTAGTTTAATTCTAGGATATAAGAAATGTGGGAAGTTCAAATATATTGGTAAAAATGAAAGATATTTCATTTATTAAAGCTGTAATCAAGACAGATGCATTAATTAAGTTATGACTTAAGAGAAGAAAAATGTTGTTTTTGGGTTTGCTAACTATTCTTCCCTGCCAAGGGGTTGCTAGAGTTCTGTTTTGAGCTGTGACATATGCAAATACATACATAATTAGAGCCAACACTGGGTTTTCTTACTTATGAAAGAAAACAGTGACTCAAAAAGAAATAATAAATCTCAAAATACATTTCGTTTGGTCTGGAATTATACCACATGTTTTAGAGGGGATTAATGGATTTATTTGTGAGTATGTATGTATGATTTAACCATTAATCAAAAGCAAGACTAAAATTGAACTTTATTTCTTAGCACATTCCTGCTTATTATTTAGGGAGGTGTATCAGAATTGTGTTAATAAGATAGGGGAGTCAATCAGGGACAGAGGGGAGAGAGAGAGAGAGAGAGAGAGAGAGAGAGAGAGAGTGTGTGTGTGTGAAACACGAATCCCATAAGACATTGCTTTTGCCTCATTACTTTGTGTTTTCCACTGATGGTATTGAATTCCTCTTGCCCTTTCTTGATAAAGCATCATGTCCCGAAGGCATATACTAATGTAGAAAGAAAACATTTTTTCTCCCCCCTTTGAGTATGTGAAAGATTGATGATGGATACACTGTCAACCTTCTCTCATGCAGTTCTCTCTTTAGATCATTACTAATAATTTGGCAATCAAATGTACTTAAAGTTGTAGATGAAACAATCTTCTTTCTTTTTATCAGTGGTAAAAGAGTTTCTTATTTACAACTGGATCAAGAACACATACACACACTTCACTGAAATATATTATTAACTATTGTATATAAAAGACATATAAGTATAAATGATAAACTGAACATAAAGTGATATAACTAGAAGGGGCCATATTCCTGAAGTTATTTAAGTCATTTCCCCTCTTCCAATCAGGCTTCATTAAAGCAATACAGATTGATGAGTGTTGATCTCTTTCTTGTAAATTTCCAGGAAAGAAGGTGCCTCGTTTAAGGGGTAATCATTAACTATATATGTACAT
>NW_017733209.1:85129-85979 GCF_001890085.2 Hipposideros armiger
AAGTAGAAGGAGCCACTTTTTAAAAAATCTGGATCTACTGAAAAAAAATAGAGTTTCCATGAACCAGTTGGGAAGGCCGAAGGAGGTAAAGGAGAATCAGGTGCCCTGTTTTACACTAGTGGGGACACTGAGTAGGCAGCTAGATCACATGCCTGGAGTTCAGGGTTGAGGCCTGGATTGGAGATTCACAAGTAGAAGTTATCACTGTACTGAGAACTTGAAAATGTACCACAAAATAGCTTTTGAAAAAAAAAAACCTTTCTACATTAAAAAACAAAACAATAAGCAAAACATAATTATTAATGACACATTGGAAAATATCTTCAATTTATAACACATAGGTAAAAATTCCTAATATATAGTTTCCTAAAATGATGAGAAAAATGCTAATAATGGAGAACTCAAAAAAAAATAATGCAAATAGCCACAAAACATATGAGCAAGATGCTTAAATTCACTCACAATGACAGATTTGCAAGAAAAAAACCACAGTGAAATAATGCATCAAGGGCTTTGACCATAGACAATTTGGCAAGGCTCTGGGGAAACAGGCACTTTGATTTATTGCTGGTGAGAATGCAGAATGTCGTTCTAGAGGAATTTGGAACTATCCAGCAAAATGTGTCTTGATTCCTTTATCTAGCAATTTTTTCTAGAAATCTACCTGAAGATCCCCTTGCAAAAATACAAAATGATGTAATGTATAAGGATATTGATTCTGACAGTATTTAAAATAGCAAAAAAGCCTAGAAACAACTTACATGTCCATTTATAGTGAACTGGTTTGACAAATTATGTCTACGTAATACAGTACCGATCTTCTATAAAATGTAATGAGGGAGATCTCATT
>NW_017731536.1:0-18212 GCF_001890085.2 Hipposideros armiger
ATATGTGCTCATGCAGAATGGCAATGGCATCTTAAAACTGGTGAATTGTTCATTATTCAATGCTAGAATGATTTCAAAATGGTAACTACCATACAATATGAAATTGCACAGGTAATGGTGATCAAATCCTGTGTAATTTCTATAGAACATGAATGAATGAACTGAATGATTAAATACAAAAACAATTATAAGGGATCAGTGTGGAAAGAACAGACTCTGAAGTCAGGCTAAGCTCAGCTAACATCTTGGCTATGCCATTTGCTAGCTACCTGATTTTGGACCAGTTACGTTATGGCTTCCAGTTTGTTTCCTATTTTATATTTTCAATTGATTCAATAATACTGCTTTGGGAATTTCCTAATTCCTTGACTGGTGAAGACTCTGCAGACAAGTCTTTTCCTTGCAAGTACTGACAACTTTCCACGGCCACACTTTGAAGAGGGGTGGAAAGGGGGAGAAAAGAAGGGGGTGGAGGGATAGAAAACCCACCCTGGCATACCAAAAATGTAAGAAGAGAAAGGGGACGGAAAGGAAGGAAAAGGGGAGGAAGAGAGGGAGAAAGGAAGGGACGGAGAGAGGGCAGCATAAGCACAGCAAGCAGTTTGTCCAAAGGGACCAGTGGCCACAGGAAAGGGTCCTGCTCTTCCCCATCCACTTCTCTTTTTCCTGTCCAGAAAATCATCCAACTGGTTCCCCTCTTGGTTTTCCACATGACTAAGCCCCACGGGTCTCCAATCATACCTCGGGCTTCCTGGCTGCCTCTCCCCAGTTCCTTCAGCGCCTGCAGAGCCCGGCAGGGGTGCAGACCTGGGCACACTGCCACCCCTTCCCACCTTCCCTCCCCCACACCCACACTAAGGAGGGCTCTCAGTGGTGGCCTGGCTGAAGGTGGGGGCTAGCCAGGCACTCACAACATGGAAGGGTCCATCCGACTCCTGGCCTGCTTGGTGTGCGTCCTCCCGATGGGTGAGTTTCCCACTCTTCTCTCTGGCCCATGCTGAGAACAGAATAGATACTCCCAAAATCCTACCAGGCACAGTCTTTTCTCCTTGAACTTGGAGCAGCCGGGCTTACCCAGACCCTCCAGGACTGTGGAGGGGGAGAAGCTGCGCTTTGGGAGGCTATGGTAACAGAAGCCAGAAGTTCAAGTCTAGGCTTCGCCGTGGACTCCCAGTGATTGAAGCAGCCCCCAAACTTCTCTGGGCCTCAGTGTCCCATCTGTAGAAAGGCCACCTGCTCCATGTATTTCTGTAAGGATCCAGGGAGGTAATGGGCAAGGTAAGAGGACAGTCCAGGCAGGCTCTGAATAGACTTTGGGTGTTGCTGTCATCTGAGTGTTTTTGTCCTGATGGGTGGGTACAGACCCAAGAAGTGAAGAGAGCACACGGTGGTTTGGGGTAAGGGTGGGGATGATTTCACATGGTGAATAGGGCAAATGATAGAAGGTACCCTGACCAACTAGCAGAAACCCCAAAGGGTGAGTGGGAGCTCTTTTCATGGCAGGCTTAAGTAACAATATCATGGGTCACTTAGCTCAGTGAGTTAGCGTTCCTGGGAACAATGTGTCTCAATGGGTGGTCAATGACCCTCAGAATCCCAGGGGAGGGAACACTTCTTAAAATGAAGCTCCTTTGGCTCCACCCTAGACCTGTGGAATCACAATGTCAGGCAGCAGAGCCCAGGAATCTGCATTTTCAACCATTGTCCTGGGTGATTCTGATGGTCGGTGCAGTTGAGGGCATTCGGATAAAGGACAGAGACCATCCCCTGAGCCCCTCTGTGCGGCCTCAGTCCTTTCCTTGACCACAGCCTGAAATGTCCTTCTCATGACTGTGCTCCTGGACTCAGCCTCCATGTGCACAGCCACTGGCTGTCACGTGTGGCATGGTGACATCACGGACTGCAAAATTCAACAGTCCTTTCGCAGGTTCCTCTCTTCACGACTGGATAATAAACTCCCACTCTGTTGGTTCCTTTCTATCCTCTCTAGCCGAGTCCACACGAGTCTGCACTGGACACAGAGCCGAGTCCAGTCAGGGTCTGGGGTGGATAGTTACAGGAAGTGCCCACATAGCTCTTACTAAGTGCAGACGCTTCAATTAGTAACTCACAGGAGTCTCAGAACCCATGAGAAATGAACTATTCTATTCCCTTTCCACAGATGAAGAAACGGAGGCACAGAGAGGTTCAGTGAGTGATGCAGGGTGGACTTGAGGTTTGAACCCAGGTGTGTGTGGCCCTAGACTGGGCTTCCCCATCGCTGCCTGCTGTCTCCTGCACAGAATCCAGTGGTGGGAGCTAATGGGGGAGGGGCTTTCTTCTCCCAAGTGGACCTAACTCAGCTATCTTTCTGGGATGATTTAGGGTTGGGTCCCACTTAGACGGTAGAGGTTGGAGGAGGTGACCCTGTCCAGACCTGAGGCAGATAGAGAGCAGTCTGGGATGTGAGTGTTTACATTAGACATGGCTTTGAATCCTGGCTCTGCTATTTACTAGCTGTGTGGCCCTGGGAAGGTTGCCTAACTTCTCCAAGCCTCTGTAAAGTGGGGTCCCTACCACCTCGTGGTGGTGTTGTGAAGAATAATTAGATCATGGATGAAAGGCCTCCAGCACAGTTCCTGGAGCTCAGTAGTCGAATGGGAATGAAACGTTGCAGAAGTCGCATAGCTTCAAGACAAGCTAGGTATGCGGGGGTCTGTCTTTTTTTTCTTGTTTTTTTTTTTTTCCTTCCTCCTGCTGAGGGTCAGCTGCTATGAATCAGTGAAAGACAAAAAGATTTAGAGGAAGCATGAGCAGTCACATGTTCAGAAACCAAACCTTAACCACACAAACGCGTCAGCAGTGTGTTGAGATTACCCAGAAGGCCCAGCCACATGTGTGAGCCGGTTTGTGGAAGAGGCCTTTTTCTTTTCACACTGGCAGCTGCTTCACTGCTAAAACCCAGATGTCTGTAACCAGGGTGAGCAAGGTTCCACTTTCTGAAACCCCTCTAGTGCTACTCACCTGTGAGCTTCTCCATGGGGCAGAAGAACTGGGCAGGAGGTCCCTGCCCTAATCAGGAGAAATTTGTCCTGGGAAACCCCTTCTCTTTCTGCCCCTCCTCCTTCAAACTGGTATCATCCACCGCCAGCACCCAGTGCCCTGGGCAACCCCTCATCTCCCAGGGTCTCCATACACTCTCCCTTTCCTTCCTGTCTGCCTCCCTCTAAATCTTCTTTCTTTTTTTTTTTTTTAGCTGAGCCATCCTGCTACCTGTTGGCAGCTCAGCGGCAGCTCAGCTTGGGCTGGGCATTGAACCGCTGTTGCTCAGAGCTCAAACTCTTGAGCGAGCTCTTAACCAACTGAGCCACTCGGCCGGCCTGGTCCTCTAAATCTTCTTTTAGAAAGCTGGAGGTGCTAGGGAACATGGAAGGTGGTCTGCGAGCTCCGACCATGTGAGTGGCCTTGGTAAAGTCCTCAATCTGTCCACAAATCTCTGATAAGCAGGTGTAGCGATCACAGTAGCTGTCCTTTTCAAGGACTTCTGTGTCAGGCCTTTGACAAACAGCTCATTTACTCTTCACCACAACCCTGAAAAGTGAGGACCCTTGTCCCTGTTTTAGGGAGGTCAGGTTGACTTTCTGGGATGTCACAGCTGGGATGTGAACTAGTGTTTGCTGAGCGTAGGCCTCCCTTCACACAACCTACATGCAGTGGTGGTGAGCCTGGGGCAAAGCTGGGTGCTCAGAGGAAATTATTTGACAGCTCTGAACCACTGCAGGGAAACAAACCTAAAAGGTCAGACAAATCGCAGCCATCACCCGAGGGCATGGAGTTACAGAGAAAAAAACTCAGGAAGGAGATAGACTGCTGTCATGGGTCCAGGAGGAAATGGAAGGGTTTAATGAGCAGGGCACTTTGCTCATGTTGGCTACTGAGGCCAGTAGCTTAGCCACGAAGTCCTACCCAGGGAGGAGGAGGAGTGAAGGGGGGAATGGTCCCCTGAGGAGGCCAGAGGAGCATGGGCAGACACAGGCTAAATCAGAGCTCTGAAGAGCAGTGCCCTGTGGCAGACACTGGCCTCAGGACCAGTGTCTCTGCATCTCCGTCAGCTCAGGTGAGCCAGTCCATTTTCAGGTGGCCAGAGAGGTGAGGGTTAAGGAGAAGCTGGCATCACCCTGAGGGCAGAAGGAGATCAGCAGGCCCTGCACTCACATGTCCCTGTACCTCACCTCTTCCCTAGAACCTTCTAGATGTGGTTCACAGTGAAGGATGGAATTCCCATTTCCTCTCCCTCCTTTCGCCTTTCTCATCTTTTCTCCACTGATAACGTATCTGAACAGAGAGAAGAATGCCCAGGAGAAAACTGAGGGGCAGGAGAGAATTGGAAGAAATGCAGTTTCCTAGCTCAACCCACACACCTTACTGATGTGGTTTGGTGGCCAAGATGAACATCTCTCTGTGCCCCCAAAATGTCCTCTCCTGACAGCCCAGGTGCCACCATGCCTGAAAGGCTGCCACTGGAGTCTCTCCTTGAGAACACCCCTGTTAACATGCCCATTGTCCCCCAGGAGTGTAGCCCCCTTATCATAGTTGGGCTCATCAGATTGGCTACCTGTCAACTGGTAATGTCAACCGTCATGGCAGCAGCACAGCAGACCTCGGAGGGGCCCCAGCTCTGAGTGCCATGAGGCTATCCCTCCAGAGGTCCATGGTGATGGCCTAGCTGGTATCATCCTTTCCCCCCCGCTCAAAGTCCATAACTAGTTTCCTTCAGAAAACTAGCACATAAAGCTCCCCCCGGCCCCCTCCAGCAGTCCAAATTCTTGGTAAGGTGGCATTCCGTGAGGGAACCCCCACTGACCACTGCCCCACCAGGACTACCCCTGGATCATTTTGCTGTGTCTGTGATCCACAGACAGTGACTGACCCACATTCTGTGACAAAACCGATCAACAGTTTTTTCCGTAGTTAACATAAGCACAATTAGCATAGAATACACTGCAAATGGCTTACAGTGAGGCTCCCAGGCACATTCCTGCTTTCCTCCTCACCAAGGAACTGGTGGAAATCTTTGGTCGGCTTCTGCTGAAACCAAGGTTTCTATTTCTGATCCATCCAGATGCTGCTTCTGCCCGTCCAGGTTCTATAGGTAGGCGTCTATCTCCCACGAGTTCTTGTCCCACCCTGGCACCACTGGCTTGGGACTTTGGGATAATATGTTCAGAGAGAGTCAACTACACCTTAGCTGAGTCGTGATTCTGACGATGCAGGAGCTGGTGCCCAGGGCTGCAGCCTCAGCCCCTGCCCTTCCCTCCTGAGCACCAGTCACCATGAGGGGTAATGTGGAGAGTTTGACAAATGGCTGCATGGGACCATCAAGGTATAGATGCATCTTTTCCAGCAGCTGAGTTTTCTGAATATTTAATGCCTTTTTTAAGTACCTAAAAGTCTTTTTTTTTTTATTGGGTTGCACATTGGTTACACATTGCTTTCATGCTACAATGGCATAGTTTACTCTTTTAAGAAGGGTGCAGCTCACAGTAGCCCATACAGGGATCGAACCAGCAACCTTGGTGTTATCAGCACCATACTCTAAGCAACTGAGCTAACTGGTCACCCCCCTAAAAGTTAGACATATTTCTAAAATGCTTTATGGACTTCCTTGCCATTTGTATCGAAATATCATTTTCAGAATAGACTTTTAGACTGAAAGGTGACCTTAGCAAACATCTAGAGACATCATTTCATGGATGAGCCCACCAAGGCTAGAGAGCTATGGGGATTTATCTAAAGTCAGGTTCAGTCCAGCCAGGGCTAGAGCCCCAGACAGACCCCTGATCCTTCATCTGGGGCCCATGCCTCTCATGGCAATGAACCTTTGCAAGGTGACTTGGGTCATGGCTGTGAGCACCTGTTACACCTGCTGCAGTGGTGTTGTGATACCTGAAGACCTTCTGCGCTAATCCTTCTATAAATGGTACCTTTTGTGCTGTGCTTTTGTCATTTCTATCCTGAGCCGTCTTTTCATTATTTTTACTGGACCCTTCCTCCCTGTCGGTTGTCATTTCTGGCTGATTTCGGTGAGCTTACAAAACAGAATCCACTTTCCAGCTTTTAACTTTGTATTTCCCTGGCTGAGAAGCTAATCAAACAAATTTGTTGAATTATGTATAAATGAGAATCAAACAGTAGCTGAGCAACGGCCAGACTGTAAACATACTGAGGAGGGCCAGTACATGTCACTGTGGTTGTACCTCTAATACCCTGCACAATATCTAGCACACAATAGACCCTCAATTAATATCTATTGAGTGAATATATAAATGACCAGGTGTCAGGTGAGTGAAGGGCAAGGACTTTTCTCCTACCTTTCCCCTCTTGGGCATCAAGGTGATTTATTTATTATATTTCTTTCACATGGTCTAAGATGCCCAATGGAGCTGCAAATGGTGCCGGCTCAAGGTAGCAATGTCTTAACCTCCTGAAGTATCACCCTGGATTATATGCCCAGAGCACTTCTCCACTACTGTCAGCAACCCCTCCCTACCCACTGGTCCATTCCACTCCCTCTGCAGGGCTAGTGAAAGAAAGGAATGAACAGACATTGAGCCCCTGCTGGGTGTCAGGCTCTGTGATCCACATATGTGATTTCTTTCAATCGCCAATCCTATGAGAAATGTATTATGGTCCCCTTTTAGTCGCAGAGGAGCCGGAGACCTGGGACATTAAGTAAGAAACTTGTCCAAACATCTCCAGGTAAGTGAATGAGCCTAGAATAGTGCCAGACACAGATTCGGTGCTCAGTGCAAGGCCGATGAAAGAATGACCACAAGTGAGATTGTCCCCCAGATCCAGCTGTGCCAAAGCTGGAATGCTCGCCACCATGCCCTGCGGCCCACCGTTGAGAGGAGGTATTTTGGATAATGGGAAGAATGTGGGCCTCCTGTTGACCCCAGGAGGCTGACAGACCTGAGACAAGGAGAGTAGAGACCCTACAAGAAAGGGGCATGGTTCCAGTTCAGAAGGTGTCCCTTCCCTGTCTTAAGAGACGTGTATGAGCTGCCAGAGGGAGCTGGCACAGGATGCTGGGAGCTTGGATTTCTGCCAAAGCAAATGCATTTGCTCCCTGGACAATTCCTGCTGACTTTGAGTCTCACACGAGGGGGCGAAGGGGGCGAAGAGGGGGAGTCGGGGGAAGGAGAACCTCATTCAAAAGTCTCTGTGTGAGAGGGAGTCTGTTCAGTAGGTAAACAGGAAACACAGTCTCCCACCTTCAACTCTGCAAAGAGCCAAGATGGTAACACTTGGCGAAAGGGCCTCTGTGTGCCCTCCGTGCTCCTACAGCAAAACCCCCAGGGAAGGAGGGGCCCTGGCCTACAATCTGTATCTCACTTCAGGATGATTCCAGACTAGGCTATCAAACTCAAGAAACATAGCATAGGGGACAAAGTGAGAATGTGGGCAAAGCCTTGGCTCTGCTGCTGGTTGGTCAAATGTCCTAACTACGTCACTTGTGCTCCCTGAGCTCCAATTCCCCCTTCTCTAAAAGAGGGGAATGACAATCCCTCCTGGGGTTCTGGTGCATATGAAATGAGATGAGGTATCTCCCCCAAGGAGCCCCCTAAGCACTGCGGACTCTGTCCCCCTAAACCTCTAATGTGCCCTACAACCTCTCTGCATCTGATGTCCCTGACTCCTGGTGTTGTCCCTTTGCCTAGACTGCCTTCAATCCACCTCAAGGCTTAGGAACATCCCACTCCTTTCTCAAGGCTCTGCTGAAACGGAGTTTCCTCCTGCATGGATCCTCCCTTCCCTGCCTGCCTAAAATCTGCATGATGCCTCTTGCTCCCACCACCAGCCAACCAGACCACCCTCCCTTTTGCTCTGTCATAAAATTCCATTCCGCATTACTTACTACGTGGTAGGCACCGTGCTGGGCCACAACAACACAAGTATGACCACACGAACGTGGTCCCTGCCCTCCCAGAGCTTCTGGGCGCCTGAGTGAGACACACAGTTCACAGGTAAGGCCCATAAGAAGGAAGTACCTCTGCCAGCCCTGACGTGGCACCAGGCCCAGGCTTGGGGCTCAAGGTAGGCCTTCCACTGTAGGCAGACTCCGAGAAGACCTGGGGATGTGAGGAGGAAGCTGGTGAGTGAAATGGGCCAGGAACCATGTTCAGACAGAGGGAACATTGTGTCTCTTGTTAGAGGACCTGGCAGTCCCTAGGGTAATTATGTGTTCCCAGATCTGTTTCCCGTTTTGAGCTGTGAGCTCCAGCAGGCTGGTAAAGTTACTCTGTTGATCTTGGTAACCCCTGCTGGTAGCTCAGTGTCTGAAAAATGTTTGCTAATTGATGAATGCACACTAGCAAACAATACCTAGGGGATCTGGAATGCCTGTGAGATGCAGGAGGTCAGAGGAGGCTGAAGTTATAGAGGGTGCGAAGTGCAGGGAAACTGAGGCAGGGACTGAGCCCCAAGAGCGGGGAGATGCTTTCTGCAGCTGGGAGTGCTGACTGAACCAGCAGAACCTTCAGAAAGGGTTTCGCAAATTGGAAACTAGGCCTTTTGATCATTAACGATTGAGCAAACAATACCTTTACTAGGGATAAATGTCAAGTTCTCCATTCGGGTTCAAAAGCGTAATTCCACTTGTCCGGAAGAAAAGAGATTTGGCTTAGAAGCAGATTGTGTGAAAAAAGAACTTGTGGTTTTACTTGATTGCAAGCTCAGTGCAATGCAGTGAGGTTGTACACGAGGCACAGATCATACAACGCGATTCGTCCCCCCGCTCTGCCAGTCCAGCACACCTGGAGCCCTGGGTCAGGGATACTACACTGCAAGGGGAGTACAGAGCAGGCGGTGAGGCTGGGGAGGGGTTGGTGGGGGACTGGGACTTCCACCAGAGAAGGGAAGACCCAATGAGCCCGGGATAGCCATGATGGGATGCCGGAAGGGCCACCCGGGGAGGAGATGCACGTGCTCCGAAGAGCAGTGGTGGTCATGTGGGTAGTGGTTGATGTCAGTTCTGTGCAGGAGGAATGTCCTGACCTGTATGTTATTCATAGATGGGATGGGCTCCCAGCTGTGGGCTGAGAAGATTCCTGCCCAGGGCATGAGTCCGCATACCCCAAAGAGCAAAGAGTACTAGACTTGGAGTCAGAAAAGCTGGGTTTCTCCCAACTTCTGCCTATGTGACTCCGGGCCTTCCTTTTCTCACCTGTAACAGTATCTACCCTGCTTTTCTCAAGACTCTGAGTGTTTTGAAGGTCATGTGACACAATGTATGTGAAAAAAGTATGTAAGTTGCAAAGCCCTTTGGAAATACAAGGAATGCTACATAATTCCCTCTAAATAAATATCCTTTTCATGACCTGCACCTGGGCGCTAGCTGGTAAGCCTGCCCTCCCTCCTTGGGGAAGCACCACCCCCCGCCTGATCCTCCAAGGACCAGCGCTGACACCCACCCACACGCCGGGCTCACTCGGCTCTCAAAGCAGCACATATTCAACTACACAGCCCTCTGTGAGCTGGAGGCAGAGCTCAGGTTCTGGACCTTAGTTCAACCATACTTCAGAGGCTCACAACACAGGAGGCGAGGAAACTGAGTCCAGAGGTCCTTACACAGAGCAAAGAGGCAGTATAACTGTCCACCATTCTTGGCCTCTCAGCTCCCTGTCTGGGCGGTATCCTCATGGGAAGCCCACTTGAGTTGACCTGGATGTCCTAGAGGAATTTCGTCCACCAACTCAACACATTAACTTCAAAACATACCATCCCCTCCCGAGCCTCAGTTTCCCCTCTACAAATAAGAGTGTTGGTTTCCATGCCTTTAGTGAACTGGAGTGCCAGCTCTGGCAGCAGGCTGTCCTGAGTATGAATGCCAGCTTTGCCAAGCTGTGTGATCTCAAGCCATTACTCAACTTCCCTGTGCCTCAGTTTCTTAACATGTAACCTGGGGGAAAACTATGTTTATTTACCTCCAGGATCATTTGTGAGAACTAAAAAAGATACTACCAGGAACTTGCTCAACACAGAGGAGCACAGTAAGTGCTTTTACTATTCTCACCATCTTGGAGGTCTTGGGACTGTATTGTAACCACGGGATCCCAGGGCTTTTCTGCAACAGGGCAGGTGATGGGGTCACTGGGCCTGTAGGTGAGGTGGAACCTCCCAGAGAGAGAGGCAAATAGTCCCAGAAAAATGGGGAGGGTCCAGGCACCTAGTGAGTCTTGGGAGTCAAGGTCCCAGGAGATGCCTCTCGAGTGACGGGGGGAGTGTCCAGATCCCATCCCCGGGGGGTGCTCTTGAGTCCTGGGGTTTCCAGGCCCCACGGAGGGTCCCCCCCCCGGAGTCCTGGGCCCGCGGCCAGGACACTGCTCAGGTAAGGCTGACGCGCCCCGCTCTCCTGCCTGCAGGCGCCCCGACGCAGCGCTGGTCCATGCAGGTGCCCGCAGAGGTGAGCGCGACGGCAGGGGAGGCGGCCGTGCTGCCCTGCACCTTCACGCACCCGCACCGCCACTACGACGGGCCGCTGACGGCCATCTGGCGCGCGGGCGAGCCCTACGCGGGCCCGCAGGTGTTCCGGTGCGCGGCGGCGCGGGGCAGCGAGCTCTGCCAGACGGCGCTGAGCCCGCACGGCCGCTTCCGCCTGCTGGGCAACCCACGCCGCAACGACCTCTCGCTGCGCGTCGAGCGCCTCGCCCTGGCCGACAACGGCCGCTACTTCTGCCGCGTCGAGTTCGCGGGAGATCTCCACGACCGCTACGAGAGCCGCCACGGTGTCCGGCTCCGCGTGACCGGTGAGAGCAGCCGGGCCCGGGGCTGCCGGGCGGCGCGGCACCTTCCCTTTCTCCCCGCCCGCCTGCCCCTCTCGGGAGGGCTGATTCGGTGCCCGCCGCTGGGATCCCAAGAGGAACATTACACACCCCTTTCTCTAGAGCAGGGGGTATAGAGGTATCACACCTGGAGGTGGTGATGGGCCACCTGGGAACTTGTCAGAAATGCAGAATCCTGGCCCCGGGCAGGGCTAGGTGGGGCCCAGGTATGAACACTGTAACGAAGCTCCTAGAGAGTGCAAGTCCCCGGTGGCTCGCAGTCCAGAGAAGAGATAAACGAATGAACAATAACCTAAATACGCAAGGGCTGTAATGGGGTGAGTACTGCGTGCCCTGAAAGCGGCCGTAGGGGTGCACAGGGAGCTAATCACGTGCCCAACACTTTGCTAAGCCCTGAGGCATAAAGATAGGGGAACCGGGATAACCGTCCCTAGAGCCGTGGTTCTCAGCCCTGGCTGCTATGGGTGGGCCCGGGAGTTCTCGGTTGGAGTCTGGCTCTGGCAGGAACTTCGCTTGTGCCCTGAGGCTGGCTAGACTGTCACTCAGTGCATTTCAGTTTCTTCCCAGGGTCGGCGCCTGCCTAACACAGGCCCACGGATTCAGTGAATCAGCCTCAACCTTAGCTCTTGGTGAGCTTGTCTGGTTGTGGGAGGTGCCCTGGAATTCACACCAGCAGACCGCCCCTAACCCCGCACAATCACAGTAATAACTGGGTAGTGAACATCTGCTATGCGCCAAGCCGTAATCCAAACACCCCACACCTATTAACTTGCCAGATCTTCTCCCCAACCCCATAAGGTAAGTGATCCCCATTTCACACATGGAGAAAAAGGCACAGAACGGCGAAATAGCTTGCCCAAGGCCACACTTGTATCGGGACCCATGCAGGCTGGCACTCCGAGAACCCACTCCCTCCTTTCCGCGCCCCCACCTCCTCCAACTTGCTTGGCGCGACTAAAGGGGACGCGGGGAGGGGTACCCCTTCTCCCTGACGGTCGCACGCGCGCCCTCTGACTGCAGTTCGCTTTCTCCCCTCCACCCCACTCCCCTTTTCCCCACCTTTGACCACGGCCCGCAGCCGCCCCGCGGATCGTCAATATCTCGGTGCTGCCTGGCCCAGCGCACGCCTTCCGCGCGCTCTGCACAGCCGAAGGGGAGCCGCCGCCCGCCCTCGCCTGGTCCGGCCCAGCCCTGGGCAACGGCTCGGCAGCCGTGCCGGGCCCGGGTCAGGGTTACGGCCAGAAGGTGACAGCAGAGCTGCCCGCGCTGGCCCACGACGGCCGCTACACGTGTACTGCCTCCAACAGCCTGGGCCGCGCGGAGGCCAGCGTCTACTTGTTCCGTTTCCACGGTGCCTCCGGGGCCTCCTCGGCCAACGCCCTGCTGCTTGGCGCAATTGGCCTCAAGGCTCTGGTGCTGCTGGGCGTGCTGGCCGCCCTAGCCTCCCGCCGCCGCCTAGGTGGGTGCGCCCCTGACCAGGGGAGGGGCAAGTGGAGGGGTGAGGCTGGGCTCTCCTTTTAGGTAAGGCCATCTAGTCGACCACCTGGCATGACACAACCAAAACATCATTTCTGTGCCTATGCATCATCTCCCTGCATCAGGCCCAGGAAGTGGGAACCAGCGTGAGGCCATTTTACAATCAGGAAGCTGAGGCCAGCGAGGTTAAACAACTTCACCTCTAGTCTAGCCCAAAATCACAGATAGAGACCAGGACCTATAGCTCTGGAGCCTGACCCTTTACCACCACCCCACAAAGGACTCCCCATGATCTATGACCACACACAGGCTTTCCCAAATGGCACCATCCCACTAGTTACAACGAGCATCCTGAGGACCTACTACGTGCTGTGTAGGTGCTAGGAATACAGAGATGAATAAGACATGGTTCCCGCCCCTTGAATGAGGTGCTGAGGAGTAAGCAGTTAATTGCAATCTGCAGAAGTGCTATCCTAGAACCTGGGTACTGAGGAAGCCCAAGGTATGTATGCCTCACTCTGATGGGCACATGGACAGGGGCCAGGAAGGAAGGCTTTACCCAAGTAAGGCGAGCGTGAAATGAAAAACTGGAAGTAGGCAGGAGCTAAGAAAACAAGGAGCTAGTGGTACTGCCAGCAGAGGGAACAGCATGTACAGCAGTGTGAAAGGGTAAACTAGCAGAATGTCTCCAGAGAGCTGCAGTGTGTCCCACACGCCTCTCTCTGGGCGAGGTGGGAAATCTATTCTATGCCCTAGAGAGGGGGCTTCCCAGAGTCTCTCAGACCACTCGGGTCCGGAGCACACACTCTGGAATGAAACCCAAAATTTTTCATAGTTACCTTGGCTGCCATCTTTGCCAGTGTGAGGCCCAGACTGTGAGTGCTGGGAGTAGGGTGAAGAGAGCAGGTCCGTGTGGCCCACTCTGGCCCGAGAAGGGCTTGGTGGGCTGATGGAGGGGAGCTTTGGAAGGCCACAGGGAGGGCCTAGGCCTGGCTAGCGCTCTTGCTGGTTCTTCAGACTCTACAAACATTCTGTGTGCAGGGTCCTCAGAAGGCGGGTTTTTCTGATAGATCGCTTCTCACTCCACCCCTCTGGGTAACTCCCAGCATCTTTCAGCCCATTTCTTCATATCCTGCTAGCTTGCTGTTTGTCACACATTCTCTTCAGACCACTCTCCACAGTGGGATGGGGTGGGCAGCTGGGACTGTAGCATGGAGGCTACCATAGAGATTCATGTCCTCTCTCCCTCCCACTCCCCCCCTTCCTTTCTTTCCTCATACAGAGCACCAAGTCACCCAGGACAACCCACCACGGTAAGTGAGCTACCCCAACCCCACCTCATGTCACCCAGCTCTAGTCCCAGGGCTGGTGGCATGAGGAGTAAGAATAAGCAAACGGCCAGAGCTGGGGTCCCAGCCCTGACCAGGGCCTCGGCCCTACCTGCAGCCTTCCAAAGACCAGCTCCAGCAGTCCACCAAGCCCTTCTTGGGCCAAACCAGGCCATGATGATCTGCTCTCCCCACCCTCGCCCCACCCCACTTCCAGGATTTTCTGGGCCTCACACTGACATCTCTCCCAGACCTGCCTGGTGTCCTGGTGCTGAAGGGTCATTTTTCTGTGTGTCTATCTTAGCTCAGCACCTAGATGTGCTTCCTCAAGGCTGTGCTTCTTCTCGCAGTGCCAAGTGCTCTCGAACAGGCAGACTCACACAAACGCCATGCAGTCTCCCAGACACCCTGCCAAAGGCTTTGCAAAAAATGTCATTAGAGGTTCTGAGGGCTTAGGTGAGGGGTCCAGGGACCCTGCTAGGAAGTTGTTGACCATCTCATCCATGTCCCCCTCCTCTCAGTGCCTGTCCAAGTGAAGCCCATGTTGAAGAAGAAAGAATCCAATTCAGACCCTGGGCGGTCTGCCCGGGATGGTTGAGGGTAGGGATATGGGGTGGGACGATCACAGCCTTCCAGGGCCCATTACACAAGCCCAGGCTCAGCTACCATAATTCCACTCCACCTGTGTCCCGAGGGGTGGAAAGGCCACACTGCCAGCCCAGGCCCCTCTCGGCTGCCTGCTATCCCCCACATTCTCAAATACCTGTGCAATGGTTCTTTTCTTTGCTAACTTGCTACCTCATCAAGGCACTAAATCAGAAACTTGAATGTTCGCATAGTACCTACTATGT
The DNA here is from genome assembly GCF_001890085.2 of Hipposideros armiger. NCBI lineage: Eukaryota > Metazoa > Chordata > Mammalia > Chiroptera > Hipposideridae > Hipposideros > Hipposideros armiger. Next base: position 14,479 of record NW_017731536.1, read on the forward strand.
ACCAGGCACATATATTTTGGATGCTAACGATACAGCAAAAATCCCCGACCTCAGAGAACTCACATTTTAATATGGAGAATTTTAATAAAACATAAACAAGATCAACTTAGATTGTAAAATAAGAGCTGTGAAGGAAATGGACAAGGCAATGAAGTAGAACTCCAGGATAGGGAGGTGGCCGCTGGGCTGTGGCTACTTAAGTTGTTCTCTCTGAGGACACAACATTGAGGAGACCTGAGGCTGGAGCTCGGAGGGGCGGGCAGGGGTAGTGGAGGCGATCCAGAAGGAAAAGGCAAGTTGAAAGGCTTAGGGAGACCAGGAAAGGGAGCGGCAAGTGCTGGCAGGCTGCAGGATTTATTCTGAGTGCAATGGAAAGTCACTGAATGGTTGCAAGCAGGCAAGTGGCCCCATCTGAACAAGTGGGGAGCAGGAGACGTGAGGGGGCTGTTGGCCAAGGCTGAGGCTGTCATGGCTGCCTGGATGAAGGTGGCCGTAGTGGAGGCAAGGAGAAGGGGCAGACAGAAGGCAGGGCTGGCCCGAGGACTGAGTGGGCAGCATGAGCGAGGGAGGGAGCCCTGATTTGGAGCTGGAACTCTGGGCGCCACTTACTGAGATGAAGCTGAGGAGAGAAGGCAGGGGTGGTGGTGAGGATCCTGCAAACACATTTTGATTTGAGGTGTCCGTTCAGACGTCTCCGAAGTCCTTAGAGCAGTTGGAGCTCAGGAGGCCAGGTCTGGGAATATGGGTCTGGAGGTCAGGGACACGAAGGTTGGTTTTGAAGCCACGGACAAGATCCTTTTGAGAAGATAGACACTGCAGTCTGGGATGCTGTCACCCGAGGTAGCTCCCTCCCATTCCACAAGTTCTCCCACTGCCCTGCCTCCAGCCTTCCATCCGCCTCCAGCCCCTGTCGGATCCAGGTCCCAATGCCCACCTCGTCTCTCCTTCCTGCCCCTTGCTGGGCTGTGGTTTGGGCAGTTGGGGGACCCCCTCCTGTACTGGATGGTCAGCCAACTTTCTCCCGTCCACAGGCCCCAGGCTCAGGAGTCCAATTATGAAAATTTGAACCAGATGAGCCCCAGAACCCACCGGCAACCACATGTTCACCATGAGGAGCCCCTCAGCCAACAGCACCTCCTTGTACACCATGAGGAGAGAAGGCCATGAGGCTTGGCTGAGACAGCCCTTCCTGGATCCCAGGCGCCTTGGCAGCCTCAGCTGGGCGACCCCCTGGGGGTCAGGACTCCACTCACAGGGGCTCAGTGGTCTCCTACATGGACATCTGTCTCGGAGCCCCAGTGATAATATGTCAACGGGACTGGCCAGCATTTTGAAAATGTGTACATGTGTGTGTGCACACGCCAGTGTGAAACTTCCAGAAACTTCCCCCTCTTGCCGTTTCTTACCAGAACACCATAGTAAAGCAGGCAGGACACTAGTCATAGGGCCTCGAGGCCCAGGCTCCATCTTGGCTCTGTCACTGACTTGCCGTGTGAACCAAGACCCTTTTTTCCTCTCTCTAAGTCATAGTCCATCCACTGTTGAACATGGACAATAATGTTCTTCCCTCCTGGTAGGACTATCAAGATCTGAGGATGTGAAGGGACCTTGGGAAGTACAAGGCCATCTACAGATGTGATAGGCGTTACAGGCTTCTTGGAAAGCGACCTTGGGATGCACAGAGAGTTCTTGGACAAGTGTGGCACCCACACCGGCCTCACTAAGAATGAGGGTTTGAGAATAAGCATGTCGCTGGGGCTTGGGGCTGCAGCTGTGCAAACCTGTCGTCCCAGGAACATCAAATCAGCACTGTCCCTGTTTCCTGGGGTATCCTCTGTGACTGTCGCACACTCTGCCCAATTCTGACCCCATCAGCTGCTCTGCACTGCCTTGAGCTGGGACCCCCTGGGAAAAGGAAACAAAACACCCATCATCTCAAATCATCTGGAATCTACCGTCCTCAAAGCTGGGAAACCTCAGGCAAAGTCTGGGCTGCAGTGTCCCCGTGGATAAAGTAGTTGCAGCTCTGACTCTCTATGACCTGCATCCTTCTAGGATGTACAAAGTCCAAAAACTCCTGCAATTTCACCATTTGATGTGCCAGGCTGACTTTACGGGAGTGGTGCCTTCCATATTTGCACCTCAGTGTGAACTTCTTGATTGTTTTAGCTCCTGCACTGTCTGGGGGCAGGACGGGGAACAGGAGGTGAGCTTGGGACCCAGCAAGCTGGCAAGAGGAAAAAGCCACAGAGATAGGGGACTGAAGAGGCAACGAGGATGAACTTTCTTTCTTTCAGAGCTTCTCTAAAAGCAAGAATGGTAACCTAGAGTAGGCACAGGGTCCTCTCTGATGCTTTCCTTGGGAGCTGTCCTGGAGGTTGAGGGATCATTACAAGTTAATAAGCAAGATGACAGTTAAGAGGTTCCCTCCCTCACCAGAGCCTTTACCAAGCCAAGTGGGTGGTGGCAGCTCATGGTTAACTGGGATCCATCCAGGAGCCTGTCTGAGCTGTTGAAAGGTCAGAGGAGTTGACATTTGTACTTCCTTGTATGGGACTACTTTGGGGTGCCTACAGGGAGAGTCCTGTATCACCAGAGAAGTCGTGAAGGGCACAGGGTGATGTGTCTTGGAAGCTCTGCCTGGTCTTTAAGGTCAGTTTAACAGCCAAGAGCAACAGTGATTGGAATTTTCTTATGTATCTGTTTTATGCTAGGAGTTGGACCAAGGGTTTGGAGATACAAAAAAAAATGAATAAAGCATGTGAATCAGTCAGGCTGGGCTAGGTTTTACTGCAATAACAAACAGACCCCCAAATTGCAATGGCTGAAAACAATTAGGATTTATTCTCATCAAAGAAACATGCCCATCACAGATTGGCAGGAGGGCTAGGTTCACTGTACTTATTCAGGGAATCCACCATCTCTAATGTTGCAGGTTGCTGGATTGGAGATAACAAGAAAGCTCTAGAGGGTCTCCCATTTGTGATCTTAGTTCTAGCCACATGCCCCACTCACCATCAAGGGGATGGGCAAGTGCAACCCGACATTTTACCTGGAAGGAGAAAAGCCAGAAGCATTTGGCAACAGCCCTCAGGACTCCACAGTAAGACCAGTAAGTGGAAAATCACATGAGGACAACAGTATGCTGGGGTGCTATGGGAGCACATAGAAAGGGGTGACTGACCCAGTCTTGGGAAGGTTTCCTAGAGGAGGGGACATGGAAATGGTACACGTTGGCCATGCAAATGGGGGAGAATGGAGGATGGGAGGTAGGAAAGAAGGGCATTCTAAGCAGAAAGGACAGTCTGAGCAAAGGCCAGGGGGTCAGACATAGCGTGATGTTTAAGCAACTGAAAGTTCTGGAGCATGGGGGTGGCAGCACGATGTGGCCAGAGCTGAGGATGCAGCAGTAGGAGGCTCCTGCATGGTGGAGAGTGCTGCCCCCACCGCCATGAGAGTAGCAGAAGGGAGTCAGGGCACCCAACAGGCTAAGCACAGGGCTGGCTTACCGCCCAGCATGGCTACTCACGCATCTGCCCGCTGCACCTGCTCCAGCCCCATGATGCTCTTTGGCTGGGTTTCCACCTTGGAACCCTGGGCACTCCGAGCACGCCTGCATCAGGAATACCTGAGGAGCTTGCTCAAATCCTCATTCTGAGCACTACCTGGATCACAGGCTTTGAGGGAGGGGCTGGGATTTTAAACAAATTCTCCAGGTGATTTTTGCCCCTAAC
>NW_017731536.1:23841-27020 GCF_001890085.2 Hipposideros armiger
ATAGATTGATCACTGCACTGTACACCTGAAGCTGATGTTGTATAATATTGTATGTCAACTATAAGTGAATATATATATATATATATATACAGTCATGGGTCGTGGAGTATAGTGTGGGAGTGGAGTCAAGGGAATTGTAATGGATATGTATGATATTGGGGGGGAGTGGGGCGGCGGATTGGGGGAGGAGGGTTGTCACTTTGAGGGGTAAAAAGTATAACTATGCACTGTGTTGTACAGCTGAAACTAATTTTAAAAAATGTGTATGTCACAATTAAAAAAAAAAAGATTAAAAAAAAAAACCACAAAGAAGTACTTGAAAGCAAGGCTAGGTGGACAGCTGTCTCCTGACGGGAGGACAGTGACCCAGTCTGGCAGCCGTGCTTTACTTATATAGTCTTGCTTATGCCCTGGACAAGGAAGGGGAGGAAATGACCTTGGGCAGATGATGTTTCATGCATCAGCTGCAGGATGTTTGCAACCAATGTTGTAACAAATGTATCGGACCCAGGATATTTTATCACCAGTGTACCGAAACCACCTCCGTATGCTGAGATGCTGTTGTTAGCCTTGCAAAAACACAGCCAGAGAGTGTACCTTGCACCTTTACAGCTCCGGAAGGTAGTCTGGGTCTCCGGCAGGAAGAAACAATGGGAAAAATAATATTTTTATTATGGTTAATTCATTTTCCTTGTTAATAAAAATTATTTCGGGTTGAAAAAAAAATAAAAGATGTACAAAGCACCCTACTGTTAACACTCATGCAGATAGGTGAGACCAGTCTGGCAGCAACTGATGTTAAACTGAGGTCTGGAGTTTGCACTAACTGAATGTGCCAGCGCCAGGGCACAGCTGCTGAGAGCCAATGCCACCCAAGTCCAAGAGAGTGCACTTTGCTGCCTGGCTCACAGTAGTGTGACCAACCTTCCACAGGGCAGGGACCAGGCTGAGGGCACACTCTGGCATCTGCGGGTGAGTGACACCTTAAATTTGTGCCTTCAGTGCCTCATTTGTCTCACCTGAGTCCTGGCCCTGCTAATCCCAAGCACAGCCCTTGCAGAATAACAGGGGCTATTTTGGGCACTTTTCCCAAAGTGTAGCCTTGTTAGACATGGGGGGTGGGGCAAAGGGGGTGAGGACTCACAAAAGGCACAGGTCACTTAGCCTGAAGAGGACTGAGGAGGGAGGGCAGTGGGCTCAGAGGTGTGATGAGGTCTGAGTGTCTGGAGGTCTGTTGGGACAGGTAGAGCAGCCTCAGCCAGGCCCACTCCAGCAAAGCTGTGACCTGTTTCCAGGAGGCCAGTTTTGGCTTGATATAAAACAAAGTACAAACAGAGCTGGCCAATGGCCACCTGCGCTGCCCAGCGGGGGTGGGACAACCTGCCACAGGAAAGGGTGAAGAGAGGCTGGGGGGTTGGGGCTGAGGAAGCCTGCTGAGAGGTGGCAGTAGGTGAGCTTTAATGCCCCTGCTGACTTTAAGCCATGATTCCATGACATCTGCTTCCTGCTCCAGAAGGATTAATTTTCGGATTAAAAATCCAGTGGAAAACTGACACCATTCAAAAGAACGAGCATGAACACTCTAACTTGAACAATGTGGACACACTGATTTTGGTGACTGATGGGAGGAAATGGGGTTGGCACTTGGTTCAAGTGAGGTGAGGCTGCTCTGGGNATTCTGGACCCTCAGGGCTCACCTGAGCTCTCTGGGATCACCAGGTGGCCTCTTGTCGATGCCAATTCTTAACCCCCCAACTTTTAACTTCTCTTTGAAACTTGAGGCCTTGCCAGTTGTGGTGAAGTGTCACAATATAGATTCTACCCATTACAAGCTTTCTAATTTCACTTTTTTTTTTTTTAGTGTGATTTCTGATTGAAAAGACGTGCCAAAACAAAACATGTCCACGGCATATAAATTAAATTTGAATCTAGTTTACTTGCCGAATTTACTTAACCGATTCTCATTTCTCCCTGTTTCTCGTCATTATATTAAAACTTGTCCTTTCTACAAGCATGTACAATGTTGAACAGTGAATAAGAAGTGAATACTGCACATTTCATGACCAAAATAAGCTGTGGTTTTTAAAGTCCACATGTGGGAAGGTAAAGAGTTGAACACACTTAAGAAGTATTTGTTGGCACACAAGTGATTTTAAGCCATGGAAAGAAAAATAAGTTGTAACTCTCAGTGCTCAATGAGATATTCCATCTGTACATTAAAAAATAAAAGTTCTAGTAAACGACATTCCTTAGTGATTTCATTATCCCAAAATAGGATCAGTTGTTCCATTTTATTTTTTTCAAGTTATTGTTATAAAAAATCAGGAACCTGTTCAGACCGGAGGAAACTTCAACTATAGCTTTTACAGGATGCATCATGCCTCCATAATGTGTGAGTTCCACCATGAACCAGAACAAGATCAATATTAGGGCTGACAGTAAGCCAAGAACTTCACCCAGCTTGACCTAGATGCAAATGGAAGATCACAGCAGAGAGTACTTTTTTCTTTTAAGCAACAGACTTATTTCCAACATTATATTACGTTGGTGCAAAAGTAATTGCGGTTTCGGACCATGAATTTTAAACCATTATAACTAGGCTCAAACACATCTTTATTAATCAAAATAGGAATCATTAAAATCAACACATTTTTGCCAACGAGAAATAAGTTTGTTTATTCCTGTAGCATAAAAATCTGTGCTTTGGGATTCGACGAACTCTTGGAAAGCATTTTCTGCATGCTGCTGGTTGTGGAAATGTTTTCCCTGCAAAAAGTTGTCAAGATGCTTGAAAAAGTGGTAGTCGGTTGGCAAGAGGTCAGGTGAATATGGTGGATGAGGCAAACCTCCATAGCCCAATTCGTTCAACTTTCGAAGTGTTGGTTGTGTGATACACAGTTGGGCATTGTCGTGGGGAAGAATTGGGCCCTTTCTGTTGACCAATGCTGGCTACAGGTGCAGTTTTTGGTGCATCTCATCAATTTGCTGAGCATACTTCTCAGATGTAATGGTTTCGCAGGGATTCAGAAAGCTATAGTGGATCAGACTGGCAGCAGACGACCAAATAGTGACCATGACCTTTTTTTGGTGCAAGTTTGGCTTTGGGAAGAGATTTGGAGCTTCTTCTAGGTCCAACCACCAATCTGGTTGTCGCTGGTTGTCATATACAATCCACCTTT
>NW_017731536.1:30475-41993 GCF_001890085.2 Hipposideros armiger
TAGGGCTGGGTCCTGGCTCCCATCAGGCTGAGCAGACACATCAGCAGGCCCTCCCTCCCTCAGCATCTGTACCAGGAGATGGGGGTTGGGGGGATCAGGTGTGCCTCTCCGACAGTCCTCTGTGTACTGCAGAGCGGGGAGAGATGAGTGGAGAAGCAGAAGAGGTGCTTTGCATCGAGACCAGGAGGCGGCCGGGCAGCTCTGTTTGAACCGGATGCCACTGATGGGCACGTGTGGGGAAAAGACTGCTCTAGTTCACCTTCCACACGGCTCGGCACAGATGTGGCCTCGGTCTTGCTTGACCCACGTGTGTCTCTGCAGCACCGGTGACTGTCACCCTGCACTCCGGGGGCCGAGTACTTTTGCCAGCAAACGATCGTCGTTCCTGAAAGCCAACGGTCACGCTGGTCCCTTCACTGCCAGGAGGCCACAGCAGCATTGCCACCTTCTGAACTATCTGTCTTTAAAGCACGCCCAGAGCCTCTCAGAAGAACCTGTGTGGTGAGTAAACCTGCTGTTAAGCATGAAGTACCTAAAGAGGAAGCCCTTTGACCAACCATCTCTGATAAACAAGTTATACTTCATAAAAGAGATGACATCAGGCATAAAAATCTGCATCATCTTTCACAACCGAAAAACCTCACAAGATTGTGTGACACACCTAAAAATCAAATTCTCACCAGCGATATCCGAAGATTGATTTTATTTTTTACAGACCAATACATTATAAATATTATAAACCTTCAAAAATGAACAAATTAATCATAATTTTCTTTAAAATGTACATACTGTCACTCAAAAATTTCACATTCTAGGATATCAGTAATTACATCCTCTTCAAAGAAAACAGCACACAAAATATTTCCTGTCATAAAATCTTTGTTGCCAAATCAGCCTTTAAACTGTCTGCAGCTTCCAGAATTTTCTTATACACAGCACGAGGAAGATGAGTGATTTTGAAAATGGAGCGAAGCAAACGCAAGGGCAGCTTTGAGGTGTTCCTGTCTGAGACGGCCACTGTGGGGCCTACAGAATGTGGAGGCTGAACAGGGGTGATCTTTATCAGACCATGTCGGTGAGGCAGACTTGTTCTGTCCAACTAAGAAGGTCAAAATTAAGAACAGCTCCTACGCACTTCCAAATGTTCAGGGACGCATCCAAAAGGATGTCTGAAAAACAGATGACCACGCCCTTAACCTGTAGCCCTACCTGCTGCTAAAAACTCTCAGTGGCTGTGCTTAGGTAAATATCCTTGGGCTATGGATAACCCATAAACAAAATCAAGTTTAAGCCAACAGAATTACGAGTATGATGGCAGAAGTCAACTTGCTGATTCCTGGGGGAAATGACAAGAGCAAGAAGATGGCAACAGAATAAGGCAATGTTACAGACAGGCTTTGGTAACGAACGAACTGTTAACAGAAGGCACCTGGCTACTGAAAAAAAGCCAAACTTCAGTGAAGTTTCCTGACCTAACCTAGTTTCCATGGACCAGTGTTTCAGCAGGTTTGCTGGCTTCATCTGAGTTTGAAAATGGAGTGAAAACCAACAAGAAACAGAGAACCAAATTCTCTCGTTCTCTCTCCCTCTCACCAGCAGGGCCTTCAGTTAGGTAACTAGTGTCTATCATCTATCAAGAGTTGCAAACTTAGATGTCTACAGGGGCCAAGGAAGTGATATGGATGAGGAAACTGGCTGGGACAGGACGAAAGGGAGTGTATGTCTATACTGCACTAGAGAGAGTAAGCCCTGTTTACTCTCCACCCCTGTGGACCAAACGAAACACATCTGTGCACAGTGTGCTCATCACAGGCTGTCAGCGTGCCACCCTGATTTAGATGGCTGGGTCCTTATCCATGAGGACACATGGCTGGATGGAAATGGATATGTCACCATCTCTGCTGACCACTATAACCAGGATCAAGTGGTCACATTTTAGACAATGACGCGCTTAAATCCAGCATTCTTACCTCTCCTCTGAGAGGAACAACACAATACTTTTAAGCTGATGTATTTCCCCACATTTGAAAAACGCAGAAATTTTCAAAGCTCATTTTACTTTGAAGGAACACAAATGGGGTTCAAAAGTAAGGGTTCTACATGATTCCAAAAGCAGTTAGATATGGCACGGGAGTCCTGATATTGAGACAACAGAAGACAGAAGTGGAGACGTACAAAGAACCCCATCCTGGGGTCTTGTGAGATGACTGAGATATTCAGCAACTGTGAGTAGCTTTGTCCCCAAGTGGAACTTTTTAAGTTTCTCTTGTTGGAGGAACAAAAACACTGAAAAGTCCCCAGAAAGTTTTAAGAGCTAAGAAAACACACACATACACACATACGTACACATGTGCACATGCCCAACAGAATTATCTAGTGCCTCTGGCTTGCGTCTCAGTCAATTACCTCATTGGCCAAACTGAGCTCTGCAGTGAAACTGAGCAAAGTTACTTGTGCAACAGCAAAGTTAAATGTAAACATAAATAGCAACGGGTTTTTCAAGAGGCTCAGTGTTACTATCGTATGTTGTCCAAATAATGCACTTCTGGATAGAGACGGTTAACAAGAAGGGCCAGGAAGCTCTTCCCATCTTGGAGACAATAGCCAGGCTGCTTTATAAACTGCACGGCTTGTGATATGTGATCCTGGTATTCAACATATTGCTTGCTTGATGTCAAGGATTCAAGTGCATTCAGAGCCTAAAAGACACGGAAAGAAAGGGTTAACCACCTAGACACATATAATGTGATTCCAGCAGGTGTAGCACACCGACTCTTACCATCTGGTACAACCACAGCCTCCTGAGGAAGCCTACGGGAATGGAACTGGAAGTCTCAAGGGCGGGCGCAGATTAACCACAGAAGGAAGCCAGCAGCCTGCTTGTGGGGCTTTCGCCACCTTCCACATCCAGCCTTCCTCTTCCTGACCTTTGCTACTTCCCAGCCCTTCCCCAGGGAGCCACTGCTATGGCCAGGCCGACCCGGCTGCCTTATCCTCCTGCCCCCAGTTCCAGCAGTGGGCACCTGCTGCCTCTCTTCCTGGAGCCCTAGCTGGAAACCACAGGCACCAGCTGCCTGTGAGGCCTGTTTGATTTACTGTTGGGTTTCCTCTTAGGTTACATGATAACGTCATATTAAACTGTCTGACTGAATAAAATCCAAAAGAAACCAGTGGCAAAGAGCTGCTGGGGGTAAGCAATAAGGTCGTTCTATCAGCCAACAAACAGAGATCAAGTTCCTCCAGCTTCTGCCCAACAGAAACGACAATGATGCTCCTATGCCTCTCTTCAAGAATAAATAAAACACTTTAATTCCATAATTTACAATTTTCCTTCCTTCACAGTGGGGGAAGAAAAGAGAAAAGACTGCACTGAGAAATCAAACCAAAAAATCGGGGGGCCGGCCAAGTGGCTCAGGTGGTTAAGAGCTTGCTCAAGAGTGCAACCTCTGAGCAATAGGGTCGCTGATTCGATTCCCACATGGGTCAGTGAGCTGCACCTGAGCTGAGCTGCTTTTGAGCTGCCAACAGGTGGCAGGATGGCTCAGCTGGTGAGAGCACGTGCTCCTAATAACAAGGTTGCCTGTTCGACATGGTGGGCAAGTAAAAACTGAATTAGGCACCTTGAGCTGAGCTGCCGCCTGGATGGCTCAGGGGATAGAGAGTGCACACTCTTAACGAGGCTGCCGGTTCAACTCCAGCATGGGATGGTAGCTATGCCCACCCGCAACTAAGATTGAACTCGGCACCTTGAGCTGAGCTGCTGCCCAGATGGCTCAGTGTATAGTGCGCTCTTAACAAGGCAAGGCTGCTGGTTCAACTCCCACATGGGATGGTGGCTATGCCCACCTGCAACTAATTGAACACAGCGCCTCGAGCTGAGCGCTGCGACTGGGCTTGGAGCTGAGCTAGCTGCGCCCTCCACAACTAAGACTGAAGGACAACTTGGCTGTTCCCCTCCCCGATTCCCCACTAAAATCTTAAGAAAACACAAATTGGAACAATGGTTCTTGGGGGTGGGGAGTGTTATTTACCAATTATCCAAGTCCACCTACCTCCAGAATTCTGAAATTGAACTGTGAAGTCCCCCAGTCCTTCCCCTGTCTTCTATGGTGACCACTGCTCTACACAATATAGATTACAAGATGGAATTTGCTTGGCTCAGTCAACAAGGAGGGGGGAGATTTTTTTAAAGATGCTAACTGAACTGGCAGTTTAAAAATAAATCACCAGGGGGTTGAAGACAGAAGTCTTAGAGATGAAAATAAACAATTAAAGGGATTTTCGTACCAGGTTAACTGCTGTGTGAACAGAGTTCAATCTAAGAACAGGAATCGATGGGGATAAGCACTCCCATTTACTGCAGTGTTCATATCTCTCTCTCTCCCGCTGTTCTTTATTAAATTTAACCCCTGAAACAGTCTACTGGGACAATTTGCCTAAGAGTAATTGTTTCATAAAAAGATGACCCTTTTCAAGTCTGAAAATCCTGATGACAAGTATGTATAGGTACTTTAAGTCTAAACAAACGCAGGCAGAGAGGTGAGGACTAGGACACCTGGTGGCCACAGTTAAAGCAGAAGCCATGCTCCAGGTACTGGTAGCCATAGGACAGAAGGCGACTTCTCAAATACACACTGAAATGCATCGTGCTGACGTCACAACTGGCCCTCGGGAGACTCATCTGCCTACTTGTGATGGTTCATATACGACACAGGGTTTCAAATAGCAGTTGTCTAGTCTGTCCGTGACAAACACTGGGCACTGTATAAACCGAGATGCCGGCGAAGAACCTGCTGATTGTACCACTTGACCTTTGCTTTTCATAACCAAGATATCGCCCTGCAGGTGGCTGGCTGAGACTTTACAATGCTGCAATAGAAGAAGAGCTGCGGGGCCTACGCGTTCACTATTTACTGAGACAGCACTGCAGAGTGGCAAGAGCACAAAGCCTGGGAACAGACTGGCCGGGTGAATCCCGGGTTCCAGCCCCAGCACCGATTAGCTGTTTAATGTGGGACAAGTCTTCGTCTCCATTTCCTCACCCATAAAACCAGAATAATAAAAGTGCCTTTGTCATGAGGATTAAATGAGTAAAAACTTGAACTCATCAACATCAAGCGAGTTAAAACTTGGAACGGTGCCTGGGCACGTAGTAAGCACTCAAGAACGCCAGCCATCATTTCATATTTGGTACACCTCTGTACCTGGGCAGACTGATTACAGGTGAAAACAGTTACAGGAATGGAACCACTACCATGTGGACTTCTGCATGTTTAGAATAAACTATAATCTCTCACAGCTACCATTTTGTTCACATTAGGTTATTCCAACATCAGCTAACAGCGGTCAACATCCAGACTCACAAGAACCATTTCCTTGGTTCCAAGTTAAAGCTCAGCTAATCTCCATCATTAGCAAGTGTGGCCTCACATCTTTTATGCCAGTCCCCAGTCCCCAGCCCCCAGCACATGGCATGTCAGCGCAGAGTCACGTTCATCAGAACCAAATTCGATCCCACACTGGCTTGCCTATGGCTTTGCTTCTACCATGGCAGCAATAGTGCTCTAGGCAAGTACCTTTACATGACATAGTTTAAAATCCGAGGCAGACCCATTTCCAGGAAGTGGAGCACTAAAGGACATGTTGTGCTACTGCAGATCACCGTGGCATCATGGTTAAGGGCTTCAGCTGCCACCTCCCCACCTCCCAGGGAGGGCCTGGTGAAAAACTGCTAACCCCTTCACTGTAAAGCTGTTTTTACTGACCTGCTGAGCTTTGGGGGTGAGATATAACTCAGAGCCAGGCTTCAAACGGATCTGGTCCTCGGCAGGCACCTGAACTGAAAGGAAGGCGGCCATGCTTCGGGCAACCACTCGGAACCTTAGGTGTTTGGGGGAGGTCAGAAGAAGGAAATGACTATTAAAGTAAATGTCACATTTTCTGTGAAAAAACAAGACTAACACATTCCCAGACGTAGTGTTGTTTTAGGCCTCTTCTGGAAAATCTTAAATACCATCACGTAGGAGCCTCAATCTTCCCTTCCGTTACTAACGCCCAGACAATGTGAGCATCATTCAGACTCATGAATGAAAGTGCTGGCAAAGGTGTAGAATAACTGGAACTCTCAGACATCGCTGGTGGGAACATAAAAACTGGTGTAGGCGCTGTGAAAAAGGTTGGCAGGTCTTCAGTAAGTGGAACCTAGAGTAACGATATGACCCACCAATTCCACTCCTGGGTATATACCCAAGAGAACTGAAGACAGGTGTTCTAATAAAAATTTGTACATGAATTTCATAGCAGTACTAGTCACAATAGTCAAAAGATAGAAAAACCCCAAATACCTATCAACTGATAAACAAAATATGGTATAGCCACACAATGGAATATTATTCAGTCATAAAAAGGAATGGCGCACTGATGCATACTAAAATATGGCTGAGCCCTGAAACTTGATGTTACGTGAGAGAAGCCAGACACGAGAGACCACATATTATATGATTCTGTTTATATGAGATATCCAGAATAGGTGACACAGTCAGAAAGTCAATTAGTGATTGCTAGAGACCTGGACGGGAAGGAGGCTGGGGAATGACTACTTAATATGGGGTTTCCTTTTGGGGTGATGAAAATATTCTGGAACTAGATAGTGGTGATGGTTGCAACAACACTGCGAATGCACTAAATGTTGCTAAATTGTATGTTTTAAAATGGTTACCATGATACATTTTATGTTATGTGTATTTTACCACAATCGAAATGAATCAGAATCACAGTCCTGACAAATTCGACCATAAACAAACAAACATGATGTAACTGGTTAGAATTAGGTGACTCCCAAAGTTGCATCAACAGGATGGGACATTCCACAATAATGCTGCCATCAGAATGGTATGAAAACTCTTTGCAACACTGGTAAGGGCTTTAAACAAAAAACATGATGCAAATAAATATTACAAGATAAAATCGGAGGCTAATGAAAAATTCTTTCAAGCCTTGGAATTTTTAGCAACAAAAACCTGGGCTTGTTTCTCATTGCTTGTCCTTCTTGTCAGTTCACTTTAACTCATCTTGACTTCACGGCTCTAGTGGCCTGAGTCCCTCCCAGCACCTGACTGCCCTGATAAAGCGCAGGCAGTGGGACAACTGGCTGGGGTATTTCAGTCTAAGCTTGCACACCATCACTGGCTCCAAGCCAAACAGAAATCAACAGTGTGGCCAGGTTACAAAGTCAAATTACAACAGGAGATACTGCTCAAAACACATACTTGGAACACAAAGTTGTTTTAAAATGAGAAAAAATAATTTTTAAAATGTAAAGATGTGATCAGGCCCTGATTGTTTTTTTCCTTAATCTTTGGGGGGAAACCTAGCTCCTGAGTCAAAAACCTACTGAAGTCTCACAACCCCTAGGCAGATGCAGACACTGAGGCCCATTTAGAAGAGCGGCAGCAGGTGCTTCCTTACCTGTTCGACAGGGGCGATTTCCGGCCAAACCCAATGGCCCCCAGAATCCCGGAGCTGAGCCTCTCCTCAGCCAGCAGGCTCTGCCTGCTCTGAAGCACGAGCAGAACTCGAACGACAGATTCTGTCAAGACCGAGTCATTCTGCTCCGTCTGAATCAGGGACAGCTGCAGGGCTTGGTGCCACCACAAAAACAGCTTTGCCTCTTCTTGCACAGACCTGGGGGGGGGAGGGGGGCGCCCAGGAGGAAAATAATATTAGAAGTGGGTTTTTTTCTACTCCCATTGAACTGAAAGTCCACTTTGAGTTTTAAGTACAAGGGGCATTGAGTACTTTTAATACTTAGGCTAACAGGCAACGATTCACTGAACTCTTTACGGCCAGATGCTGTGTGTTAGCTTCAGGTCCTTTCCCTTAATCCTCATAACAACCCTGGGAGGTAAATACTGTTACCACTACTGAACTGACAAGGTGTTTCAAAATGCCCGTTTTAGGAAATAAAAAACCTGCTCAGATAATTAGCCCATGCAAGTAAAAATCTTTCTAAAACAAGTGTCACTGCGCCTCACAGCCTTGTTTGTTCCTATGTATCACTTGGTTCTGTGCACTTAAATGAACACCAACTTCAACCCTACATTCCAAGCTTTCCAAACCCAATGGGTCTGACGCGGCAGCCAGAGGGCCAGCATACCTTGGATACACCTGTTCCAGCCACTTGCTTAAGGTGAGCAGCACTTTCATTTCGTTCCTCAGCGTCTGTTCGCTATTTAAACACTGCAGCAAGTAGACATAGAGAGTCAAGTAACTGCCCAGGGACAGGCACTCCTGCAGAAATTCTTCGATGGTGAGCTCAGGAACTTGAAGGGACACCAGGATGGGGCCCCATCCTAAATTCTGATTGAGGGAGCCTAAGAAAAAAAACAAAAACACCAAGAGGAGATAGCAAGATAAAAAACCCAGGTTCAAATTATTTAACTAGTCTAATGAATCTCTTCATTTTACGCTTCATGTCAAAGAAACATCGCCCACGTTGGCCCCAGAAGCCACAGGAGTGAGATGTGCCTCGCAGCTTAGGCTGGGAGCCCTCAGGCTCAATGCCTGTGCCCTGGTAGAGGGTTAAGAAATCAGGATTGAGTGCTGCATTTTTGTAAATCACCTTTTTTATCATATTATGATTAAAATCACATGTAGACACTGCCTGTCTCAGTCCTCTAAAAGTTTTAACTTTAATGCCATTTATAAGTATGTTATGAATACTCAGTGCTTTTCCAAGACAAATTATTATTACTCTATCCATTTCACAAACTGAATATAACAATGTTAATTTTAGTAACACAAACAGATATAGAACATATCCTAGTGGTTCTCAGTTCTTTGGGGGAGTGCGGGTGGGGTGACACGGTGACATGCACAGCAACTCCCATGTCGGTTCATGAGTTGCCAGGCCCTTCCTGGCATTCTTGCTAATCTCCTTCTTCCTCTCCTGTGTGCACTATGATGTGTATCTGCACGTCAGGGTTGAGAAGTGTATTCTGAGCAACTCTTCCTGACCAGCCAGGTTGTTTCCAGAATGTGAGAATTCACAAATAGAGAATAAGAAAGATAAAAGGTCGGGGTGATGGGGTGTGTGTGTGTATGTGGGGGGGGCGGTTGACCTCTTCATAATAGTTTAAAAGGTGTGACAAGAAGCAATAAAAAAACTCTATGAAAACTAAATTGAACAAGTGACAAAAAAACAGAGAAAATGAATATAGTGGGCCATTTTTATCCAGACTCTGGCGTACAGCATTTGATTTGGAAACCATAACTAGGCCTGTGGCATACACGATTTGCCACAATAAAAAGGTTGGTCTATACTCCGAAACCAATGTCATGTGAATTAGACGTTCCCTCCCTTGAAACGTGATTGTATCGACAGACACAGGTCATAGGCTCTCATGCTAAAGAAACGTGATTGTATCGACAGACACAGGTCATAGGCTCTCATGCTAAGTGCAGATCTTTAGAAAATAACAAGATACATTCTTGAAACAACAGCATTTACAGAGAGCAGGAGATGGCCGTCCCCTGACCTTCGTTGAAGTAGGCAGTGATGCAGGCTTCCGTTGTCTCCGCCATGTGGCGGACGGATGCCAGGCTCTGGCAGGCTGCTGTCAGGAGGGGCAGCACCGCCAGCCCTTGCACTTTCTGCTCGATCCAGGCCCGGACACTGCCCCGGAGGAACTCTGCCGTGGGAACAGTCGCGTTGTTCATCATCATCAGGACTTCCATAAACAGGCCGCTGAGGGCCATGTGGCGGGTCTGGCTGTCCATGTCTGCAGGGGACACAGACACACACTCAGGACAGGGTGCCGGAATGGCGATATGAATGGGATCAAGGGAACAACAGGGCTTCGGTCCTAGCTGCTCTCCAGGCCCATTTGACAATTCTGGGCCTGATCTCGAGACCAGAAGGAAGACTCTGGGTGGTATTTAGCTTTGCAAGACAAGCTGCAGAACCTAAGTACTTTGTAAGAGCAACACAGGGACTACTGCAAGATCCCTGGTTACAGCAGGGTGGCAGAGCAATACTTAAATAAACAAGCAGCTCAAGCTGGCGCGAAAGAGTGATGTATTTATCAGAACATGCTTAATTATTCGTTATTTTCCAGCCTTTGCTCATTTGGAAAACCAAATACACAGATATCAGTAGTCATTTGGGAAACTAATTAGAAACAGTACCTCCATCCCCACCACTGCCAAAGCTGTCAATTCTAGAGGGATTTACACAGGATAGTTGTTTAAAATGAAATATAAAAGGAAGGAGGAAAAACCTTTTTCAAGGCTCCTAATAGCAGCTTTTATTTATTTATTCATTTTAAATAAGAAAAACAGACACATGGGTAATATAAATGGGTCTTTCCAAAAAATTCAGATGTGAAAAGAGGATACTACACAAGAAAAAGAGCAANGGGTCCCTCTGGCAAATTGTTCACAGTGCACAGGCAGCCTCCGGCTTGGCCTCCAGATAAAGCAGCTGTTCTAGGGGCAAAAGGGGAGGGGACTGCCCTTGACCATCAGCAGACCCCCTAGGCTGGCCTTGGAGCCTGGGGTGGAGCAGAGCCACCTGTCCTCCTTAACCGACCCTCTCAAAGCACTCAGGCTCTGTAGGTGACAAGCAAGGGTGAGCGCCATGAGCAACAGGCTCAGTCAGCACAGTGCCCTGGGGCCCCGGAGTCATGGAGAGAAGTGACCTTGGAGACCTGGTGTCTTCCAGACAGGACTTCCCAGTGTGGCACAGGACGCAAAGCCATAGCCTTCCCTTGCTTGGTAGTGCACTGACCTGGGAACATGAGCCCATTTGTTCATTCCGAGGGGTTTCGGACAACCCACAGACTTCCCTCCACTTTCAGCTGCGCACCGGCCTGCTGAAGGGGGGCTGCAAGAGGCAGCGGCAACAACTGCCAGGTGCATGCCCAGATCCACCAAGAGCCCAGCACACTCTCCCGGCCCTCCAGGAGCTAATGTAACAGTGAAACTAACACGGTAACACTCATAAGCTCAATTTTAAATCAAGAGGTCGCTACATGAAAACACACTGTCCAAGAGAGAATCTGCGCTGAAGGTAGGCCCTGCCCTGGGATGGCACTGGCACTCGGTAGAGCTGTTGTCACACAGATCCCCCTTCCCAGACTGGATGAGACAAGGTCCCTACCTTCAACCACAGGGACCTTAGAGACCAAGAGTTAGGGGACCTGGGCCTGTTCCACCTTCAGCCCTGGCCACGTAGGACCAGTCCCTCCCCCTCCACAATTACCGCTCCTCCCATGTGTACCTCACCTTTCCAGGGCCCCTTGTGATCCTGAACACCCCTTCCCTTCCATGATCTCAGGTAGTTCTCACTAAAAACCTGGGAGACGGAAAAGGCTTCAATTATCCTCATTTCAAAATGAGGGAAAAGTCTCAGGGAGGAAAGTGATCTGGCCAGTATCACACATGTTTTGACCTTCCCACCAGACTTCGGCCCATTCAAGATGCGCCTTACAAAAGTCAATGAAAATGAACACTAGGAAGA
>NW_017731536.1:43664-62112 GCF_001890085.2 Hipposideros armiger
TTCATTTTACAAGAGAAGAGCAAATGAGTTAGTTACTAGGGTAGATTCCTTTACATTTAAAACCAGAAAATCTATTTCACTGAGAGTGTGTGGAGAAACTATTCGACAGGTATAATTTTTGCCAATTATTTCTAGCTTTCTTTAAGTTGGGTAATTTTTTTTTAATGGAATAGAGTGTAGCTCTCTCAGACCAAGGCTTTGGTATTTGTCAATGCGAGTAGACTCATCACACCCAGGAGACCAAATTCACCCACTTGCACAGCATTAAATCAACCCTAACTTAGTGTCATCATAAGACCTACTTATTATCAAGGAAGAACTTTAAAGGCTTATCTCTGAATTTCAGCTGAATAGTAATTTTAATTTTAATGTACCTTTTAATTATGACTCATAGGAACAAAAGATGACTACAGTAAGCCTCCTAACAGATTTCAGCTTCTCCCCTTCCTATTAATCATCAACACAGCCAACAAATGTTTTCTTAAAAATCGGATCTGATCCCATCATTCTTCTGAGTAAGATCTTTCGAGGACACCCATCTCTCCTTTGCCTGGTCGGCTGTTATTCAACCTTCATGGCCCAATCACATGATCAACTCTAAAAGTTTCTCCAGTATTGCCTGTAATTTTTCTTTTAACATTCAATGGGTGTTGTGACTTGCCAAATTGGCGCTAAACTTTAGGTACATTATCTCATTGCGTATTTACAGTAGCTATCTGAAACAGGTGCATCATTCTCCACATGCCCACTACATCCAGCTGTGCTATTCAGACCTCCTACAGTCACACTGATTTCAGTCTACTTGATCTTCCAATTACTGTGAGTCAAAATCTCTCACTGTGAGTGAATTTGACATTTCTCTTCCGAGTTTTGTCAATTTTCATTTTATGCATTTGCTATTGCATTATTAGGTACAAATAAGTTGAGAATTATTATATCCTCCTGGTGAACTGAATTTTGTATCAATTTCCAATGACTCTCTTTTATTTTTACTAATGTTTCTTATTTCTTATTTATTTTTGTCATGCAACTTCAGGGAAGGAGAACACACTAGAGATCATTTGGCTCTGTCTAATATTAATACAGCTATGCCAGCTTTCTATTTTAATATTTGCCTGATATGGTTGCCTTATGAAAAGCTTTCTACATCCTCTGTTTTATTTTTTATTTATTTTTTTTTATTGTTAGTTTCATCCTACATCCTATGTTTTAGATGTACTTCTTACAAACAACTTAAAGAAGGATGATAATGCTCATTAATCCCGTCTGACAATCTCTACCTTCTAACCTGAACATAGGTCCATTTAGTTACTGATATATTTGAATTTGACCACCTTATTTTGGTTGTTTTCTCACCTTCTTCATGCTTTTCTTGCCATTTTTGGATTAAATATATTTTAGCCATTCTTTTTTATTTCCCTCTACTAGCTGAGAAATTATATATCTCATTTCTATTCTTTTGGTGAATTTCTTAGAATTTTTTTAACATGCACATTTGATCAAGGTGTAAACTTAATTTCTTGACCCGTTCAAACAATACTAAAATCTTAGAATGTTTTAACTCAACCTCTTTCCTAACATATAGACTGTGGTCATATAATTTAATTTTAGTTTTGCTTTTTAAACCCCTAAATGTATGATTATTATAGTTTTATACAGGCATTTTTTGTTTACATTTTACCACTTTCTCTGCTTATTACTTCTTCTTCCAATTCAAGCTTTATACTTAGGAATCACCCTACTTCTACCTAAAGAACATGCTTTAGTATTTCCTCCAGTGATGTCTACTGAAACAAACACCCTCCGTTTCAACAAAAATATCTTTACTTCATCCTCTTCCTTGGAAGATGGTTTTTCTTAGTGTACAATTCCAGGTTATCAGTTGTTTCCTCACAGCACTGTGTTACTGAGAAATAGGCTGTCAGCAGAAATGTTGTTCCTTTGTAGGTCACCTGTCTTCCTTCCTGGATGTAGAAGCTGTTTCTCTGTCCCCAGTGCTGCCGTAGTCTCACTATAGTGTGTACAGTGTGCATTTCTTTCTATTTATCCTGCTTTGGATTTGCTGGGTTTACTGAATGTAAGGATTGTAGTCTTCATCCAGGCCTAGAAAGTTCTCAGCCTTGCTATCTCTTCCGCTACTGCCTCTCCCTAAATCTGTATCTCCTCTCCTTCTGGAATTCTGATGAGATGACTGGCTGTATGTTATGCCTTCTCAGTCTATCCTCTATACCCCTTAACCTCTCTTTTATATTTCTTTCTCTGTCTGTTCCACATTCTGGGTATTTCCCTTAGATTTATTTTCCAGCTTACGAGTTTTCTCTTCAGACAGGTTGAATCTGCTATTAAACTTTTTCATTAAATTTTTATTACAATTTTTATATTTTATAAAAATTTTGTATTTTTCATTTCATATCTGATTCTTTCCCACAGCTGCATATTTCTATAATCCCTTATTCCTTATGGATATTTTCAAACTTCTCTTATTTCATCAAATATATTAAAGTATCTTTTTGTTTACTATGTTAATTATGACAATATTTAAAGTCTTTATATGCCTGACTCTGATGATTGCTGTTCTTTGCTGACTTGCTGTGGTACCTTGTTTCCTTGTATGTTTTATGACTTTTTTTTTTTTCCTGTGAGTTCAGATTCCTTGGAACTCTGAGGACTGAGTTGAAGATGGGTTTCTCCAAAAACGATCAGTGGCTGCTTTCTGATGGGCATCTGGTGGCACTGCCTCTGCAGAACTACATTAATTTCTCAGGTTGAGGGATTTTGGGAGCAATCTAGGTAGTGAATTCTTACTTCAAACCAACCTGAGGACCAGCTTGTACTTAGTAATTTTCAAAAGAGGAATCTTTGTTCCCACCTCATAGAATTCTGATCCAACAGCGAGGTCAAATGGGTAATTGTTTTTGCTTTCCTCCCCAAGGGGCAGGTTTACTTCTACTGTAGCTCGTCCTTACACTGAGGATGCCATCCTGTGGGGTTATCAGCCGTCTAACTTAGCCCTCAATCCAGTTAACCTCACACCAGCATCTGACAGTGTCAACCCCTCCTCAAGTTTTTAATGCTCATGCTCCCCGCAGTGCTGAGATGACACAGCGTCCGTAGGGTCCAGTCATCTCTCTGGTCGCTGCTTCTCTGGAAACAGGAATGACTGACTGTTTCTTGACCATCTTCCTGGCGTCATAAGCCTTGTAGACAGCAGGAGTTAGTTTACTAAATAAATACATGACCTCTCAGTGGTCACTTACCGGGTGGGTTAAAGGCAATGATATCGTCTAAGAGCTTAGACATTTCCTGTTCTAGGACTGCTAGGGTGATCTTTCCATTTTGTTCCAGGTTGCTGAGGAATTGCACCATCTGATGAGTGAAGGCTCGGCATTTTGGAACTGCATCCTGACAATAAAAAAAAGCATCATTCAAGCAAACCCACGCAAGCAGCATTAACTGAGTATTCCCTAGGAGCATGGCGCTGCACTGACTGCTCGGTGGAGACTGGAGAGGACAGAGAAAGAAGCCACATGACAGGTGTATCTAAGGGCCCTGTTGCTAGGGATATGCAAATCTTTGGTTAACACTTAGACTAGAACCTCTGTTCCCCAAAATTCTGGTAGGACACTCTTCCTTTTTTACTACATTAATAACAACATTGACTACATACAAATTACTTGCCAGGAATGTTTTCAAAAACTTTTATGTTCATTATCTACTTTAATCCTCACACCACCACTTTGAGGCAAAGTATGTTTCAATTCAGATGAGAACACCAGGGTCAGAATGGCAGTGAGCTGGGGACCTGAGTTTTTCAGACCTCAAACTCATACTCATAACTTCCCTACCATTCTGCTGCCAATGGCATTCAGGTCACTAAACCAAACGGCCCATGCCAGCCCATAATCCTGTCGGCCTCCTGTAAGCATGTGACACTGCTAGTAAATAAAGGCTTTCTAGAGATAAATAAAAGATCCTAGACGCCAAAATATGAGTAGACATGATAGACCCCCTCCCACTTTCTCTGATGAGCTGTCACGGGGTCAAGACTGTCCTCAGTAGCACCTGTGCCATTACCAGTGCCTTTTAAAGCACTCACTCAACTTACAAGATGCTTCTGGCTGTCAGCAGGAATGGAAAGGCCTGCAGTCACTTTTAGGAGCTTCACGATTAATTCAGCAGAAGATTCCTTCGCCAGGAGGATGGATGGCTGATAATGGCTGCTGAAATAGCTGAGCACACTCTGATATGACACAATATCCACAAGATGCCATGAAAGTGAGCTTGTCTGTCCAAGGAGACTAAGTAGAGGTGAATCCTAAAAACGAAACACATATTCCTTTAGTTCCAAAGCTCCCATTTTTCCAGAAATACGTGTCTCTAATTCACCCACCAAGTGACCACTAAGATGGCCTATGATAAGCATAGAACAGTTAAGATGTCAAATAAATATCTACTCAAGTAAGGAGCACCAGTGACATTAATAAGCAAAGTCTTGGCAAAAACACATTAAAATTTTTAAGTAGTCCCAGTTTTCAAAGGAACTCTCTGATCTGGTGTTAGAACTAGCAATTAATAAGATGTAAAACAAAACTGATTTTTATATTCTGACTCAGTGTGGTTCCCTTCATAATCTACAATTCGATTATGACCTATCCAAGAAAATCAGGCATCTAGTTAAAAACACACATCCGATATGCCAAGTATATTTTCCCACTGAGAGAGACGTTACAGAGACAACCAACAAATGACAACTTCACAGAAAGTGAGGATGCAGAGGATGCCAAGTTTTATCACAGGCTCCCCAAACTTACTATTTCGTCCACCAGTTGATCTTCCTTTACCAATAAAATCATCATGAAAAGGAGGCAGACCACCATGCTCCGGGTCTCTGGGTGGGGGCTAGGACTCCAGGCATCCGAGAGCACACTGACCCAGTTGACTTCACAGAGGACAGACCCCAGAAATAAGAAGCAGCTCTTAGGGCTTCCTCGTTCCACCTAAAAGGAAACAAAACCAATGTTTTGCTTTAAGCCATCTATGTATGTTGAAAATGTGTATAAATCAATGTTTACTAAACTATATTTTTAAAAATAATATTTCTTCCCCAGATTACAAAAATCATCCATAATCCTAGCCCCGAGAGACATAGCCTTAGCATTTGTAACATCTTTCCTTCCATGCGCAATGCAAGTGTACATTTTTCGTCTTGTTTGGAGTTCACTGTTTATTCCACTAGTTCGTAGCAGAAGAGGAGTGAGCTTCCCTGGCTCCAAACAGGGTGGCAAATCCCCGCCTTGTTAGTCACTGGTGCTGAGGAATGTGTACCACAGTCCTCAGATGTGCTGGGATAGGACAAAGGTTGAGATCTACAAGTCAGTAGTTCCCAAAGCTGAGCGTGTACCAGAACCATTTGGAAGACCTGCTAAAACACAGACTGTGCAGGCATCACCCCTAGAATTTTCAATAGCCATGTATAGAGTGGGTGCAGAAATGTGCATTTCTAACAAGTTCCCAGGTGGTAATGATGCTGCTGGTCCTGGAACCACACTTTAAGACTCACTCTATTAGTATACATACTTTTATACTGCCTTTCTAGTGGAATGTTATGTTATAAAAATATCTCCGTATCAGTAGACTTTATAATCTCTGATGACTACACAATATTTCGCTAAATCCTATTTTAAATTATTAGGGATCGGAGGTGTGGCATATGTATTATAAAGTGTATAATCAATGTCAAAGTGATCTTTTATGAGCCTATTTAAAGTCTGTTTAAAATAAAATATGGCTAGCAATATATTTTTCCTTTTAAAATGAAGGTTAAAAAGCTCTACTCCATTGACAAAATCTCAATCAGTGGAATTTGGTGATGATTCAAATCCTCCCATTACTAACATCATTATACCTATTCTTTTATATAAACTAACTACTTATTCTTTTTCCTTTTAAAAATGATTCTCAATCATCTTTTATAATCTGTTCCCTATCCTCACCCTCAACTCCCTCAAAAAATATACCTTAGTATGCCAACAAGACACGTAGAACTAAAGGTTCCCAGCTCCCGGGCAGCTCAGGGTCATCTATCATTAGACTAAAACTCCTGGAAACACAGAATCTACAGCGTCCCTCTACAGATAATGCACTATTTAATCTGTTGTATAGGTAAGGCTGCTCTCTTCCTTAAATGCTATCTTAGAGCTCTTGAGACAAACATTCCCTTCCATGTTCATAAAGGGAATGACATTAAGTAGATATCATCTTAGTGCCTGTCTCCCAGAAAAAACCGAGCTATAAAATCATGCTTAACCTTGTATTTCTCTAAGACAGCTGTCCTCAGCTTTTCTCAAGCTCCAGAGGAGAGGCTGACAAAGGCGGCCCTGGGTGGGGTCTCCATTTAAAGCACTGAAGAACTGCAGTACCTTTTACTAATTGTCATAAAGAATTGTAGTCATTAAGTACTTATGGTGTCTCAATAAATGTGACATTAAGAGGAAACACAAATGAACTGATAACTACAAACAAATAAACTGAAACAATCATATAAAGCTAAGATTATATAGGGGTTTTTTTAAAATAGAAATTTACTAAGAACAACAAAAATGCCTGACTGGTATGTGGCACTACTGTGTCTGATTTTTGCCAACTGTCGCTTCTACTGCAAAGACTCTTTACACACTTAGTGGCACTTTCCAGGTCATCTCAGGTCTTTATAGATTATGATGCATCATTGGGTGTTACAATGCACTTGTATCTCCTCCAACCTAATGACTCCTTTGCACAACTGCTTAAAGAAACTAATGGCTTGAGTACCAATTTATATTTTGCTTTAATAGAACATTTAACAATAAATAGTTCTAATGATATGATCCAAGAAAAATATGCAGACACAGACACACCAAGAAGAGCATGACAAAGCCATTGAACTATGTACTCACAGGACAATATTACCAAAGTCTAGAGACAAAATCTTTCTCTGGGTTTTAAATATGCGATGTTTTCCAGTCACCTACCAACACCATGAAATGATTTCCATAGGATGCTGCTTAGACAAATACCAGGTGGGCAACATAGAGTGTGGGCACAGTCCACACACAGCAACTGTGCCTACAGCCCCAGTGAAGGGAGCACAGGCCGCAGAGAGTGAACGGCTAACCTTGAAGAAGGCCTCCATGAGCAGCTGGTCGGGGTGCAGGTCCCCCCACGGGAGCTTCCGGTAGGCACTATGAAAAGCGTACAGAATGAACTCGGGCATTTTGGGTGCTGTACACGCTTCACAGTAATGCATCAGGTGTAACCGAAGGGCTCCTTCATCACCTGGCAACAGCTTATCTAAAATTGAAAAAGCAAATACAGCTCAAGACCTTGTGGTTTACCTTTAAAAACGAATGAATGAATGAATGAACGATAATAACTAACACAAATTTGAACTAAAAATCTAAAATCTAAGATTCTCAATAATTATACAATTCCAAAGATTTTCACATGCGGGGATGGGAGGGACTGATGATGGCAGATTAATAACAAAGAGTGGTATTTTAACTACTTACTGGGATAACTACAATGAGCAAGCAGCTGGTGTATGGAAGATAGTAAGGGTGACGAGTTTTTCTTCAAAACTTCTAAATACATGGTTTTTAAACTCATACACACGCCACAGCCCCAACCAATTCTAGGCCTCCCTTTAGTCAGCAACCTGGATCACTCAGTATTGTCCTCACAAGAAATCAACTGCTTTAGTGCCTCAGGAGCTAACGGTTTGGTCTAAAACAAATGATTTCAGCCTTTCCGGTTCCAGGCAAATGAATGGAGCATAGTCAAAGAAGAGCGCGCCACACACAGGAACAGAAACCTGACGGTGTTTCTCAACATTCACGTTTCAAAAATGACCAATGGGCATCAACACACGGTCCCAGTCAATTTATCATTTCTAACGTTCCTGTGCCTTCGATTGCCAGTACTTACTTTATCCTACAGCATGAAACATTAACACATGCTTTTAACAGCCTTTTAAGACAGGGCTGAAGGGTAGCATTTGTTTAAATATGGATAAATGGTAGTTTTGTTTCGATAAGGATGGATCTGTAGGTAGACGATGTCTAGGAGGTAATCCCTTAGAAGAAGACCGAGCTTCCAGTCCCAGCCCAGACACAAATAAATTCTGTGACCTCACCCTAAATTCATTTTGCTTTTCAGGTCCTCATTTTTCTCATCAATAAAAGGAGAGAGTTGGATCAATGTCCTCACTAAAAGGCTATGATTTAATACTTCATCTTGTTTTGCATAATTCTTGCTTCCTCTCTCTGAACTTGGCTACCAATTCTTGACGTTATCCATGTACCCTCCTGTTCCTAAGCCACCTTCTTATTTTATAGACGCAGGCAAGAGCCTGAGAGTACTTGCCCCTAATCCTACAAAATTAAATATACAGCCTTTGTGACTATAATTTGATACTCCAATATTTTTCTCACCAATAAATATATTTTGGATGGTAAAAAGTGACTAGAAGACTCTTTCAAAAAAAAGAAAGATTATTATTAGCATTTTATGTGTTACTCATTGAACCAATATTTATCAAACAGACACTGAGGGGCTGGCTGAGTGGCTCAGCTGGTTAAGAGCTCACTTGGGAGCACCAGCTCTGAGCAGCAGAGCTGCGGTTCGGATCCCACATGAGGGCCAGTGACGCTGCCCTCTACAGCTAAGATGGTGAACAACAGCTCAACCTGGAACTGGGCTGCTGTGAGTCACCAGTGACGGCGTAGGCTGCAGCGGGGCTGCAGTGGGCTGCCGTGAGCTACGTGAGTGGCTGGCAGCATGAGCGGCCGGCAGCTGGTGTGAGCTGCTGTGAGTGGCCAACCAATGACCAGTGACTGATTGCCTCACCAGGGAAGAGCACAATGATCATACCAACATGGGCCAGTGAAGTGACGTCCTCCACAACTAGACTGAAGAACAAAAACAGCAATTTGTCTACCTGTCTGTTCTCCTTTCCCAATTCCCCAATGCTGTTCCCCTCCCCGCAATTCCCCAATAAAATCTTTAAAAAAAAAACAAACAAAACAGACACTGAGAATATGGCACTGATAATGGGTTGATGTAGGTTTATCGACTAACAAATGTATCGCTCTGGTGGGGAAGTGACAGTGGGGGAGGCTGTGCATGGGGGAAGGCAGAGGGTATATGAACTCTCTGCACGTTCTGCTCAATTCTGTCTAAAGCCACTCTAAAACAACTAAAGACATATATATACATACCAGGGGTGCCAAAAATATGTATACACATTTTCAGGGATGTTACGTTATCTATGCTCAAGTAGTAGTTAGTTTGCCATAATCAGAAGTGTCTGGACGCTGATGGTAACCACTTTGAGCACCTCTTGTAATTGCAGAAGTCAAACGTGACTTGTATTCATCTTTTGTTATCGGTATATATTGAGTATTACAATTTTAACACAGTTTTCCTTTCTTAAAAATGTGTATACATTTTTTTGGCACCCTCTGTATATATACACAAACATAAAAATACCCGACGACATACTGTTCACTCCATGACTAAATCCCATATAACCACGTGGCAGCCACAGAGGTGTTCACTCAGGAGCACTTGCTGATCCAGCTGCAGTGCCTGCAGGGGCCACTGCAGTGCCCGAGTCAAGGCCACACTGTCCCAGGCAGCCCTCAGCCAACAACTGAGCACAGGCCTGGACACTTCTGCCCAACGTGAGGCCCCTCGGTGAGGAACCTCTGCGCTGGCACCCCTGTTGGGCTGGCCAGGCCTTTCTCAGAGCTGTACCGCAGGCTGAGGCTTGTTCTCCCCACTCTCCTTTCACAGGTATCATGCCTGCACAGGAGTCTGAAGGCTACTGCTGCTTGTCTCCCTCTTACTGAAGGGCACATGGAGATAGAAGACAAGAACCTCTAAGGACCACGCTCTTGCTGAAAGGGCAGACTAGTGGGGAAAAAGAAACTTTGCCGTGACTCGGAGTTGTGGAGGGAAAAAGCTTACCGTGATAACTGAGGCCTGCCTGCAAACTGAGTTTGGACTTTGGTTTCATATATAAGTGTGTGGCGTGAGAAACCTTACGCCAAGAAATTATGAGGTTCCAACTGGCAGCAAACACAGATTTTCTCTGGAGATACACACCCTCATCCTAGTCTTTCCAGACTTTCCCTAGATAATGTCTCTCTAAATGTGGGCTCAGAATACAAAACTACAAAGTACACAGGAAACAAGCTTCTGAGAATAAGAGTTCAAGGAACATCCAACAGCAGCATAGGCCACTCCCCAACGGAACTTTCAAAGTAATGGAATTATTGCATATGGATCATAAAAGAAAGTAAGCACGTTTAAACATTTTAAATAAATAAAAGTGGAATTTTAAACAAGAGAAAGAAGTAAGATGCTATCAACAAGGATCAGGGTAGATCTGCAAACAAATATAACTTCCAGGAAGTGAAATGGGAAATTCAGTGGATATTTTTTAAAGTAGATTAGACATAGCTACAGCTACAGAGACTGAGTAAACTGGAAAAGAGACCTCAATAATTGACCCAAAATAAAGGATGAAAAGATAGAACATGAAAAAGAAGTCAGAGTCATAGAAGATAGAGTGAGGTTCAACATGGGAGACAGACAATATCTGAAAGACAAAGCCTGCAGTTTCCATAACTGATGAAATGCCAAATGACCTCACAAACAGGAAGTTACAAACTTCATACTCAATAATTGCATGAGTGATCTTTCTTTGGTCAAAGATGACTGCCTACCAACGAAAATAAAATTAAATAAAGTAGGAAAGCGGAGGCAAAAGACTGACTGAATGACTTAGGGGAAAAGTGAGAACCAACCAGAGACATGACGTAACATCTTCCTACCTTTAAAGCTCTCGTGCAGCGAGTCAATGCAATCAGTGAACAACTGCACAATGCTTGAGGCCACCACAGCATCACTCTCCAGCCATGGGTAGTGTCGTTGGCTGCTTTAAATAAATGAAACATGCACTTAGAAGGGAAAGTGCCAAGATTAAATGACTTTAGGTCCCAGGGTCTAGGGCTTGCCAGAGTCATAGAAAGCTCTGCAGTATGGAGCGCTCACATGTATGTAGACCATTTCAAAGGCTGTATGTTCCTGGAGGTGAATTGTAGCTTGCAATATCAACCATATAGTTTCATTTACTTTTTTTCCTAACCTTTATTCCAACACCATTAAGTTTCAGAAGTGTGTTACCTAAATTAACCATCAAATTAACATCTTTTTACATCCAATTTATACTCTTGAACCCATCCCTTGTGCATCTTGGTTACATTTCAAATGCCTTAGAAATATACCATCAGGTAGCTTCAACAGTAAGAAGGAAAAGGAAGAAAGGAGAGGGAAGAGGAGGGCAAGGAAGGGGAGGGGAGGGAAGAAAGAAAGTGTCATGTAACAAAAAGATGTCCAAAATGGATGGATAGAAAAGAACCAAAGAATAAACTCTTTATATGAAAATTTTAGTTTCTGAATCTGGTCCAGAAAGTTCAATATCAAAATCGATTCCATTAATTCTTCCTGGAAATAAACAGGAGGCTGCATTATAATCAGCAAACAGTCGCTACAAAATCCTGAAGCTTGCAGCTTGTTTAAGAATAGCCCTGTAGCAAAAGCAAAGATCCAGAACCTTTTCTATTTTCCTCAAGGAAGCAGCACGGGTTAAAGCAGAGTCCCGGCAAAGGAGTCAAAAGCCCCGGGCTCTGGCCCCAGTTCTGGCCCTCACTGGCTACAGGACAGGAGCAAGACATTCAAGTTTTCTGAGTCTCGGGATCAGATTAATCAATATTTGTGAAAACACCTTAAATACTGTGATGTCTAGCACTATTAAAATTTTACAATATTCTCGTCAAGTTCGCCTAGTTTGTTTGTATGCTTTTGGGGAAAACAAGACTCATAAGGAGTCACTTGGACAGCCCCACCTCTGTCCTAAATGCTCATGAAATAATGCTTTCATTTAATTGCAGAGTTAAAAGGGTAATTCCCATCACTAATCTGGAAGCCAACTTAACTCCAAAAAATAAGTGAAATACTGGATAAGATAAATTAGTCTCATATTTTTAATGTCATATTATTCAAACCTAATTAAGGGGAGCAGCATCCGTTTTTCTGAAATTAAGTACCAACACTCATTCAACTTCTTTATTGTAGAAAACTACAAATGAGTGTCCAGTTTTGTTTCAAAATTCGTATCAAGATGATAGCTCTCTGATCAGCCAGACTAAAAATTTCACTAACAGAAAATATCTTCAGGTTCTTTCATAAAGAAGCATTTTCTAAATTTAAATATGGCCTTACACTTAAAAAAATTAAATCTGTGAATGCATCGCTTGTATCAAGACACCATCAGAACTTTAAGTCTAGGTAGGGCCAGCCGAGTGGTGCATTGGTTAAGAATTGGCTTGGGACGCCAGCTCTGAGCAGAAGGGCCTCGGTTTGGATCCCATGTGAGGGCCAGTGACGCTGCGCCCTCTAGAGATAAGATGGTGAACAACAGCTCAACCTGGAGCTGGGCTACCTTGAGTCGCTGGCAACGGTGTAGGCTGCAGCCCCTGCTGCAGTGGGCTGCTGTGAGCTACCGTGCGTGAGCGGCCGGCAGCCAGTGTGAGTAGCCAAGAGCTGCCGTGAGAAGCTGTCCAGTGGCTGGTGACCTATCTGCCTCACCCGGGAAGAGCACAATACCACCAACATGGGCCAGTGAAGCAACGTCCTCCACAAGTAGACTGAAGAACAAAAGGACAGCAACTTGTCTGTTCCCCTTCCCCAATTCCCCAATACAATCTTTAAAATAAATAAATAAATACATAAATAAATACATAAATAAATAACTTTAAGTCTATAAATTTCAAAGGAATTTGAATATCTGAAAAACAATTTACCTTTCATTGTCCCCTAAAACCAGGATCCACGGTTTAAAGAGCTGGATGATTAATGAATGCAGGGATCTCAGCACTAAAACAAAGCAAAATTTTTAGAGACAGAAACAAGTGTATCCTTTCTCAATATCATTGATAACACTATACAGAAAATCTACTTATTGTCTGTATACCCATAAACTATGTTGATATAAAAACAAATTTTTTTTTAAAAAAAAGACGGTCCAAGATGGCAGATTAGAAGCCAGACCCAAAAGAATTAGGAAAAAAAAAAAAAGTTTAATGTATGCATGTTTATGTTCTCATTTGCTACAATGGAATTTCTTGAACTGAAAATTTGTACTACAAAATGTCATGGATAATTTTATAATGTACATTTCTTAAAAGATAAATGCTTAAATATTCAGGACCCTTTCCTTAGCGAGACAAATAATAGTAAGAAAGAGGTGGCGATTGAAACCTATCTCTGTACTCCGCCCCACAAAGGAGGGGCAGAGACAAGCTGAAGCAAGCATCTACTGTCTAAATGAGCACAAGTATGACACACATATGGGTTCACACCTATGCTATATATTTTCCATTTCCTCTGCTTGACACTCAGATATATAGTTTTATCGCAAAGATCTAAATCTCTTAATGTGTGTATTCAAGTCACTTCTAAGAGAAGGTCAGATCACCCAGCTCTATGCAGCACTAAAGGTGTATTACCTGTTTTGCTGTTGGCAGATGGGTTTTGCGCCAAGCAGGCCATTTCTGAGTCAAGCAGCCTTTTCACAAGATAGCCCAAGAGTATCTTCATACCATCCATGTAAGGACTCCATTTTGAGAATAAACCAAAACTTTTAAAGTCTAATGTGGATAACCGAAGCTTATAAAAAAAGTTTGAGAGCCACTGTATAGTCTCCATTACCTGGAAGAGAATAACTGGTTAAAAAATGCTCACTGAATGTCTCCTTTCAGTAGAGTGTTACCATACACTGTGAGGGAAGGCTTTGACTCTGCAAGAGTTGAAAAACTATACAGCATGTGAAAAGTAAATCAACAGACTTCTTAAAGCAGAGGAACCATTCTTTTAAACAAATTTTCATGTGGACCCATATCATACAAAATTGATAGAACTGAGAGCTCTGTGGGACACTGCATGAAACCCTAACCAAAGGAGCCAGTGTACAAGGTTAAGAAGCAGGTGAGGTAAGGTGTGGAAGGCGTAGGCCCAGCTGCTCTTGAAGAGATGAGCAAGAATCAGACTGAGGAGTGAGAGAAAGGCTACCCAGACAAAGGGAAAGTGGGGGAGCAAGTGACTGAAAAGAAAAACACAGGGCTCTTAAAGATAATGCACAAAAAAGCAGCTTTTTAGATCTAAATTTAAATGTGTTCCAATTATTTAAATAGCAAAGGAAATGGAAAAGAAATGCAGAGACAAAAACGTCAGACTCCAAAAGCTACACACCTGCTTGTCTGACAAGAGAGCATCCTGGGAGCTTTGAAGCACTGTGCTCTCGGCAGAAGGTGCCCCCTGCTGGCAGTTCGGGGCACAGCAGCCCAGGGCTCTCAGCGTGGCTTTCCAACACTCAGGGCTCAGCAGCTGCTCAGCAGAGCCTTACAGGGCAGGGACAGAGGACAGAAAGTCAGCAGCTTTCACAAACTACAATTTTTAACTTGAATCAAAGAACATATGTTTTTTACAAAGGAATGAATATTAAATAAGAATCCCAAACAAATTCATCTGTGAAGAATCCAGAGGAAAGAGAACTTATTAAAAGAACTATCTACCCAAACGCCTGACTTTCCTTGTTCCTGTTAACCCTGTTTGGAGTGAACACAGCTGGAGCCATTTGAGCTTGAATCTGGGAGCAAAATCCTACCTATCAGACCTTTACTGGGGAATGAATGGTAAGGAGCCGTTTTCCTGGCCGGATGATGTGAGAGAAAACAATGGTGACGGGACGAGGGCCCCTGGGTGCAGACACAATGACAGCGTGTGGGCTCTCATCAGAAGGTGTTTTATAGTTACCCCTAAAACTCCACTCCTACAATGGGCAAAACCTAAAGCAACACAGACAGCATGCCAAAGTCGAGACTACCAGCCAGCAAGCACTCCGCCGCTTACACACTTCACATTCCAGAGGACAGGAATAATATCTCCCAGGTCCTTTCCACCCAGAGGTGACATGAGGATCCAACAGGATAACAGAGGCTCAGGGGAGCAGGTCTGAGGGGAAGGATGATGAGGTCAGGGGCACTATTCTGAGTATGAGATGTCCAGGGGACGGGAGGGGCAGTGTCCAACCGCCACTGTGGTCTGGACGTTAGGGCAGAGGTCTGGGCTCAAGCTACAGCGTGGGAGTCAGGCACACCTAGAAGACGGCAGTGACGCCAGGGGAAACAACAGGCTCACCCAAGGCAAATGGAGAGAACAGAGGAGCAAAGGATGGAACCCTGGGAACACCAACATGGTGGCCAAGGAGGGATGGGAAACAGGAGGCTGGAGGCTATGGAATCTGACAGAGGTGGGTGGTACTGTTATTCTTAAGCCTTTAACTGAATTACTTCTGAGAAGTATAAATTTCCTGCTCCATGCAAGTCAATGGTTGTCTATATAAATAGTTTATAATCTCTTTGAAAGATCTCAGGAGAAAAAAAAACAACATATATTTGATCATATTTTGAAAATTTAGAACAAAAATCAGCCATGCAAATATGCATCAAAAATTGTACAAATACACTTCCCTGCCACTGTTCTCCACCTACCCTGCAACTTCCCACTGTAGGAAACAAGAAAGCTTGAGGTGCTTTGAAAATGAGACCGCATATTTCCGTACAAGTATTCTTTTCCTTTTTTTAATTTATTGTTTTTATTAGTTTCAGGTGCGTATGAGTATTTTTAAGGTAGTCTAATACACAAGGTCATTAACTTATTCATTAAACACTTTCCACTAAAAAGCACAAAGATTTGGCACAAAGCAAAATTTAGTTTTCCATTACATCTATCAACAGTATCAAGTTTTCATGAAAAAGTAAATTTGATCTCATTTTTCAAATTTCAATAAAATCCCTGCCTAGTGAAATTCCCAAAATAAGAAAGCCTACATCCTTTATTTCTCCTCTGATCTCCATACTCCAATGGAAAATTACAGGAAGGGGACAGGAATGGTGGGAATACAGAAAATTTAATGCTGTCTTTCCTTTGGCAAATATAAATATAGTCTAGCATTACACAGGGATCAAATTCATTGGCAAAGAGAGTCAAAAAAATTAGGGGTAGGGGGAACTGGCCGACTGGGGCATTGGTTAGGAGTTGGCTTGGGACACCAGCTCTGAGCAGCAGGACCCCGATTCGGATCCCACATGAGGGCCAGTGATGCTGCACCTTCTACAGCTAAGATGCTGAACAACAGCTCAGCCTGGAGCTGGGCTGCCGTAAGTCGCCAACGACGGCGTAGGCTGCAGTGGGGCTGGCTGGCAGCTGGCATGAGCCTTCGTGAGCTGCCTTGAGCTGCCATGAGCGGCCGTCCGATGGCTGGCAAGCGACTGCCTCAGCCAGTAAGAGCGCAATGATAATACCAACATGGGCCAGTGAAGTGACGTCCTCCACAACTAGACTGAAGAATAAAAGGACAGTAACTTATCTGTTCCCCTCCCCCAATTCCCCAATAAAATCTTAAAAAAAAAAATTAGGGGGAAAATAGAACAAAATGTACCCACTATTTAGAACGACAGAGAATCCAACTGGCATATAAAAAGCAACTTCCTTCTCTTACCAAGTCTGTAGTTGGCAGAAGAAGCAGGCCCACCTCCATCCCACCCCATTCAGGACAGCTGCTAAGGTGAGGTAGAGAGATGGGCACATACATGTGGACTCCAACACAAGTGCCTGCTCTCACGTTATAAACAATGAAGGACCATTTTTACAGGTAGTAACATTTGGGGGACTGTTCATTGAGTACTTCAGGTGAAAATCAGTCACTCTAAACCCCTGCACACTTGTGTTACTTTTACATGTTTGGATGATATCTGTAGAATGCTAAATGTGGTATGAAAATTCACTGCGATCTCATCAGTCACAACTAAAAGACACTTACTCTGCATCAGCAGCCTGAGGGTGTCGCTGTACTGGTCAGGAAACTGGTAGAGGAGAAGGTAAGTCCAGTGCTTACAGAAGAGATTAAATGGCATCAAAATGTCTTCATCCGGCTCAAGGCCCCAGGCGGTAAGCGCCGAATGAATGGACTCCAGGAGTCTGGTGCGATCAGACAGAGGAGGCTTCACTGCGTTTAACCATTGCTTCAGATCGAACTAAAAAGAAAAAGAAATGAGAAGCAGTTTTTTTAACACTAGAAAATTAACTGAAGGAGAGCAAAGTCTGTGCAAATTTGGATAGTTTAAAAGTCAAAGATTGCCTAGCCTTTACCTTTTCATCAAGGTTTAAACTACAGTTTCTAAACAAGTACCGAAAAGAATCTGGGCAGTTCAGTAATTGATGGGTGCCATTATGCCTCCATCGCTTCTCCACTCTCAGACAGCAGAGGCAGAGTTTTCTCAGCTCCACATGCTTTTTCTGCAATTTAAAGATCTTGTTCATAAGTTTTCCCTAAAAGACAAGCAGAGCTTTGTAGCTCTCTTTCACTGGTCACAGTGCCACACACAAGCTGGCACTTGACAGAACTGTCTCCAGCTAAGGGCCATGTTTCTGAGTCTGCATCAGTCACCTCAGTGAATAAAAATGCAAGGTGTTGATAACACCTTCCAGAACCCCAAACTATAAGACATGTTCTCCCCCATTACAGATTGAGATCAGTCTCTAGGCCCTAAAAAATTACCAGGTTTTATGACTCACAGATGTCAGAGAAATACCATTGAAGGCAAAATAGCTACAGCTCCAAAA
Source organism: Hipposideros armiger (assembly GCF_001890085.2). Taxonomy (NCBI): domain Eukaryota; kingdom Metazoa; phylum Chordata; class Mammalia; order Chiroptera; family Hipposideridae; genus Hipposideros; species Hipposideros armiger. The sequence goes on from NW_017731536.1 coordinate 61,452, forward strand.
TTCTCAACCGGTTAAGTAAATTCATTGCCTTGGTCTGAGTTAACATTCAACTTGAAATGAGGACAAAGGCAATTTGCTTAGATCTGGCTTTTTCCAAATATGAGAGACTTGGACATATTACAACTCATTTATCAAACACAATTGAGGCATAAATTCAGGATAAATTCAAAAGAAGGATGTACTAAATTACTATTATGAATATTTCAAAACTGTACTTAGTGTTTTAAGAGGGTTTGGGAGCTAGGTCCTTTTTATAGTGGAATAAAACTGCCCCACACAACACAACTGACACCCCCATAACAGGAAGCTATGGGATCGGGCTGCTTAAAGGTCATGCAAAATGTGAAAGGGGCCTGTGAGCCTACGGTCTACCTGGAAACAGAACTCCAGAAAGCCTTTCATTTCTGTGGAGTGGGCAAAGCAATCGTTTCTACATCTCAGTGATAACATCAGGACTGTATCACATGTGACTCACCTTGGTCAGCAGCATGAAAATCATGTCACTGTTGTCCTCACTTAGAAACTTCACCACTTTCTCATAGAGCTGTATGAACTCCACGGGTGCAGCATTGGGAGTGAAGAACGGAGACAAAAGAGAGCAGAGCCTTCTATTCCTCAGAACGGTCTCGAGTACTTTTTTGCATTCTGATTTAGTGCCACT
>NW_017731536.1:62612-64653 GCF_001890085.2 Hipposideros armiger
AAGGCTTTGATAAACTTGACCACAGGCAGAAATAATAAAGGACAAGGCTGACAGATTTTAGTTGATAAAAAATTTTAACTTCTATAAGGCAAAGAGTATCATAAAATTAGAGAAAAATGACAAAGTAGAAAAATTATAACACACTCCAGATACCAAGTTAATAGTCTAAGGAGCTCTTTCAAAGCAAAAAAAATAAATAAATAAAAATAAAAAAAAACCCCAAAAAAACAAGAAACTCTCCAACACAAAATGTGCAAAGGACAATTACCAGAAAATCACAAAAAAGATATAAATGGCCAAGACTTGTCAAGTCATTCAACTTAACAAATTCTTAAAGAAATACAACTTAAAATAATATAGAGTACCACTGCCCCTATTAGATTAGCAAGACTTAAAAAGAATGATCATTCCTACTGTAGGTTACGATACAGAGAATAATGAACTCAAACCCTGAAATGACAGTGTAAATAGGTACAAACTTCCCAGGAGGGCAGTGTGACAATATATATTAACTGCTAGTCCCTTTGACATTGCAGTCATACTTCCAAGAAACTACCCTAAAAATAAAAGTCCAACAAGTTCACAAAGATGTGTAAGAATATTTATCTCAGGCTTACTGTAGCAAAACAAACAAACTACCTACATATCCATTCAGAGGGCACTATCTTGATACATTACAATGTATCTGTACCTCTGGACACTATATATTAAACACCATGATACAGGTCTGTATTCATTAACATGGAATAATGTCTAAAAGATGTGTTTGAATGAAAAAAGTAGGTTACAAAACAGCACATGCCCGTTTTTGAGTGTGTGTCTATATCTATCCATCTATCTGTATGGAGGGATGATACACCAATTTCACATATACATACATACACTACACGAGACACACATACACGAGACAAACTATAATGAAATGTTAGCTGTGTAACCAGTATCTCCAGGTAGTTAGGATTCTGAGAAATGTTTTTTCTTTATATTTTCTATACTGTCTGCATTGCTTATAATAAGCACACATCAATTTTATAATCAGCAAAAAGCTATTTAAAAAATATATTTTAATATCTGCTCAGCATCACCTCCTTGTAAACATCCAATAAATAAGGACTCAATCAATTGAATTTGGGTGACAGTACATGGTTGATTAGTGTTTACATATTTTCCGACAAGTGGCTTTCCTTTCCAAATCTGCAGGGATACATTGCCCTTGCTCTTGTTAAATATCTATATTTATTTTAACTTTATATTTAAAGTTACCGAGAATAGCAGCTGAGAGGCCGCAGCAGGAGGTAGAGTGAGCGCTGAACACTGAGTCAGAAGACCCAGGACCATCTCAGCTCCAGCACTCACCAGCTGCAATTCTTTACGCAAGTCACTTAAGTTTTCAGAGCCCAGTTTTGTCATCTTTAAGATGAGAATGATATCAATCACAGTCACCATGAGGATAAAATAATGAATCAGAAAGCATTTTATAAACAATAAAGAGCTTCAGTGATGGTGTTAGTAACACCGCCAACAGCATAAGATGGAATCTAATGTCTCCCCAGAGGCTTTCAAATATGAATAATTGATTATCGCTTGTATGAGAAGCAAAATCCTATACCAACAATTCTAATCACATCTTGAGAAGCCAATAATTAGGTAAGCCTCTGAACCTACACTATCAGTCTGAAGTCAACCCCGGCTATATCTAATGAGGACACTGTAGGGACTCATTATACCGGAAGAAGGCCACCAACACAGAATACCCTTACCTGTCCCAAAATCTCAATGCAGGAAGTGAAGAACTGCCTTGTGGGAGGGTGACGCTGGGTCTCGTCGCTGATGTAATCCACGACCGTAAAGAAGAGGCCAATGCCAACCTTCTGAACCCCGGGGGTAGGCTGCAACTTGTAGGCGTTCACTAAGGCCCTGAGGGAAAATGCAGGTGAAGAGTGTTGGTTTACAGTATGAGAATCCAGACTTGTGAGTGTTTCTTTGATGCTCTACATTTCTCAGGCAATATTCTTCAGAGTCCTCAGTGCCCCATACAAAC
>NW_017731536.1:67424-68585 GCF_001890085.2 Hipposideros armiger
ACGTCTTCCACAACTAGACTGAAGAACAAAAGGACAGCAACTTGTCTGTTCCCCTTTCCTGATTCCCCAACACTGTTCCCCTCCACTAACTCCCCAATAAAATCTTTAAAAAAAAAAATAAAAGGAAAAAAGCTATTAGTATGAATTGAAAGCCATGAAAGTGACTATCCAAGAATATACGTTAACAAGAATGGTTTAATTTTTACTAGTGGAGAAATGAAAGATAAAAAATTGAATTACTTCCATAAACCACATACTGAATCAACACAAATATTAAACTTCAAATCTTCAAATAACAGACCAATGTTTAATAGCCTAAAATGTGATTAGGAGTATGTGCAGTCAGATTTTTTGCCCATATGTCACTAACTACAATTAGACTGGGTCTTTGAGGGTCAGAGTCCTTGGCTGGCCTGGAGAGAAACAGCCAAACAGAGAGAAAAAGAAAGAATCTGAGAGAAGGAAGAAAGACAGTGAGAATGAAGGGAAGTGCAAAGATAAGACAAGAAAGAAAGAACAAACAAGGTTCACCTGAAAGGGAAATGCTGAGATGAGATCAAAACCACTTTGTAACTTGAACTGTAAAACTGTCACCTCATGTTGTAGAAGCTACTAACACTGAGGAATAAAAGAAAATCAACTAGTGTAGGAAAGTTTGGACATTCATTGAAAACATCCTCAAATTCTCATTATTTCCTAATCTACTTATTTTTGTTCATTTTTCCCACCAATGTTCAAAGTTTTCTTATCTTACTAGGACGGGGGTGGGAGAGATTGAATGACTCACATCATAATCACAAGAAGTTGTAGACAATAGAACAAAGCAGCATGGTGGAAGCCCTTCCACTTGAGTCATTTTAAGTGGACAAAGATGTAAAAGTTGGACACAGCAGGTCCCTCAGTAAGTTTTTACAATAACGTGAGGCCCTCAGTGGGTCTTTTCCATCTTTCACTTCTAGGAATGAACACATTTTTCACATGACAATAAATCAATTCTGGGTGCAGCAAGCATGCCCCACAATACCTAAGTACAACACAAGGAACCCTATTATAAATCACCCCATTTCCTCAGGGAATATCATGGAATTATTAAAGGCTTCTACTAAGAGAGGCAACCACAGAAGAAGCACGTCTCAATTCCCATAAAATATATTTGGCTTT
>NW_017731536.1:72603-76526 GCF_001890085.2 Hipposideros armiger
GATCCCCAAGGTCTCATGGTCTCACCTGGCCTGCTGTTGCAACAGGTGCAGGTCTGTGCGCACCAGCTGGGTGGTACCCTTCTGACTCAGGAGCACGGCAGAGGAAATAACTGGCACAGGAGGCTTCACTGGGTGCAGGGCAAGGGGAGGCTGGGGAGCCTCATGCTTCCGCAAGTTACTTAAAACCCTCTCTTTGGCTGAAAGAAAATAAAGTCATGTTTACTAAGTAATGGCTACAACTACGTAGTAACGTACTAACGTGGGTGCAATGCCCTGGCCTGTTACCTTCATAAAGAATGCTGGAGATCTACAGAATAGTTACTTCAACCACCAGAGGCCTAAATAAATAAAATTTTTATCTTTTATGGCTTGTAAGTTTTGAGGAAGCACCCACAGGCCTAATACTATTCTACCAGGAGCTGGGAAATCAGGATCATATAGTATGATTAACTATCGTTAAGACATTTTTGAGGATAGGAATTCTATTTAAAGATCTTAAATTATCACCCTAGATAGTCTTGCATGATGCACTAAGGTGTTTGGACTTCTGCTAGTACAAAAGGGATCTAGTGAATAGCTCTTAGCAAGCTTGAGAAAGATGGTAGCTATCACCAGACAATGGATTGGGAGAATAGGGCGGATAGCACAGGTAAAAGTTTAATGCAATCACCCAGATAAACATCATAGGAATAGGAGAAAAAGGAATGAGCAGTATGAAATACAGGTGAGTGAAAAAATCTTAAATTAGGCCACGGTTTAAACAGGAGGGCTAAGAGTAGTAGAGTTAAAAGGAATAAAGACATGGACACAAACTCCTACAGAACTTACATTTATGTAGTCATATAAGGAATGTAGTCATTCCTTCATTTACTTTTTCATTCACTCAATAAATGATTTATACAGTCCAAATAAGAAATCAGGTGCCACATAAGAAAAATAAAAGGAAATCTGTACCATCCAACTTTGCACTATATTGCACATGGTCTCATATTGGTCAATCCAAGTTAAATGTTTATATTTCTACACCTAGTACAGAACTGAATACCGACTTCCAATAAACTCCTATCTTCCCTCCCTCTCTCTGTACCGCACTATACACATACCACACAGCAGGTAGGGACTAAAGAACACGAAAAAAGCTGCCACATACCCGATTCTTTTCAACAATAAGACAACAGGGAACAAAAGAGGTCAAGGGAATTTCAAGTCAATAAGTCAAGTCAACAAATACTTAAGGGACTACTATGAATTTCCAACTTCATTCCAGGTATAGCATTTAATTTTCTATTTTTGTTAAGAAAAAGTAGAGAAGATTTTAATAGCCATGACTTTATTTGGCAAAAGGAGACTTGTATTGTTTGCACCTCAAAGAGATGGAATTTAACATTCAAAACAGGTCAAGTACAGGACCATCCGTTATAGCTGGGGTTTTTCCACTAGAACTACCACTCTTTGCACGGATTGTGACAAAGTTAGGCATTCATCACTGGATAAGACTCCTGACTGTGTCCAGGTTTCTTTCAAGCAACATTTTAGGCCATGGCTCTGAAGGAAAACTGGAGGCTCTTTTTCAAATTCAATATCACTTACCTTGAAAGAAAAACCAAGGGCAATATTTTAAATGCACAATAAAAGAAAAATTCAGAGCGTATTTAACTTGTGATCACCACTCTGGACCACAAGTGACAAAAATTACAAAGCCAACAAAACAAATTTAATTCAAGAAAAAGAAGGTGGTGTCACAAGAACCTGTGAAGCACTGCTAACATTTTTCCTACGATCAGAAGTTCCATTGTTTGATGTAATCATCGTCTAACCTGCTATCATCTGAGAAAAACTTGACACTTATTATTTAAAAATCTAGGTCTTAATTTTATTTAGAACTGCAACCTGTACTGATCACTAGAAACAAGAGGTAGGATAATAAATGATGAAGAGCAGGGTCCCTGGAGCCAAATGCCTCTACCACATACCAGCTTTGTGACTTGGGCAGGTACCCCGCCACCTTACGACTCAGGTTTCTTATCCTAGGGTTGTTGAGAGGACTGAGTTAACTTAGCACATGAAATACTGGGACAGTGCCTGGAACCAACTAAAGGCTTACTAAACCACTAGCTTAACTCCAGAGAAAACAGTCAGCCTTTTTGGGCAGTGCCGAGGCGATCTGAGCACTACAGAGGGGAAGACATGAACAGAGACGCATTCAACAGCTTCCAGACTATCCACATATTGCTTCTTCTCATTTAAAAAACTTTCAGGAACACAAAATGAAAATCAATANAAAAAAAAAAAAATTCCATGAATCTTCTAATCACTGATCACATTCCAGATCAAATTTTCTAACTTTAGATGCATACAAATGTTATTTTATCAGAAATAAATCTTAAGGTAATGAAAAATACAAATATAAAAGTTATTTCTGAGAGGACATTTTAGAGAAAACAGTGTCCTAAGGAGATTGATGACGAATATATTAGAACTATTAAAGTGTAGATTAGGACAAAAAGAAGAGAAATGTTTGAAAGACAACCAAGAGTCAGTAAAATAAATTTTTTCCAGTCCTCAAAGCTAACAAAAAAGGGGCGCTATTTTTGTGCAAATGTAGTCAGGCAGCAGGTAGCACCTGTCTCTAAGCTGAGGGAATCCTGAATTCACGTGCAGAAGGAGTGAGATGCAGTGATTAAGGGACATGGGCTCTGTCACCAGACTGCCTAGGCCTTCCTGGTTTTGCCACTCCCTGGCTGTGTCATATTGGGTATGTCACTTAACCTCTCTCTGTCTCTAGTTCTTTATCTGGAAAATGCAGATAATAAAAACACTCACCTTATCAGGTTGTGGTGAGGATAAAATAAGTTCAGCAAAGTGTTCAGACAGTGCCAGGCAGAAAGTAAGTGCTATGACATACTGCCTAAGGCTAAACTTCCATTCTGAAGTCCTTATGAAGTGACAGATCTAACTTAACGCTACCTTTCCAACTCAAAAAAGTGACGCTAGGGGCAGCTGTATTTCACTCATGTGGTTGCACGTCTCTCCTTTTGCCTGTTGGCAGGCTCCACTGAACTGATCTGCTTTCCACGGGTCCTTCCCATGTTTGTCTTCAGGGGCTCCCAACTGTCTGCAGCACACAGCCAGAGCTCCCAAGTGATTGTCTGTTCCCACGTGACATCCAGCCTTCCAGTGTGGATTCCTGCCACCACTTCCAAAAACAACCTGAAGCAGACTGATCGCGCCACTGACCCCTATTAGAAGCCCTGTCGCACCATTCCCACATTCCTTCTAACTGAATCAAAACTATCAGTATCAAAATCTTTTAAAGATCCATCAGTATAAGGAAGGACCTTTCCCTAGGATATTCTCAATGATTCTGAATTTTTAAAAATTTCTATTTTATAGGACTCATCAGCGCTTGTGGAAATATGTGATTAGTGTGTGTCTTCACCCCCTAAAAAAAAACTATTAAATGCTCTGGGGCATGATCATCTGCTATCTGCTTCTTTCAGTCTTTCTCAATGATACGCCAATTATTAGGGACTCAGTTAAAATTCTGTAAATTATGAAGAAATGTAAACAGTCTTACCTGAACTGTTACAACTGCTGCTCCCTGGCATTTCTTACCACTACTGCCTCTGCACTCCAAATGCAGTGTGGTCTGTTCTTCCCGGTTAACATACTGTTTGGGCATTGTGTCCAACAGCTCACTATCTAGGGCAACCTGCTGAGACTCCCGAAGAGCAGCAGTTCTGAAAAACATCATCGGGAGGTAACAGAAAGGCTTAGGAAAGGTTTCACGGTAAGTGATAAAGGCTCCCGGCTACCCCCCGCCTGCATTGGAGCACAGTGAGACACAACAAGTACAGTAAAACCTTGGATTGCAAGTAACTTGGTTTGTGAGTGTCCTGCGAGATGAGCAAACATTTCTAATA
>NW_017731536.1:82051-84857 GCF_001890085.2 Hipposideros armiger
TTGCATATAAAACTATATATTTAACTATAAAGTGAAGCAGTTAAGTTTCAACATGAGGTAGTCCATTTCAAGTACTCCAGCATTAGAATGAATCACATTCCAAATGGATACTCTAACAGTCTTAGCAGGAGCCTCATGTGTGCCGTGATCAGAAAACGTAATTTTAACAGCCCCACTAAATGTATATTTATAAATTATATACACATACTACTGAGCTAAGACGTTTATAAGACAGGCAAATAACAGAAATTTTAAAGACAAAAAAATAAATGTAATGAATAATTGAATCTCAATTATATCAAACCCTGGGTCCCAAAAACAATTTAAAGAAAACACAGGACACAGAAAAACATATTAAACTACACCACAAAGAGACAGTCAGCAAAATCAACACTGTGGGGAAACTATGGACAAACTACCAGTTTCTTCAACAAATAAATTGCAAGGAAAGAAAGGGATAAGGGGAAGACCTACAGATTAAACAGATTTATAAGAGCTATCAAACAATCACAAAATGTGGATCCTGACTCAAACTGTAAACAAGTAAAAGCAAAACTTTTATGACATTTATGAGACAATTGGAAATTTGAATATTGACTAGGTGTTGGATATTAAGAAACTACTGTTAATGTTTTTCAGATGTAAATGCTAGGAGGTTGTTTTTTTTTTCATTGAATTTTTAAGGGATGACAACTGTTAGCAAAGTTATATAGATTTCAGGTGTACAATTCGGTAATTTTTTTTAATCCTCATCTTTTAAAATCATTGTATCAAATGCTCTCTAGAATTAGCTCCTAGATAATATGGTGGAGGGCGTGGATGGATTATAGATGAAACTAGACATATGGTACATGGGGGAGGGGGAGAACAGCACGTCCACTATATTATTCTATTTTCTGTTTGATTGAATTTTTCATGGTGAAAGGTGAAATAAGTAAATAAAGTGAGAAAAACAGAACTTCTAGTATTCTCTTCCCACACTCCAGTGAGCTCTCCTGCATACTCTATGTACTTCACTTTGGCGATCATTATATATTAGAATGGTGGACTGACTTTAACGAAAAAAAAACGTCAACCATCAGTGAACACTAAAAACTATTTCAAATAGTAATAGCAAATGATCCGATATAGACTATGTTTTTCCTTTTCTCTGATTTTAAGTGTTCTAAAGAATTGTTTTAAATCTAAACATGCCCCTGGCTTCTCAGTTAGCACACTGCCATGAAGTCCTAAATCATTATTTCCAAACTAACCATGGCATAAGGCATTCTAGACTCAGGAGGAACTCCAAAGTAATCCTGATCACAAGCCTGAATCCCAGATGCACCCAAACATTCAAGGCGCTATACCAGACCCTCCTACTGTGTGTTGACAGAGGCTAACAATTAGAGAAGAATACTGAGAATTAAGGATGGGTAGGCAGAAATGTCTCAGAAACCATAAAAGGACAACAACTCTGAGATTGAATTACAGATCTAAAATAGGAGCTATAAAATCAAATGGCAAGCAAAGGCTTAAAAGAAAAAGAAAGCAATTAATTCTGTAGATGCTGGGGAGCCAAGATAAACAGCAAAGAACCAAGAAAGCTATGATTCATTTTTAAAAACACTAACCAAGTACCTATTCCATGCAAAACTTTGGATAAAGCCTTAGTATGTGAAGTATGAAGAAGAGATGAGAATGAAAGAGCAGTCAAAAGATCTCAGGAAACTGTGATCACATATTTATTTTTCCAATTTCTCTGGCTCTAGACACTCAGCCTTATTTTCCTCTGTGTCTTAAATGTCATCAGTCCTCAGGTTTCCACCTTCTTAATCTAAATACTCTATTACCCAAATCCCCATTTCCTACACTGCCTCATTCCTGAATTCTAGACCTGTATATCCCCTCCCCGTCAAATCTGATAGAGGGTTCTCTTTGAAGCCCGTTGCACTTCCTCTTCCAGTATTTCCTATCTTTGTAAACAGCATCTGTGGCTGCCCAAGCTGGAAATTTGTATATGATCAATCCTACTACTGTATCAGTCCTACTGTGCATGTAAAAAATCCTACTGATCCTACTGATTCTCCCTCAATATATTTTTAATTCACCCATTTATTTAACCATACCTGCTATTTCAACAGCTCTCCAAACAAAGACTTCAGAACAAAATCCAAATGTTTCAGAAAGGCATATATGGCCCTTAGAAATCTGAGCCCTATTCCCCTCCCTGGTTTCATCTGCCCTCTTTGCAGCTATGTCCCAACCTGCACCTTTCTGAACACGCCATGCCACCTCACCTGTCTTTGTGCATGCTGGTCCTCCTGCTGGTAGCATCCTCTCTGCTATTCTTCATCACTATGCCTTTCCTTTCAACCTGACCAACTCCCATTTGCCCTTCAGGGCTTAGCTCAAAGGTTGCCACTCTGGCCCCAACGTGAATCACGGTTGTTCCTCTATATTCCCACAGCATCTTGTGTATTCTATGCCCACAGTCTAGCACCAGATATCATAATTGTTTAGCGCCCCCCATTTGAGAGTAAGCTTCTTGAAGGCAGAGACCCTGTCAGGCCTCTTTTTGTATCTTTGGCATACGATACCTGATACCCTAAAGGTATTTAATGAATACTTACGGAAGGAAGAGAAGGAAAGAAGAAAGAAGGAACAGAGAAAGGCAAGGCAGGAAGAAAATCAAGACACCTAAGAGATGAAATACTACATCTAATGTGGAAACTGGTAGGTTTAAAGTTCCAAATTAAAGTCTCTCAAGTATTAGAGGTTCCTAAATCCCACCCGTGTTGGGGTCAATGCCCAGTAGAGTTCAGCC
>NW_017731536.1:86432-125617 GCF_001890085.2 Hipposideros armiger
ATTTTCAGCTTATGCACTGGAAGGACCTGCCAGCTTTAGGCTCAGTGACAATCTCCTGCCTCAAAGTGTCACAAATAGAACTCACGGCATGTGTGCACCCTGTTTTCAGTAAGGAGGAACAGGACAAAACCAGGCTAAAAAAAAAATCTCAATTTCCGGTAAAAACTTAAAAATTTTTAGGTTTCCTTTGCTTTTATTGTTTTGTTTTCACAAGAAACACGGTCCATTTGGCTAAGATCACTCTTTATTTTAAGCAGTTGTCTGCAGCAGCAGGTGCTAGAGGAGTCCCCAGCCACACGAATGACTGGGTGGGGGAGTGGGTGGAGGTGGCATGGCTTGGCTTTGATCAATGAAGTGGAAAATTACCTCCTTCACCTCTGGGGTGGTTGGTGCAGGAAGAGAGCCCGGGAGAGGACTCTGAGGCTCAGGACTCTGAGGCTCGTAAAGGGAAGAGGCTGTAATGCATCACTCTTCCAGCTTCTGATTCTATTAGGCGGCCATGATACCAACACAACAGAGGAAGTGGGATTTAAGAGAGGCGGAAGAGAACAGCGAAGATTTTCCTGGCTGATCTATATGTTCAAATATAAAGCCTTCCCACTGGTTAAGCCTGGTTAGAAATAAGTTCTCCTTCAAGCAAGCAAGACAAGGGGGGAAATCATGCTGGAGGCTGAGAGAGAAGCCAAGGGCTTTGGAGGTCGGGCCTGAATCCTCACTGCTGGCTCAAAACACTGGGTGTCCTCACCAAGGCATTGTGCATTCAGGGCTAATCATGATGAACCATTTTTATTAAGTCTTTTTTATAAGACTAATATCTGGTTTATAGCAAGCTTATAAATCAAAGGTGAAGGAATAGTGTCAAAAGGACTCAAACTTAGAGTTCTCAATCTTTTCGGGATCCCAATATTGTGCCTGATATTAGAAGCAGTTTTGGGAGACTCCTAGAACCCGCCCTAACCCAGGTGGTTCCTAGAATCCCCTACAAGGTCTATGAACCCCCACTTTAAGAACCCTGCCCTGGTCATTTGTTTCTTGTAGGGAACTATCCTAGCAGGCTTTTCTCATTGTTTACATGCTATAACCAATTGTTTGAGTTTGTTTCTGTTTTTACATAAAAGAGGACATCAGCCCTCTGGTTTAAAATCTTTCACTCAGACTCCAGGTACTCAACAGAAGTATAACCAAATTGCTGATTCATTTCTCACGAGGAAAATAAAAGACAAACATTCCAAGATGTAAACCTATAGTCAAAACTGCCTGCCAAATTCAATCTAACAAGGAAAAAACATCTAGCAGTTTGTAACACAAATAAGTGCTCCAGCACAGTCCCTGTGCTGCAACAACAATGTAAACAGATAAACCACCATGTGTCACCTCACAAGCTCCGAGTGCAGCTCTGGGGAAGTCAGGTAACCAGGGGTGCCAGCCTGGCTAGCTGGCGGCCCTTCGCTGCCCTCTGCTGGCACACGGAGGGCCTTGCTGGCAGCGTGGTGGAAGTCAGCCACCTCAGTCAGGCGTCTCTTCATTTCTTTCAACAAATTAACATGAGCAGGGCTTTGGAAAAACCTTCTCCCGATACAACCATCTATAGGTAACCTTAAAAAAACATAAGCACAGATCATAACAAGATCAACACAAGATAGTCTTTCTATATGACACAAAACTGCAATTAAGTCAATTTCCTATAGTTGTACATATGCCCCGTTATATATATTACTGTATTTCTGTCTCAGTGGTTACTGTGAGGCTCCAATAAGATGGACATGAAAGGAGTTTTTAAAAAAATGAAATGCTATGAAAATTCAAGATATTATCACCATTTAGAGGTACAAAATAAAGATAGTCTCTGCTCTTGAACAACTTGCATCTGGTAGAAAACAGACGTGACAAAGAATTAACGAATTAATATCTATGTGTTGAGGGAGTGGGTTAAGGGAGTGAGGGTGAGCTAGGAATTGAGCTGGAGCTAGAGATCAATAGTCAGTAACAATGACCAGTTCCAGTTCAGAGACCCTCCAGACCCAGAGGAAATGTGGGACGCCCCCTGGCACAGCCCAAGGGCTCCCAGGCACAGCCTAGCCCTGATCCACATCTGCTCGATCCATCACAAGTCCTGTCGAATGAGTCCCATGATGGTCACACAAGCAGCCTGTCTAGGGCAGTTTCTCTCCCTTTGCATCTCCAGAGGTTCTATGCTAAGCCTTGCTGTGTCCAGGGTGTTGTGCTTATGATGCTGTGTATGGTGGATGGTAAAGAGCGTATCACCACGAGATTCCCTGAACTCAAAAAAGTTCTAGTCTAAGAAACATGAAACAAGGAGGGAGGGAGACTCCCAGCTAGAGAATGATTCTAACACAAACAGCGCGAGGGCAGCAGAGCAGTGAGAAGGCAGGAGCGAATTGGGGAACTTACGACACTGGGTACCATACCCGTACTGTGGTCCCGGCCGGTGAAGATACAGGAGAAAGAACTTCTGCCAAATGAGCGGCAGAAGAGGGTGATCAGAAGGCGTGACGAGAGCCTGGTGGGCCCAACGATAAATCAGCAGCCTCTGGAGAGACGGGACAATGGGGAGCTTCAGCTGGGCCTGGGCTTTCTACAAAAGGGGGGAAGGAAGAGGGCTTTGATCAGCCATGAAATGAACACGGTTACAGTTTGCTCTTTCTAAATGATCCAAATAAAATGCTGAGCATTTTTCAATTCAGTAAAAAAAAAAAAAAGTCCAGTGAAACTTACTTCAACCCACTAGCTAACCTTAACCTCCCTGGAAACAAGACATACAGGGTGTAGGTCAACTATAATTTAATATACATCTAGTCACAGGATGTGGAGTACAGTGTGGGGAGTGGAGTCAATGGAATTGTAATAGAGATGTATGATATGGGCGGGGGGAGTTAATTGCTGGAGGGGAGGGTCACTTTGTGAGGGGTGAAAAGTATAACTATTGCATTGTTTTGTACACCTAAAACTAATAATAAAAAGACATATGAGGTGACTTTTCTTCTGTCAAAACATTTCACAGACCCCAGAATTGGAATGGGCCTTAAGTGTCACCTAGTCTAATCTCATTGCCATGCCTTTGCATGTAAAACACTACAATGCAAGAAAGCAGAATGATGATATGGAAGCCAAAAGTAAAGCTTACTGTCAAATTTTATCAATCTTTTGAAAATTTAGATGTTAAAAGAGATTTCAAGAATTATGAACCCCTTGACAGGCTCTGAAACCCAAAGCAAAGTCTATACTATGGGGCCCTAAAAGAGAGGGTCTTTAATTCTAAAGCCTTATTCAAGTCTTTCTTACACTTTACTGAGCCTAAGACTCAGGGATATTTTAAAAATAAATTCCTGGTGCCCCTCTAGACTCAGAAACTCAGAATCTCAGAAGTCAGGGTCCAAGAATCTGATTTTTAACAAGCTCTCCAGGGGGTTCTGATGCACGGGTGACACACTGGAAATTGCTTTAAAACAGTGGCCGTTCACACATGCAATGAACATGGCCTTCAATGATTAGGTTGTGACTCTCGGTGTTAAATGAACTTGGGAAGGAAGCAGATACTTCAGTGACACTATTTTCATCGTTGGTTTGTTACTGTGCTTTCCAAACATTCACAACACAAGAAAACACAGGAGTTCAAAAGCTACAGGTGAACCTCTCAGCATCAAAGCATAAACCACCTTCTCCCACTCAAATGCAGAACTGCTGTTTGCACCTTCAGAGCTTGGTCAGGGGTGAAAGCAGAGTTTATAACCAATTCCCCTTCAACAACTCTTCGGAGCTGAGAGTCTTCTTCAAAGATAGATTCCATGTTCAGAACCGTCCATGCGAACCAGACCTACAATGACAACCAGTAAAGGTGAGGTGAGTGAGCGTCTGTTCACACAGACAAACTACATCCTGACAGTCCACAAACTAACATCTTTTCTACCACAGATCTCAATCAACAAACATTTACAGTTTCTAAAATTAACATAGTCTTCATACCTATCTATAGTCTTATCACAGATATAAATTCAGATAAATAGATAATTGTAAATTCCTTTGGAAAGGCTACTTTAGTTAAAGAGAATGCTTGTTCATGCAACAATATTTAGTGGGTAGTTTCTGCATGCATGAGGGACAGGAAAGAGGGCCAGACACAGCCTGTGCCCTTAAGAAGTTTTCCATGTATTAGAGGAGACAAGACAAATATCAGGGGTGCCAAAAAATTATATACCAGTGGACACCGGTCAATGTTGCTCAAGCAGTAGTTCACCGTAATCATAAGTGTCTGGACACTGATGGTAACCACTATGAGCACCTCTTGTAATTACAGAAGTCAAACGCAACTTCTATTCATCTTTTGTTATCCATATATATTGAGTATTACAATTTTAATATAGTTTTCCTTTCTTAAAACATGTGTAGGGCCGGCCAAGTGGCTCAGTTGGTTAAGTGTTAGCTTAAGAGCACGAGCTCTGAGCAACAGGGTCGCCGGTTCGATTCCCACATGGGCCAGTGAGCTTCACCCGAGTTGTGTCCGAGCTGAACTGCCAACAGGTGGCAGGATGGCTCAGCTGGTGAAAGCACGTGCTCCTAATGACAAGACTGCCTGTTCAATGGTGTGCTACACCCACCCGCCACTGGGACTGAACTCGGCATCTTGAGCTAAGCTGCCGCCCCAATGTCTCAGTGGACAAAGTGTGCGCTCTTAACAGCAAGGCTGCCGGTTCAACTCCACATAAAAAAAAAAAATGTGTATATTTTTTGGGCACCCTCTGTATATAAATAACCAAAATGTGGAGTGACAGGTGGTGACTACTGAATCGGCAGTGAAGTGCTATGGGAAGCCAGAGGGCGGAGGACAGGATCAGAGAAGACAGGTGTTATCTGAGAAGGCTCTACACAGAAACTGGAGGGCACGGCCAGCCTGGCGGGAGAATCAGCTCGGCAGACACAGACGGTGCAGTCACAGCAAGGAGCTGGCTTCAGCTGGATCCCAAGAGGTAAAGGCAGGAGGAGGTAAGACTGTGATCAAAGTTTGAAAGACGCTACTATTGGTTTAAGTGATGAAACAGGGACATAATTCAACACACAGCCTGAGAGGCGGCAACGATGAGAATGACACTGCTGATGATAATGATGACAACCATCACAGCCATGACCCGGGAGCCCCGTCTCTGTGCTAAGCGCTGTTTTAATGCTCTGCATGTCGGTGCCATCATTATTCCCTTTGACAGAAGAGGAAACAGGACAGAGAGGTAAGCAAGCTGCCCAAGGCACAGCGCTAGCAAATGGCAAAACTGAGCGGAATCTGGCCTCAGCGCCCACTCTTAACCACTCATGGGGCTGGACAGACCATGCAGTCCGGCAGCCTGGGTCTGACCACAAGCTGTCTGATCCTGAGCCAGCCACTCGCTCCATTAAACTTCAGTCAGCCTCTCTGTGAAACAGGAATGGCAACAGCGTGACCGCAGCAGAGGGCTGCTGTGAGGGTGAAATGAAAAAGCATTCTTCTCCATACTGAGTGCTAAATAAATGCTAGTTGTTTTAGGCCATTAATAATGTACTGGTAAGGGTGATAACAATATCAAAGTTCACGAAGACACAAATGGTCCTGGGAGGGCTTCCTACCTGAGTGGGAGTGGCCGAGCCCTCCACGAAGGAAGGGGTGATGTTGCCTGCCACGATCCAGCTCACCAAGGAAGACAGCAGACTCCGGTCACAGTGGTAACCCAAAGCATTCTACAGCGGGGACAGGGTGTGGAGCGGAGAGAGGAGGCTTTAAAAAAGGCTTACCAACGACCTTTTCAAGACTATCAGCAATTATCTTACTATACAATAGAAGATTCTGGTAAGACACGGGTTTCAATAATTAGTCAACCAGCAGTGACAGTCCCCGGCATGATATTATAACAAAATGTAAGGAGCAGCTCCCCCTGGGTGGGTGTGGGGGGGACGCAGGGGATATCCTTTCCTTTGGCTTATGGGGATCTGCACGAGCAGACTACGGTTATTGAAATAAGACACCAGTAAGGCATAGCTTTATTAAAAAAGAAAAAGTACTCAGTGGGCCTAGAGTAGTGCTGAGAACATTGCGTTTGGGGGAACCTTTTTAGAAGGCTACTATCTATGTATGATATATCAATGACAGCAAGCTAACTCCTCTAACAGGCTTACCTTATGTTGCTGGTAGAGTAATTTCTGCACACAGTCTTCCTGCATCAGTTGAAAAGCTGTTTTACACAAGTGATCCATGAGGAAGAGGATGGGTTGTTCTCGGTACCAAAGATGTTGGCTTATTAGAGCCTGAACCCAGAACTCCAGTACGGCAACGGGGCCCACTTCATTAGGCTGAGTGCTTACAGATATGTGGGCCTATGGAGAAAGGGCTCAGGTGAGCAGAAAGGTTAAAACGGGCTTCCATTTTGAAAACAATTAACAAAATAATATCTACTGCACTACAGAACCCAAATCTGAGGACTTTCTTGGCCAAAAGCACTGTGCCAAGTGCTCTGAAATGACCAACACATAGATGTGCTGGCACTAGGTGTAGTTGATTGGAAAGGTGGGCGAGGGTGTATTTAGGGGCTTACAAGGGCCCTGACCTGGACCATGCTGTTGAGAAGCTTCACGTTGTCCCCGAGGCTGGCTCCAGTCAGGTGCTGTGCCACCTTGTGGGTGACCTGCTGCGTGACACCCTGAGGGACGCCACTGTCCAAGTGCAGGAACAGGAGAAGGTAGGACAAAAACCTGCCGAACACATAGGACGACACACTTTATCTTCTAATCAAAGTCAACAGAATTTCAAATGGTAAATTACTTATGAGAAAACAGAAAATATTAAAATAATCCCATTTTTAGACCAAAGCTCTTATGCAGGGATTTTATGTAGGGATTCTGATCAATCTTCAGGAATTTCAGAAGAACGAACTTTTTCAATTTAATGTGGGTTCAAAGGAATTCTATCTACCTGGGGAAGTACAGTGAACAGACCCAAGGCACACAAATACATGAAAGGTAGAGAGCATCAGAGAAAAACACCCAAAAGTGTCCAGATATTCCCTCTACATTCCCCACCTATGCGTACAAAAACAGAGATGTTTATACAATATTCCGCAATCTTTTCTTGGATGTCAAATTCACACAAGGTGGCATATGAGGCACGAAGGGGGATATCACACAAGTCATGGCCATGCCCTCAGCTCCCTGGGCACACCAGGCTCCCTCCTCCCAGGGCCTTTGCATCTGTGAGTTTTCTGCCTGAAACACGCCCCAACACCTAACCTGGCAAACTCCTACTCATCCCTCAGATCTCTTCTGCCAGAACTCTTTCTCGGAGAACACTTCCTGACCCCTCTCGCCATCTAAATTACATCTAACCCATTAACCTCTCTCATTAGCACCCCGCTGCTTTCCTTCCCGGTCCTTCAAACTGGTAACTGCATCCTGAGGACATGATGGTGACGCCTGCCAGGCCTGCTTTGCTCACCACTGTACAGATGGTGGCAGCACACAGCGGAAAGCAACAAGCAGTTACTGGTGAATGAAGGCACATCACATGAGACACAATACAGGCCAAACCCCACTCTGATATACAGGAAAATACGACAAGAAGAGGTACCAATAAAGTGCTGTAAAGAGTTCAGAGGAGAGAGCTAGTGAAGGCATTAGAGGGAGGTGGGAGAGACACAGGAGGAAGCATTTGAAATGGAGCCTAGAAAGACTCATTATTACTCAAAATCTAATCATTAGAAAAGATATAGACAAGTCAATCTCATTTTAAAATATCTTTCAAAAGTCATGAAAATCTAAAGTGAACTTACTAAAATCGTGCCAGGCATAGTACTATATATGACTTAATCCTTACAGCCAGCATGGAAGAGGATATTATCTCCCTGCACAAGAGAGGGTTTTATCCCATTACACAAATGAAGAAACGGAGGTTCTGAAAAGTTAAGGAACTCATTTGTGTTCACACATTAGTCAAGTGATGGAGTGGGGACATAACATAAACTCATACCTGAAAAACATGTGCTAACCAAAATACAAGTGTTCCCAGACTTGCCTGGTGCCTAGAGTGCTGATTTAAAACACAAAAAGGGGGCCCTAGGCTCAATCCCCTTCCTACTAAAGTAGAGTCTCTAAGGGAAGAACCGGGGAGGCCATATTGAATAAGCTCCCCCGGGTGATTCTCATCACAAGTTGGAGAGACATGCTTTGAAGTGACACACGACGGGGAAACTGTAACGTTCCCCTTGTGCCCTTGAATGTACCGCCTGCCCCCACCACACAGGGCTCCTCCACGTTGGGCCTTCCCACTCATTACTCCTGGCGAGGCCCCAGACAGATGCACTCCTCCCTGCCCCCTGCACAGGTATTCTCCTCACCTCTAGGCCTTCACTTATGCGCTTCCCCAGCCCGGCCCCGCCTCTCAACTCCCTACTGCCACTGCAAAAGCCTGCCTGGCCCTGTCCTCCCCACTGGCCCAATGCCTACAGGCACCTCAAAGCTCCATTAGAAATCCATCTCTCCCAAAAGTCATGTTCTTGGACCATCTGTGGCTTCTGTTCACAGCATCCTCTCTCCCCCTTCTGCTAACTGTACATCCTTTCCTTAAGGGAACTGTCCTTCCTCCACACCACAGTGTTCCAGGAGGGAAGGGCTTTCAATACAGAATCCTCATACACCGTCTTCTCAGGGCTGGACATTCCCAGGGAGAACAGATGACTACATCAGACCAATCAGGAATCATTATAAGAAACAATGATGAAGAAAAACATTCGCCTTTCCCCTGGGAAACTAGGATGATGCCTAGCTCTCTCGATAGCCATGGACTTTTGCTTCCCTCGAAAGTACACCTGCAGGAGAAGGCCTGAAATAGAGGCAGGGCCAAGGGATCTTGGAGAGAGAATAAATAGAGAGAAAGAGAAACGCTAATCCAGGGTCTGCCAACTTTGGCAATACTGACATTTTGGGCTGGCTAATTCTTCATTGTGGGGCTCCCCGGTGCACTGCAGGATGTTTAGCACTATCCCTGGCTTCTGCCTACTAGACGTCACTAGCAACCTCCTCCAACCCCAGCCCCTAAACCAACAACTTCCTCTCACTGCCAGGGTGTGACAACCAAAATCATCTCCAGACATCACCAAATATTCCTGACGGTCAAAATCACCCCTGGTTGAGAACCACCACTTTAGACTGACTTGATGTTATCATGAGCCTTTTTTTTCCCCAATCACAGGAGCCAGTATATTCCCCTCCTGGTGAAATGAGTGTGCACTAGGTTTTCATCATGTGCAGTTAAGCATCTTGATTAATACTCCATTATCCTTAATTCTCTCCATCCCGAAGCAGCTATTTCTTTTACTATAAATTCCATATACTTTTACCATATAATGTGAATTCAAACATAGCATAGCGTGGCCAATATTTTGCTTCATAATTTTGTAATTACCTCAAAAGTCTTACTCTCCCAACAAGAGTATAAATGCCTCAAGTGATGAACACTTTCCTATACATCTCATCTGTCTGTGACTTGCACTCTGCACAGTGCAGGCCATTTACAGCAATGGCAGAGTATTGTGCCACTCGATGTCAGAAGCACTATTCCCAGGGTTTCATGGAAACTGCTCTTTCAAATACGAATAAGCTATAAGCAATCCAACATTAAATGTAAGAGGAAGAGAAATACCTTCATGATAATAAAACTGGAATCATTATTAGAATCACTGTCATCAACCTGCATTCTAAACTGGGTGGGAAATTTTCTGCCTCATAAAAACTACACTACTGAAATATAATTTCCTATTTTCTTTGAGAAACCAGAAGACATAGTCATGCGTACTCATTGAGCTGTTCTCGACTTACTGCTCATTCTTCAGAAGGTAATACTGGCAAGGGTAGAACAAAGGCAGAATCTTATCCAGGACATGGACCACGGTTCTCAAATGCCTCGACTGGACCAGAATTCCCAACAGTGGGATGCCTTCTGCACAGAATTTCTCAATGCTATGGAAAAAGAAAAAGGCAGTGAGCATACAAGGCAGCCAGTTCATAAAATGATGGTCTTCCAATGAGCTGCCAGCCTACATGCTACCAGGGTTATCTTAGGTCTCCAAAACATTTTTGCGTACCTAACCTTCACGCAGAAACATTAGATCAGAACTCTGGAAGTACAAAGGAACTTAAAAGTTCAGCGATATTTTCATTTTATAGATGAGAAAGGTGAAGTAGCATGCCCAAATGCACATAATGTCCTAGTGTAGAGTCCAAATGAGAACCCAGGTTTGCAAATTTCTGGTCAAGAGCGCTTGCTGCCACCCCATTTTGTTTCTCTAATGAGCTTCTTCTGAGAGTCAAGGGACTCTCACTGTCTGCTGGTCCCACAAGGTATTACAGCAAAGAGAAGATTCAAAAGGGAGCTCAATCTGACAGTACAAATTGGCAAAAAGTCTCCTGAAACCAACTGGCATAAAAATTGACTTATTTTTTTACTCCAGAGACTCTATCCTCAGGAAATAATCTCCAATATAGAAAAAAAAATATATGTAAAGATGCACTTTTCAGAATTATTTATAATTAATTGCAAACTCAGAGATAGAAATGACTTATGTAAATTTTGAGAAAATCCATTCAATGAGAATATTATTGCATAGTTTTAAAATAATGCATATGATGGCCAAGGGCAACATGGAAAAATATTTCTCCTATAATAATACTGGAAAAAAACCCATAAAATTTTATACTTCTGACTACAAATAGTAGTAAAGAAAATTTATATAGGGGGGAAAAAACATAGAGATGATGTCACGCCAAAATGTCATTGTGTTGCAGTGGCATTAGCGAGTGGCTTTTTCTCCAATTTCCTAATTCTATAATTTGGTAATATTGCTTTAATTCTAGGGGAAAAGGTCATTTCAAAAAAATAAAAGTAACAGTGCAAAGATTATGACATAAAGGAAATGTTTACAATATTAAAAGTAAAATACAAAGAATATATAAAATTATACATATATTAAAACTCTAAAAAAGATCAAAGGAAAAATATTACATAAAAATAACCAAAAAGGGCCGGCCAAGTGGCTCAGTTGGTTAAGAGCTCGCTCAAGAGTTTGAGCTCTGAGCAACAGCGGTTCAAGTCCCAGCCCAAGCTGAGCAGCCGCTGAACTACCAACAGGTGGCAAGATGGCTCAGTTAAAAAAAAAAAACCACAATGTCGTATTAGGATACAAAAATTCTGAGTAATTTCTTTGACTACTGTCCTCTCAACTACCTGTGATGTTATATTCATGTACAACTTATGTCACTGCATACTCTACCGCAAACCTCAAGCCCATTCATAAAATTGCCTTAAGCGAGTTCTAGTATATATACATCCCAGATGATCACAGTGGAGTTTTACATTAGAGGTCTCAGCCCTGAAGAGAAACCCTTATCCTCACCCTCACTCCTGTTCAGGATTCAGTAATTAACACTAAACAAGTATTTATCTTTAGAGAGGACCCGTAGCAGTATCAGTGAGTAAAGAGCTGCAGTCTCAAAATGGATACAAGAAATGAGAGAAATCATGAAACAAGTTCAGAACACTACATTCAAAGAATCCACAGAGTTCTAAGCATGTTAAATGTATTATAACTCACGAGAGCCTCATAAAATCCAATACTATTATTATTTCCATTTTATTAATAAAGATGAAAGATCTGAAATACAGGGAACTATGAATGACACTAGAGCTACTGGAAACAATGCAGAGTGCCTTCCAAAAGGCATACATAACATCTCTCCTCTTCCCAGTAGATCGACTGTAGCCTTTTACTTGGCCTTCAAATGTGTCCATCACTTGGCCCTACTGACCTAGCTGATCACCTCCATTCACCAACATGAATCACGGGCTTCAGTCAGGAGTGTTTCTTCATCACTTCACCACCTCTCCTCCTACCCCCGCAGACACCTGGTGCTCCTTCCCACACTCATTCAATCAAATACCTACTAAGCACAAGTTCTGGAGACACAAAGATAATGAGACAACGCCCCTACCGGAAGGAGCACACTGTCCACAAGGAGACGGGGAGACAAACTGTGACACTACAGTACAGTGAGGGTGCTTGCAGGGGAGGGGCAGGGAGTGGCCCTTGCCTGACTCTTCAACACTGGGCATTGATCACCTGGAGAAAGTGAGTGCCACCACTCTGCTCCTGAGCCTAGGATGCCTACTCTAATTAACATTCCTCTGCAAAGCTTAGCTCCTCCATGGAGGTAACCTGCTCTAATGATACTCCTTCCTTTAAATTCTTCCTGCTCATACTGAGCAGTTCTCACTCTAGGCTGTACATTAGATCACCTGAAGAACTGGCCCCAGACCAATCAGATCAGGATTAGACCAATTACCTCTTCCCTGAACCGGTACTTTTAGAATCGCTCCAAAAGTGATTTAGAGCCAGCCAAGTGGCTCAGTTGGTTAAGAGCTCGCTTGGGAGCACCAGCTCTGAGCAGCAGGGCCGCGGTTCGGATCCCACATTAAGGGCCAATGACGCTGCGCCCTCTACAGCTAAGATGATGAACAACAGCTCGACCTGGAGCTGGGCTGCTGTGAGTCGCCGGTGACGGCGTAGGCTGCAGCAGGGCTGCAGTGGGCTGCCATGAGCTACATGAGTGTCTAGCAGCCAGCGTGAGCGGCCGGCAGCCAGCGAGAGCTGCCCTGAGCCGCCGACCAACGATTGTCTCACCCGGGAAGAGCGCAATGATCATACCAACATGGGCCAGTGAAGCGATGTCCTCCACAACTAGACGGAAGAACAAAACAGCAATTTGTCTACCTGTCTGTTCTTCCCTGAGTCCCCAATGCTGTTCCCCTCCAATTCCCCAATAAAAATCTTAAAAGAAAAAAAAGTGATTTAAATAGCAACAGAGTTGAGAGCCACTGCCTTATACATACCAACCAGCCCTTGAGTATATCTTTGGTGCGACCAATTGTTTCATGTCTACCATCTCCACTATGCTTTCAACAACCTGAAGGCAGCTACCTACCAACTCTGCATTTCCTACTTGGTGGCACAAAGCTGAACACTAAGAACTGGTAGGATAACTGGCATCCCACTGAAAATATACTTTATGTGGAACAAGATACTGAAGTCAGGGTGCTACAAAGATGGTACCCTGAGTCTAAACCCCAAGAATCAGAAAGCATAGGTCAAAGAAGTTTTTTAAAAAATGGATAGGCTAGAAAAAAGTTATATATCAGAGGAAGATAATCTTAAGGAAAAGGATTTTTAACCACCTAAGAATTCATTCATTCCTTCAGCTACTTACTGCACCAGATGCGGTCTTCACCTCTAAGGCTAAAGTGGTAACACAGACACAGCTCCTGAGTCCTAACCTCAGAGAAGATCCCTGATAAGGTTAAGCAGACAACTCCAGTAGAAGAAATACAGGCAGCTATGGGCTCGTGCCAGAGAGGCATGTGGCCTAATCAGGCATTCCATTCCCCTGGGCAGGTTCAACCCTTCTGCTGAGGAATCGGAGTTAGGCTGCCATCACTTTAAAATTCAGTACAGGTGACCAATCACTTTCATTTGATCATTAATCTGAGGCAGAAAGGACATCTACTGCTGACATGAATATTCCACTCTGGGTGACACGTATAACTCTCATTATGTAACAAGGTGATTCTTCTGGTACAAATCTGTTTTATATGAATTTGAGCAGCATTTCCCCTTGATAAGCCATTAATCCAGGCTTATGATTTGGCCCCGATTCCCCTAGAGAGGTCTGATGGAGGCCTCAGACCTTGGGATGTGAAAGATGAGGTTCTAGAATCACTGACTACAGGATTCAGCAACCCTAGAGGTTCGGCCCCACCAATGTACCTGTGGCCCACGGCTGTCATGGCTAAGGCCAGGTAACAGCCAATGGGCATGCCCGCCTTAACAGCCTTCAGGAGAGGATGAAATGTGGGTGACTCTGTCATGTCAGGCACAGTGCTGGAGAAGGGGACAGTTGGGCAGTTCTGCTGCATTCCATAGTCATTTTTGTGCAGTTTTAACCTCAAGATCAAGTTCCAGGCCCACTGGTTAAAGGAGGTCTCAGGTGTCTCTCCGTATCGAACAATACTGGCCAAATATGAAACCTAAAACAATTATTTTAAACCACATTAGTCACATACACATTAAATCAGCAGGCTCACCCATCTCCTTTTGTGATCAACAATGCCCTTGAAAGAGAGAACTTATTATTTACTGGTACTCAGTGTTTGCGACACTAAATTAAAAAGTCTTTTCTCGCTCATAGTGACTACTTCTGCTTGCTTGCTAGTCAATCTGAGTCAGCTCATGCAAAAGAGTCATAATATAAAAGTTGCTACACAACAAATGGTGTGTTGGTAAATAAGTTTAACAACCAGTTGGAGTGCAGGGTGCTCGTTTATAACATTTGCCAATTTTAGTGTGCAAAAAGAACTCCCACCATGGTCAATTTCAACCTACTGATAGGTTAACAACCTGGCCTGCAAAGTTCCTGAAATTTTCCTGGGCCAGTGTAAGCCAGCTCCAGCACACCGCTGTAGCTCAACTCTAATTCCACAATATTAAAATGGTCATAGTAGTATGGAGGCTACTTCTTAAAGAAAACTCTTTATGCAACCAATATCTTAAATTGCCAGAAATATTACTAGGAAACCTAAGGGTAAATACTGTAACTTTATCCACCCAAGCCGTTTATCATACAGACATACGTTCTCAACACATAAGAGAAGGAAATACCTGCTTCATGCTTTCAGAAAGAAGCCCGGCATATGGCTTCTGTGCAAGGTATTTCTGGTACGCTTCGAGAATCATTAAAGCCACTTCAGCATGGACTGCTTGATCCAGATGAAGGGTGCCCTATTAAAGAGAAAAATAACCACAAAGATGCCATCTTGATTTTTATATACATATATCTGAAACAAAAGACTAGGCAGAATAGTAAAAAAGGATCTTGGATACAAAAGCTCAATTTTCCAAAAATCACATCCCCTAACAATGAAGTTATAAAATGACAATAAGAAAAAAAATTGACATCTTAATTTAAAGAACCATTACACTGCACCTAGATAGGTATGGACCTCAGTCACCCCAGACCCAAGTCATATAAGGTTTCCTTGAAGGTAACCCCCTTCCCCACCCTAGAATCTCTTAGACTTTGGGTTATAAGTTTAAGGGCATTGCACAAAACAGGAAGATGTTTAATTATTATTAATTAAACAGAAAGGTACTTAATATTTTAAGGCTACATTCCCTTTTCTTGTTCTACCATCACAGAAAATATTTTAAAAAATGCTCAACAACACAGGCAAAATATTCCTTCAGGAGCCTAAAGTTGTCTGTCAGATTTCCTACCCAGTCTTACTTTGCAGCCTGAAAAAATACTAGGTTGTTGGAAAAGTCATGATGCACTTTTGCAAGGAAAAACATAGAAAAAATACGTCATGACTTTTCCGACAACCCAATACATTCCTTAACCCTCTCACAGAAGATGACTTTTCTAACTCTAACAAAAGAGCAAGGAGACTCTCACAGGGGAGTCTTCATGAAGCTCTCTGGGAGAGAGGGGACGGGTTCTGTTCACAAGCAGAGAATGTGAAGGTGGAGAGCAGCCCCCTGCAGCACTCACCCACCAGCATGTGAGAGAGAGAAGAGCCAGGTGGACCCACGGTCAGTTCCACATGGTCATGGGCACCCTGGGGGAAAAGCACCCTGGCTTCAGAGTCCTCATCTGTACAGTGGGGGTCATGGCCATGCAAACCACACACGATGGCTGGCTGGGAAGACTCAATGACTTGCTCAGAACTAAAGCTGGCACACAGTTGGAGAGAACCGAGTTCTCTCTCATTTTCCCTTTAAAATATTTAAATATTTTGGTCAAGGAGCCAACTACTAAAGCCTAGGGTAAAGAGGCAGGAATGGTTTAACAGTCAAACTCACTTGACCTGACATCTTTGGAGACATATGATAGGTAGCAAGCCCTTAATAACAATAAACTATTAACGAAACTACCACCACTGAGTACTTAAGATGTGCCAAAAACTGTTTATTATGTCTTAACTTGTTGAATACTTACAACAACCCTGTGAAGCAAGCTCATTAATATCAATGCTTACAGATGAGCAACTGAGGCCCAGAGAGTTCAGGAAGCTTGCTCAGAGTCACACAGACAGCAGGTGACAGGGCTGGGATCAGAACCCAGGCAGTCTGGCTCACAGCTCAGGCTATTAACCAATGCACAGTGCTGTGGAAGACAAATCTGGCAACGACATGCAAGACAAAACCCAGGAGGAGGAAGGACCAGAGGCAGGAGAGGCAATTAGGAGGAAGTGCAGTGAACAGCCAGACATAAAACAACAGATCTACAAAGAAATCGTCTATAAAGAAAAAGGGAAGAACTCTCAGTGTGGAACAATTAATCTTCATTTTAGAGGATGCTCACTCTGCAAAGCAGAATTAAAGAGAAGATTCTAAACTCTGACACAGCTACTGGATTGTTGGAAAAGTCATGACGCATTTTGTCTATGTTTTTCAAAGGTCATTTATTTATATAAAGAACAAAGATCAATCAATGATATATTACCCATTTTATTCGATAACCTTTTGCCAACTTTCAGTGAGCTTCATAATTCCTCATTCATAAAAGGACCTGTCTTTATTTGTGAAAAACTGAACAAGGTGCCGATTTACAGTCTCATCTGAATTGAACATTATACCACGCAAGGAGTTTTGAAGACAGCGAAACAAGTGGAAGTCTGATGGTACATACTCACCAGGTGAGTATGGTGGGTGTGGCAACACATCCCATTCAAGCTCCAATAATTTTTGACGGGTGATCAAACTTGTGTGTGGTCTCGCGTTGTCACGATGGAACATAACTCCTTTACAATTAACAAGCTCTGGACATTTCTGGATGGTGGATTCGTTCAAACTATCCAATTGCCGACAGTACACATTCGAATTGATTGTTTGGTTCCTTGGTAAGAGCTCGAAAAACACAACACCTTTAAAATCCCACCACACTGAGAGCATAACCTTCCTCTGATGAATGTCTGCTTTTGATGTCATTTGAGGCAAATCATCACGTCAGGTCCAAGACCGTTTGCACACCACATTGTTGTAAACAATCCACTTCTTATCACCAGTTATCAGTCGCTTCAAAAAAGGATCATTTTCCTCATGTTTAATGAGCATATTGTAGATGTTTATACGTGCCGTCAAATGAACTTCTTTGAGTTCATGCGGAACCCAAATATTAAGTTTGCTTACATATCCCAGCTTCTTCAGGTGGTCGTGAACGCTTGAATGATGGATTTCAATGTTTCTTCAATCTCTCATGTCGTGTAACATGGGTTTCATTCGATCAATGCCTTTATTTTGTCGTCATCAACCTCGGTGGGCCTCCCTGACCGAGGAGTGTCGTTGAGATCAAAATCACCAGCACGGAACTTTGTGAACCATCGTTGGCACTGATGTTCTTATAGAGCCTTGTCCCCATAAACTTGATGCAACTTTTCACAAGCTTGACATGCGTTCTTCCCTTTATGGAAGTAAAACAGTAAAATATGGCAAAAATGCACATTTTGGTCTTCCATCTTCAACTTGTTCTAAAATCTCCAAAACTCAACCAAATTGCTCAATTTTATTTTTAGAATGAAGCTAGAACTGTCAGCTGTCAAATGACATAGGAATAACATAGATGTGAATGACTCTAGTACTTCCAAAAATGAATAGTGCCATCTGTCACAAACATGCGTCATAACTTTCCCGACAACCCAATAAAAGAATTTGCAGACTTTGCAAATGATACTAGAAAATGTTAATGTTTTGAGAAAACATTTCTTTGAAACTGATGGATGTAGAACCACCAGTCTCTAGGGAATGGTTTTCATACATACCTGTTCACCAAATCCCCAGTTCAGTCCTTCTAGAATAACACAGGCCAATTTGTTCTTCACCATTGTCAGGTTATAATTCAATAACCAATCCCGAATCACAGCTATCTCGGAGGCAGAAGGTCGCCAAAGATACAAAGGCAATTCTTTAAACAAGTACAAAGAGACCTTATTAAAAAGAAAATGATAATAATTAAAATCAAAACTTAAGGAAAACCCTATATTACTGCAATACTACATTATTAAACTGTTTGCTCGACTTTTTCTCCAAAAAAAGGTGCAGCTTTAATTTTTAGACAAATGAAATGGACAATCAGATCAAATGAATACTGAAACTAATGATACACCAAAAGCACATTTTGTAATACTTTATAAAGTTCAATCTTTTTTCAACATGTAAATTGGTATACTTCCATTTAGGAAAACTACCATACTAAGATCCAAATTTAACATCATGATAAATCAGGGGTAGGTAATTCATTTTACAAAAAGAGTTAGCACTTTAAAAAATTATTTCTTCTATGGTATTTAAAAAGATATTTCTATTAGCTTCAAAACACTCTAGGGAGGAGGGGCCAGGAGTGGATGGAGATAAAGATGAAACAAAATCAACCAAGATCTGGTCATTGTTGAAACTGGATGTTGGATACACAGCAACTCACTACACTTCTCTACGTTTCTATATATATGAGAGATTCTATAATTAAAAAAATTTAAATCCTGTTTACAAGAATTTTATAGCACCACTTTTTAAATAACATATCCATGTATGCAAATTAAGATAAATCTGGGTTCACTTAATACAGTTTGCTTTAAGGAAGACAGATCAGAAGATTATTTATAATCTCTAGAAAAGTGCCAAGCAGTGGAACTATAATGCAAGTCACAAATGTAATTTTAATTTTTGTAATAGTCACATTTTTTAAAATTTTTTTTATTTTTTATTATTATTATTTTTTTTTAGCTGAGCCATCCTGCCACCTTTTGGCGGCTCAGCAGCAGCTCAGCTTGGGCCAGACTCGAACCACTCTTGCTCAGAGCTCAAACTCTTGAGCAAGCTCTTAACCAACTGAGCCACCCGGCCGGCCCATAGTCACATTTTTTAAAAGTCAAAAACAAACAAGTAAAATTAATTTAATATATTTTAAATTCAATATGTCCAAAATATTATCATTTCAACATGTAATCATTACAAAAATTATTGGTATGCTACATTTTTTGTTCATACTAAGTCTTCAAAACCCAGTGAGTATTTTACACTTACAGTGATTCTCAATTTGGGCTAACTACATTTCAGAGTCTCTACAGTTACATGGATTGGACAACACAGGTTTAAACATACAATCCAGCATTTTTCAGGTTTCTACATGGGACGCAAAAACAAAATTTGAAAGAACAATAGAAAGAATGAATTTTAAAGAGATCTTTCCTTTCATTTGTGTGTGTGTATTTGTATATATACTTAGTTAAGTTTTCATGAGGATTTATTAATAAAAGTCTTGAATATTCTGAATAAAATAGTAAAATAGTTATTTTTTAATTATAAAAAAATCCTACTTCATCTGGTGAGTATCTGACAGAAAGCAAAATAATGGCACTAAATCAATGGATATAGTAATGAGATTTGGACAGAAAAACACCTACCCCAGCTACATAAAATAATGGTATAGCATGTATCTGCCCACCAAGAATGAAAGGAGGCTATCAGGAAAGACCCTACGTACATTAAAAGGCTAACAAGGGAATATTACGAACAACTCTGTGCCAATAAATTCAACTAGTTAGATGAAATGAAATAAAAATCCTTTAAAGATATAAATTACCAAAACTGACTCAGGAAAAATAAAAATCTGAACAGTTCTCTGTTTAAAAATTTCAAAAGACTGTCCACAAAGAAAACTCTAGACCCAGATGTTTTCACTAGTAAACTCTATAAAACATTAAAGGAAGAATGAATAACAATCTTATAAAAACTCTTACAAAAAATAGAAGAGGGAATACTTCCCAACTCATGTAATATAGTAAACATAAACTTAAAATCAACAAAGACGAAAACTAACAAAAACACAAGAAAATAAAATTACAGATTAATATCCTTCATGAATATATATATGTAAAAATACTCAACAAAAAATATTATTATACTGAATCTAGCAATACATAAAAAGAACAATACACCACAATGAAATGGTTTTTATTCCAGGAAACAATGATGGTTCAACATTCAGTCAATGTAATTTACCACATTAATAAAAAAGGAAAAAAATCATAAGATCATCCTAATGGATGCAGGAAAAGCAACTGAATAACCATTCATGAAAAAACTCAGCAAACTGGAAATGGAAACTTTCTCAGCCTAATATAGAGCAACAATGAAAAACCTACAGCTAACATTATACTTAATGGTGAACTTTTGAAGCTTTTCCGCTACGACAGGGAACAAGGCAAGGATGTCCACTCTCACTACATCTATTCAATATTGCAATAAAGGACACAGTCAATGCAATAAGAAAA
The DNA here is from genome assembly GCF_001890085.2 of Hipposideros armiger. Lineage (NCBI taxonomy): Eukaryota > Metazoa > Chordata > Mammalia > Chiroptera > Hipposideridae > Hipposideros > Hipposideros armiger. The sequence goes on from NW_017731536.1 coordinate 106,840, forward strand.
CAAAAGGAAATTAAAGGCCTAACAATTAGAAAAAAGAATCTTAATAAGAACTCTCAACAAAACAGAATTTAATGTAAAAAAAAAGTACCATGTACTGTTCCAAGTGACTAAACGATAGAAGGACTCTTTATAAATATAGGTCCACAGAAAAATACTATATCATTTTAAACATTCCTCTTAAAGTTATTACACATGACTATCTGCCATTAGAAAAACTCACACATTATGGCCTTCTTACAGATGAGGAAAAACTTCATTAAGTGTATGGTCTTATTACATGGTACATCCATACAATGGAATATCATTTGGCCATAAAAAAAGAATGAAGCACATGCTATATACAACATGGATGAACCTGGAAAACATGCTAATGAAAGAAGCCAGTCATAAAAGACCACATATTGCATGCTTCCACCTACATGAAATGTGCAGAGTAGTCCAATCTATAAAGACAGAAAGTAGATTAATGGTTGCTTAGGGCTAGGGGGATGGAAGGACGGAGTGTGATAGCTAAGGGTATGTGGTTTTTTTTTTGAGATGATAAAAATTTTCTAAAATTGATGGTGGTAATGGTTGTACATATCTGTGAATGTACTAAAAATCATTGACTTGTACACTCTAAACAGATAATTGCATGATATATGAATTATAGCTCAATAAAGCTATTACTAAAAACTACATAAAGATTACAAAAGTGATAGTGACAAAAGACAGAAATAAACTATATGTGTCTTGCTCAACTTAAATTACTACTTTTAATTTTGCTTTTGACTGATTTAAAAGTGTCTTGTTTCTTAATCAAAGTTGTTTCTTCCAAGCATAAAATGAGAATTATGAAAGCCAAACAAAATTATGAAATAAAAACTGTTAATAAACTATAGGCTTTATAGTTAATTATTTAAAGTAAAAACCTGGTATTGAGGAAGGTAGAAAGGTCACTTTGAGGAGATTAAAGAATAACAATCATAGCTTTTTATAAGCAGCAGCTAATCCCGAGTAGGCATGGTGAATGGCACAGAGCTTGGGACACATACATGTTCTCTTCATCCTTTTGTGCTCATGACTCAGTCACTCCCAACAACCTTGCTTTTTTTCCCACTGCTCCATTATTCCAGGATTTGAAAGGAAAAAAAGGCAACACAAACAAATAAACAAAATCAGTGCTCTTACCATTCCAACCTGGTCAATGGTGTCTTGAACTCTATCCAAAAGGATAGAAATTATCTCAGGGTGAACAGCGGTGATGGCCCCTAACAGCTCTCGACCGACCTTTGAAAACGTCTCTCTGGTGGACAGGGTGACATAAGAGACCTAAAGCGGGAGGGAGGGGAGAGAGCACTTTCAATACCAATTACCAGTCAAGACTCATTTCCATAATTTACTTATGATATTTTCAAGTAAAGCAGAAAGAATCTCACATTGAGTCTCAGTTCATAGCATGTTCTAAAAGATACCAAAATCTTCAGAGAACAAAGTGTCTACCCTGAGGCTGGAAGGTGGGAGGAGGGGGAATGGAGGGGAAAGGTGACTACTATGTAACAATGACCTCAAGTGCTGGATTCAGAAAATACATCCCAAAGTAGCAATAAAATAATCCCTTCTGTGTTAAAACTTTCCTAATTTGAGGAAATCATTAAAATAATGAAAATCAGAATGCAATTGATGGAAATACATGTTCACTCCTACAAAATAAGATCCCCAACTACAAGAGCATCTAAAGCAGCAGTTCTCAACCTTCCTAATGGCACGACCCCTTAATACAGTTCCTCATGTTGTGGTGACCCCCAACCATAAAATTATTTTCATTGCTACTCTATAACTATAATTTTGCTACTGTTATGAATCGTAACGTAAATATCTTTTTGTTTTCAGATGGTCTTAGGCGACCCCTGTGAAAGGGTCGTTCGACCCCCAAAGGGGTCGCGACCCACAGGTTGAGAACCGCTGATCTAAAATATCAACGTTTACCAACTTCTCTTGAACAATGTCTTCCAAACTACAGGTTACAATCCATTGATGCCAATGTCCAGCATTTTTTAATATAATGAAATAGAACAGAAAAATAACAGTATAGTAAAATAGAATAGAAAATGTGAGTGCATCCAGTAAGATTAAGTATTGCTTCAATTCACGCATGTACTTACACATGTACACATACAGTATCAGAATGTAATATAGAAGGTAATTTTTACTATGAGTACTGGTCAAAACTTTTGAAATATTATTCAAGAGCATAAATATTAAGCAATGGATCTGGAGGCTTTAATCTCATGCATGGTTACAAAGTAGAAGTATAAGAGCAGCCTAACAGAGTATTTGATCCTGGAAAAGAACTCATCCAGTTCTGTCATTCTCAAACTGGAGTATTAGATGGAGGGTAATAAACTCTGAAATCTTCTTCAAACATAATTTTACTTGAGTTTACTTGAATATTTTGGAGAAAACATACTTTATGAAGACAGACAGATAAAATACAGCTTAAATTGAAAATGTGCATGGTTTTTTTAATACACACAAAACTCCAATGAATGTTCTGGTAACCATTTTGGTATGTCCCTAGACACTCATGGGTCCAAAGTTCACTCTCCTCCATTGTTAAGGGGTGGCTCTGGAAAAGGATCTCATCCCAGCCTGTCATTTTATAGATGAGGAAACTGAAGCCCGAAGTGGTAAGGTATCTTTTCTGATGTGAGACGGGCAATTAATAGCAGCTTTAAAACAAACCCAGGCCTTCTAACTCTAGGTTCAGTATTCTTTCTATCATCTCATTTAAACTGGCTAAAAGCCAGGTTTCCATGTTACTGGCAGGGTGGGAGGCTGAGGGCCACGACAAGAGACAATATAAAAACTGAGTGTCAGGCTGTGCCAGATTGTCTATTTCTTACCAAAACCCAGGTATCAAATGTCAAAAGATAGTAGGTGGAAATGGAGTGGGTATGATTCGTATTTTCAATATTCCTTATAGCAAAATGATGTTCCTCTGATTCTCTATTTCACCCATGAGTGCACAGAGTATATGGTAGTCATGTTTGTTTGTTTTTTTAAAGCAATCCCAAAAGAATCAATAGGTGGACAATCCAAAAGAAAATATTTTTTAGCTGACTTCTAAAACTTAATATTCTAACCTCATATATCTCCAGAACAATAATTTTTATGAAGTCTTCATCCACATCGGTTCTTCTGGCCTGAGCCATCTGCGCAAATGTCGTCAGAAGGCAAATCTCTTCAGAGCTATTCATGGAAGAAAGACACTTCGCAAAGTTCACAAAATGTTCTGGGTCTGCAAGAAAATTAAAATGGGGAAAAAATAAATATATATCACTTTACTCTTCCAGAGAGAAAGAAGATATAAAATTAAAATACATTTAGAAATATTTAAAGATACAAAAGCTTTCTTGGAGTTATTCAGTGTTCCTGGGTTTTTCCCATGTATACAGGAGGAGATATACATGTTATTAAACTTTAACTTCTTTCCTGCTGAAATAAAAGACTCTTTGTTCCAGAATGGATTTCTACAAGCATCAGGAAGAAGGCTGGCCCTGATAAAATTCCAACTCTACATATAATGTAGCCTCAGAGGTGACATTTAACATCTCCAAGCCTCAGTTTCCTCATTTGTCTCAAAAGGTGATTTAAGATTAAATGACATGTCACTGTGCTTTGTAAAGCACTACTCTGTCACTAGGTGAGCCATCTTCAAAGGCACACATGAAGCTACTTGGTAATTGTCAGGCAAATGAGTGACAACCCTACTGATGAAAACCAGTTAAGACTGGCAAACTATCAGCACAAACATGGCATTCCAAACAAGAGAGATTTGATTATAATATTTAGGGCAACAAATTAAATTATAACCATGACTGAAATATTGATGAATGGGGCAGTTTATACATTTTGCCTGTTTCTCAGGGGATGCCATGTAATCAATATTACATTTTGTGACTAGAGGACAGTATTGACCAACAGCTTTGCAACACGTTCCAGAAAACTAAATGCTGCAAAGGTAAGTTGTATGGAGGGAGAAAAAAAAGAGTCTGTTTAGAAAATATATTCTCTGATGGAACTTTTCACAGCAAGAAGGCAACAGGCCAACAATTCTTTTCCTGTGTGTACGCACTAGAGAAACCAAAGGCAGCACAGCAAATTTCCTGGATTGCCAGAATTACTCCATGGGGCGCTGACCAAGCCAAGTTTCATTTCCCATCCCCAGACTGGGTTTATAATAAGAATGACTATCCAGAGCATTTCTGGAGTGACAAAAACTGGAATTATCATTCTAATAAATCAGAAACCACAAATCCGTTTTTTCAAATTTCAAAATGATCACACGAGTACACAGCGTAAAAACATCCTCTCTTAGTCCTTCTAAAAGGAAAGAGAAGAAAGCAATGAAGACAAGACACACAGGTAAGGAAAGATGGATGCCGCCTGGCTCGGCAAGGCTGTACCTTGCAGTTGCTTCTTGCACTCGGCGGGCGGGAGGGCAGTGCAGAGCTTCCCCAGGTCCCCGCTCTCCGCCTGGTGCATGAGGTAGAAGAGCTTCCAGAGCATCTGGACCGACAGCGTCCCAAAGGGCATTTCCGACATAAAGAGCCAAATGCCAAGTCTGCGTGATTTAAAAAAGCAGGAATCATTTTATATGTCTTTCAACTTCACCACACTGAGAAAGCAGACAAAACTTCAGTTCTGACAGGAAAAAAAAAATTCTTAAATCCCAGCAAGTTTTCTAACATGCTTCGGTAATAGGCACCTCGAGGATGGATAACGACAACAGGAATACTCACGAAGCACTGGGTCTGTGCCAGGTACTGTTCTAATCACATCATGTATATATCACCTCATTCCATCCTCACGAAAACCAAGGCAAGTACTATTATGGGTATTATCCCCAATTCACACATGAGGCTAAGGCACAGAGAGGGTGGTAGTAAGAGGCAGGGTTGGGTTTTGAACCAAAGATCCTACGAACACCCGGGTGATGAAAGGCTGCATGGATGTGGGCCTAAATGCCTGAGAACGCATACAGGTGCACGTGTAGTGGGTGGGAGGGGAGTGGAAAGCCCTCCAGTGACTCCTCAGTCATCACCGAAGTTCAAACTCCTCGGCTCTGTGTTCAAAGGCCTCCACAATATAGCGCATACCCATATTTCCAACCACAGCCCTCTGTGCATTCAGAAGGAGACCACTCCTGGCCAAGCCTGGACAGAACCCCCTACCTCCAAACCCCCGTCCCTCCACTTGTGAAGCCCTGCCCTGACTTCCTCCTCAGCACCATTACAGGATCCCATCCGCACCTGACTTGGGCATTACCATTCCCTTTATCAGTGGTTCGCACACAGCAATAGGCTGCAGAAAAACCCACAGACCTTGTGGCAAATGCAGATTCCGTAAGCCTGCCTCTAGAGACCCTGGTTTTGTGGGTCACCACTGGGGCCCAAAAGTGTGCATTTTTTAGAGTCACCTCAGGTGACTCAGACTCAAGTGGTCCTCAAATCACACAGTGAGAAGCACCTCAAGTTACTGTGATTTATGGATACATGCTAACCACAACAATTTGAGAGCAGAAACCAGGTTCTATTCACCTTTGTATAAAGCAGTATGTAACCCAGAGTCCTATTTTTAATTATCCAGTACCTAAACCAGTATCTCAAAAACAGTCAACACTCAAATGCTGATTAAATTTTTATGCTATGTGAATTTTATCTCAAAAAAAAAATCTAAATAAAACAAGGAGGCATACAAAAATTGCAGCTATAATGTATTTTAGGCAAAACTACAAATTGGCCAATTAAAAATAAACAAAGCTTATTAAGAGAAAAAGACAAAGAAGTTAAACAGTGCATGCTTAACCCACGTCTGTGAGCCACCAGGCCACTTGTGGTCCAAACCACCAGCTAAACTCCTAAGCAAAAGTTGAAGAAACTTCTCTTAAGTTTGGGTGAGCCAGGCTTCTGTCTTAATAAATAACTATTGTAACATCTCACATGGGACCTGACACTCTTGCATAAAGGTTCCCAAAACATTCAGGGGAAATTGCAGAGGTCTTAAAAATAATGTCACAAGACAGTGTGTATCTCAGGCTATGAAATTCCCTCTATGGCAGACATGCAGTAAACCTGGCTTAGGTTTCTGCTGTCATTTGGTTTTAGTTTGTTTTCTTTTAAGTTAGGGGATAGCTACTGTCAGAAATTTTCATTGGAGTGCCAAATAAATTTAAATGTCATGGCCTTAAATTTCTCATATTATTTCTTCCCTAAAATAAATTTCCTAAATTATATTCAAGAACAATGGTTCTCAATATTTTAAAGTTTAAAACAGTTACATCTTTGTGAATTACAAATTTAATGTTACAGGATGGTCCACAGCTCAGAATATAAAAGCTAGTAAGTAACTATGGTGAGAGCATTGCCTCAGCTAAACAAGCACAAAATCCAGTGACAGGAGATCAAAGCTGGAAGGCTCTTCCCCAGGAGCAGACCAGTTCTGTGAGCAGGTGTCAGGATTCTGAACAGGATTTGGTGTACCTCATAAGACCTCCAAATTTATGAACAATATAGAATGTAACAAGTAATCGAAAGATAAATTTCTAAGCCCAAGTTCTATTTCTCTTAGATCCATGCCTTCTGAGTGCTTAAAAGTGGTTAAGGCTTAGTCAAGGAGTCCTCATCTTTCACTAAGGGAGCGGTTATTCTGTTTTGTCTAAAACCGTAAAAGAACCACCACTGACATATGAACAATAAAGTCAGAAAATCATTTGTACCGTGTACTGCGCATCTATCCTGCCTCACTGCAGGCACCAGAGACAGGTGTGAAACAGAATTCATCCCTGCTCAAGGCACCCCAAGAGTTCAGGGATGGCAAAACTGAGATATCAGAACCCAGTTATTTTAAGATTAAAAAAACCCCAAAAGAATCATTTTAGTCAACACTACAGAGAAGAAAGCCCATGAATTTGCCAAAGATAAGGAATAGATGAAACATACTAAGACATTACTCTAAGAGATCTACTTCAGTCAATCTCTCTCACTAGCAAGAGAGCCATTTCTCAACAATTATCTCAATACTTCTCACCTTTTGGCTTTCAGCACATGTAGGACAGCTCTCAAAAACAGCTCGTCAAATTCAACCTGTAGTTTCTCCATGGAGTAGGGCTCCAGGGCCAAGCCCAAGCCTGGGTTGTGGCTCACATACTGTGCCCAGTGGTCACTCACATAACCAAGGGTCATCCTGAGCAGGAGGACAACAGCACAGCTTCGTTAATGAGCTCAGCTTTGCATTGTATTTGAAGCATTAATTTATTCAACACATAATATTGAACACCTACTATCTTTTAGATTCTGAAGGAAATTCAGTGGAAGGGGAGAACCTTACCCTCATGGAGCTAACTTACATTTAGTGGAGGGCAAACAGACAATAAACAAAATAAAGTAAAATACATCATCTGTCATGTAGCTAGCTATAGGTGACATTGCGAAAAATAAGTAGGAGAGGGGAGTAACGTTTTTCTGGGGTTGGTGGGAGAGGATTGGTTGAGAGCAGGGCAAGTCCTTACTGACAAGGGACGTGTACGTAAAGACCGGAAGAAGTCACAGGGGCATCTAAGCGAAGATCACCCTGGTAGAAGAAACACCAGTGTGAAAGCTCCAAGGTGTGCGTGGTATGTTGCAGAAATAGCAAGGTGGCTCGAGTGCTAGAGCCAAACGAGTGAGGAGATTGGCTGGAGAGAAAATCAGAAAAGTACCAGGAAACCAGACCATAGAGAGCAAATAGGCCACTAACAGACTTGGGCCTTTATCCGAATGCGACTGAGAGCGGAGTGACATGAGCTGACTCACCATTCACAGGGAACTCTGGCTGTTGTGAGCATAAGCTGGGGGCGGGGTGAAGGGGGAACACGGGCAAAAGCAGCAAGGTAAGTAAGCAAGGTTGCTGTGATACTCAGGGAGAAACCCCTAAGAAGGAACTACGGTGGTAGCAGTAAAGGCGGGGAGAAGCTGGGTTCTGGAAATAGCATGTTTCATGGACTCAAAAGGATGCACATCTTTCACACTTCAATCCCTGAAACTGGAATGCATGTTAAAACTGACAGCATGCTATAATTTGGCGGCATTTTTTTCTTTCTTAGTGGCACACAAAAAATATCTTCAGAATTGGCAGTATCTGAGTTTTGATAAAAGATGGTGTTTTGAAGATAGAGATGGCAGAATTAGCTACTAGACAGGATGTGGGGGTAAAAGAGAAAAATCGGGGATGACACCAGGTGTTTTGGCCTGAGTAACCAGAATAAAGTTGCCACGTAGTGAAAATGGGAAGAGTGTGGAAGGAGCGGTTTAGAGGATGGGAAGAGTGCTTTCGCTTTGGGAATATTAAATTTGGATGTTTATGAGTCATCCAAGTGGAGGTGCTAAGTTGGCAGCTAGATATACTAGCTTATGAGTATATCTTAAGTTGGGCTGGAAATATAAATCTGAGAATTATATGAGTAATTATATGATATTTAAAGACATGGGAATGGGTGAGATCTCAAGAAGCAATTTTGGATAAAGAGAGGAGGTCCAGGGACTGAGCCCTGAGGCCTTCCAACATTGAGAATAGCCATAAATAGCCACGGAAGCAGAAAATGAACAGCCAGTCAAGTGGAGGAGAAACCAGGAGACTGTGGTATCCCGGGAACCAAGCAAAGAAAATGTTTTAAGGAGAAAGGAACCAACTATGAGAAAGGCTGCTGTGTGAACTATGTGAGAGACACAAAGCAGGATGCTGACTTAGAGCTGGCCATTGGATTAGCAGTGCGAAGTTCATTAGTAACCTTCATTCTTCAGAGCTGTTTGGGTAGTGTTGGGGGAATGCCTGATTGTGGAGAGAAAACACTGGAACCAATAGATGACCTGAGGAAAGGGACCTTGTTGAAAACTGTCCTACAATTGGAAGGTATGAGAAGAATCTGTGATAAAGAAAAGCAAGCAGATAGAAAACAAAGAAAGAATAATCAAAATTTACTACAATAATCAGCTGTAAATATTTATGTAGAAATAACAGTGAATACTGATCTTAAAACAATAACAGTATGTTTCCTACAGAGTTATTGCAAGAATAAAATGAGAAGGCATAGTCCTGGCACATGGTAAGCAGTTAATCCACACAAACATCAAGCAGGTCAGCCCAAAGACAGATTTTACCTTATTTACCAAGCAGAATCAGAAAATGAGTTATCAGGCCTACTGATAAAATGTAGATAGGCTTTTAGTTCTTAAGAAATTACTCTCCAAGTCACCAACCCTCCCTTCTCCCACTATCTCATTTCCATTACATTCTACTTACAGGCTTTCTCTAGACCTTAAAAGTGACCCCCGGCCTTTCAGGGAATCCCATAATCATTTACCTGGCTTTGTAAAGCTGATGGATACAAATCTAAAATAAATTAATTAAAATCAATTTTGTCTTGGAAACAAAAATAGAAAGAAGTTTTATACCGGGGATGCCAAAAAAATGTATACAGGTAGACACTAGTCTACGTTGCTCAAGCAGCAGTTTGCCGTAATCAGAAGTGTCTGGACACTGATGGTAACCACTTTGAGCACCTCTTGTAATTGCAGAAGTCAAACATGACTTGTATTCATCTTTTGTTATTGGTATATATTGAGTATTACAATTTTAATAGTTTTCCTTTCTTAAAATGTGTATACATTTTTTTTGGTGCCCTCTGTATTAATTTGTGGGGAAGAGAGGTCGGAAGAAATAATAGTGTATTTGTATGCTGTAGGGAATGACCCAGTAAGATAAAAAAACTTGATGATGCAGTAAAGAGGATATAAAATTAATTCACTGAAAAGCAGTACATATTCTCAAAATGTATATTTAATAATAAAAGCATAAACCCATTTTTCACTCAAATAAATGATAATGCTTTCCCAGTTCCAATACAGTGGCCACTGATGAAATCTTTGCAACTTTCTTTAAATGTCATCTAGCAGAAACTGGAATAAGAATGAGAGAACAAACAGGAAAACAATGACACAAAATAGCTATAATTGATTTCCCATAGCTAAGTGATAATCCCCAGGAAAAAAGCTAGGAGGTAGAACAAAAGAGAGAGCAAAGGAAGGGGAAACAGACTGAATTTTCCTTGACTCAGTTCAGTTTGGCCAAGTTCAACCCAGCAGGTGCTTTAAAGATCTTGATTCCAAGACCAATTATCTAGCCAACCAGTTATATTTGAGATAATTAAATATTCTGACTGGAAGCATTTAGAGAATTCCCATCAGGTAGTTGGTGAAAAAAAATCCTTACTTTTATGATAAATAAGACCTGAAGTATACACTAATATGTCCATCATCCCAATTATGCCATATCTGTGTCTGCCCAGGGTGAAAGCAAATAGAAATGATGCACCAACAGCAGTATTACCTGATCATATAGCCAATTCGCTTCACAAACTGCCTATAGCGTGCTCTATTAAAGGTTTCTAACCCCACAGCCAGAAGTTCCACTAATGAGTTAGCAAACGCAAAAATTTTCATCATCTCTTGAGGTCTTGTTGTTTCAGGTAAATAATCACCTGGAAGTTAAAATCAGAGAAAAGGAAAAATTATAATTACTAAGGAAAAACAACGAAGGACACAGTAGAGACACCTCAATGAGGAAACAAAGCCAAGATGGAGAAGAATTAACAATCCCCTCCGGCTCCTATGACAGTGTGAACTGGGAAACCTGAGACGAAGTATAAAATTAAAAGTTTATGCAAGCTGGGCAATGTGCTAGCTAGTCACCCTTTTTGCATTGAAGCACTAAGTAGGAAATTACAAGCACAAGAGAAACAAAGGAAGCCTCATCAAGGTGTGACGCAGTCATCTCCGTAGAGTATGGCCAGGCCAGAGGCCCTGAATCAGGAGCCTACACAACGTGTAAGACCTGATGCTGAGTTCCTGTGTTTGAGCTTGCCACTAACACGTTTTACATATGACAAAAGAAATTAGTCTACCTTTTGCCTTAAACCCAAGAAGATGTTGAAAGAGTTCATGAAATGGAAACTGTGATAAAAGGATAACCAAGTCATCTTCATTAAGGAGAATCCAACTGGTCTCAGGATCTTCATCCTAAAGGAAAAAATGCAAAAGCACGTCAGCTGATTTGATCAGCTCACACCATGGTCTAGAGGTACAGGAGCCAACTTATCACAGGTCTCAAGCATACATATGTGGTATTTTCAGAGTCTTCATGGACTTGAACATTTAAGATCCAGGACAGAGATTTATAATATCAGTTCCAGAGATAGGCTGCAAATCCCCTGAAACTGCGATTACAATTTTACGTGCATCTGGGTCATGTCCGTTCTTCAATGGTTAAAACTGCTCTTACTAAATTTCCACCCCAAAGGTTTAAAAAAAAACAAAAATTCCTGGAGATTTTATTATAAAGGTCAATGCTTTGACAACATCAATTAAAGCACCATGTACTAGAGTCCAAGTTATTTTAGCTACAAGTCTCATGCTCTAAAATCAAGGTCTACTGTTGTACTCAACAGATTTGTCAAGAAGCAATTAGCATTTGCTTCACATGACTGAAGTTCTGTCATCAATCAGTGCTGTTAAAAGCAGAATAAAAACAACAGTGGTCATACACAGGGATTAGACAGGGGGATCTTCCCGGGGTTTTGTTTGCTACAGAGCATTAAAGTCCCCTTAAAAGCCAAGCTGACTTGATATCCTAAGATATCCTACATTCAAAAGAGAATGCAGTAAAAAGATTTAGAGATCCTAAAGAATTTGTCACCTCAATTTCAGAAAGGGACTAAAATAATTCATTCATAATTTCCTAAATCATTCATTTCACCCTCTTATGTGTCCTAAATGGCTAATAAACAAGAGTCTCACAAACTCTTAAGAGCAGTAGCTCTGAAATCTGGCTGTACATTAAAATCACCAGGCAGACTGAAACATTTGGATGTCTGGGTGTGGGCCTGGGCTAGGTTTTTAAGCTGCCATGGGTGGTTCTAATAGACAGTTAGTGTCAAGAAACCACTGATGTGGGTAAGCCAGAGTACCTTCCTCCCCAGAGGCTTTCTGGGTCAACAGCACACCTGATAGTCTCATCTAATCCACAAGTTCCTGAGTTCACTCAACAACATTCAGTGAGTGCTAATCAGGAGCCAGGCACCTCTGCGGAGTCTTTCATCATCTGTCTCTGGGATTAAATGCAGGAAGGCTACAAGAAAAAAAGACTTCTCTCTTAGGAGAGACCACGCTTGGAATTTAAAAAAAAAAAACTTGCTCCACTATAATCTTTAAAAGACAAATTTGCACCAGCTCCTGAGAAGTCCTTTTCAGGATGTCTGTTCAGAATCTAAGAAAGATGTCTGCACAGCCACATCGTTTACCACCACGTCACCACCTCCTGGAAGCCCCAGGAAGACTGAAATGATTATGAAGGCACTCCAACTCCTCAGTGAACACTAATTACACAGACATGATCCCCACAGCTGCCACCGCTGTCTTTCTGCCCATTCTAAACACTTTCAACTCCATTTAAAGAGAAAGAGTTTGAGTAAATCCAGCCCCTGGCCATCCTGGACAAGCACATCAAATCAGGATTCGGACCATAAAAGCACCAGGGCTGGTAACGAGCTGGAGGGAAAATTCCTTACAAATACACTAATATATGTACAGTGGAAAGTATAAGTGTTATCTTGAGAAGTTGGATTTTGATCATCAAATTCTCACCAAAAATAGAAAACCATCTTCTACTTTTCAAATGAGAAGATCTGGAAAATTTGTAAGAGTTAAGGTAGAACCTTGGTAAGCTCCAGCTCTTTATTATACAGACTCAAGTAATCTGTAGGTGAGATCTCAAGCCCAGAAAATTGTGACGACATAAAAGACAATCCTAATATAAAGTTTACATAATATAGATTTACATAGATGTTTCCAGGTTCCAAATTCCCCCCAGCTCAACAGGGAGATATTCTAGAAAAGGGTGACAGCATAGCACACGACTCAGAGCACAGGTTCCAGAGTCTCCACCATTTAATGAAAATATGATTTGGAACAAATTCCTTCACCCCCCCCCCACCTCAGTTTCCTCAGCTGTAAAATGGGGTCATAACAGTACTTGCCTCAAGGGGTTGTTAGGAGAATTAAATGAGATAATATGTGGGAAGTGCTTAGAACAATATTTGGCACATAATAAAAAGAGCTCAGAAATGATTAATCAAAATAATACAAGCAAGACGGGTTACCTCTTCTCCTCCCTCATCTACTAGTGTCCACGACCCAGACGCAGGCCCCGGAGAGGATGGCTTCCATTCACTGGGTTTCATGTGGCACAGGAACTCTGCTCGATTTCTAAAGGACAAGCGAAATCACTCCAATCACAAACATGGAAAGCCCACACACATGCGTTCTGGATCACCTACTCCCCCTGAAGAAGAGTCAGACATCAACCCAATCTTCAAATGGTCTAAATTAGTAAACAAGAAAAGAGAACTAGTTGACTAAAACTCAAGGAGACCAAAGTGTCACTAATTTTAGTGCAGAGACCACGACCACTCTGAATTAGTAATGGTGAGCAATTGCAGAAAAGTAGTTATGCCAGCACCGCTCCTGTACACAGTGGGACCTCAGTACATATGAACTGCTGCAGTGCCTTAACTCTAACCAGGCTTGGAGTGTTGCCAGGTCGGTGCTTTATTGCATGAAAAAGGATAGTCTGCAGGGAGTGCAAAAGCTTGTTGAGGGAAAAAAAGTACATCTAAATGCAAAAAAAATTTTTTAAGTCAAATCATATCTATCTATGCAGGAACACACCCCTGTATCCAGGCGGTAAGAGAGAAGAATCAAGGGAATTCCTGCCAGCCAGCTTTCACAAAGGGCTGGCTAGACCTGATGAGTAGGTATAACAAGAAGTTTCTTCTCTTAGACCACAACTCAGTTCTCAGTCCTCTGTTCCTTCCTCTTTGGTCTGACCCTGAAAATTCATCCATTCCTTCCTTTAACCAGGAACTTTCTTCCATGATTCCCAGCTCTGCAGCTCCAGTGCTGCCTTTTCAACAGGAGGAGCTCCCATCCTAAAGCTCTAAATGTGTCCTCTGGGATCTGTCACTTGTGTGTCCAACTGTAAGCCTCAATGATGCACGTTTTCCTCCTTACAAAACAGCTCCTTCTATCTTTTCTGCCTCTTGGGGCTGCCAATGCCTTCTCGGTTACTCGGACTCAGAATCTATAAAGTTATGTCTGAACCACGCCTCTTCCACATTTTCTTTATTTAGTCAACTACTTAATCCTTTCCTGGGAAGATGACCTTTAGGTTCCCCTCTTTGTCTTTCTCAGTACCGTTACCCCAACTCAGCTTGGAGGCAGACTGAGAGCTAGTGGTGGCAACATAGTTCAAGGTCACCTAGACGCAGACTCCGCCTTCTCCCCCAGGTAAGGATGTGCCCTCTTGATGATGGGTTGGGTTCCAGAGCCAGGAGAGCCAGACGTCTGTAATTGTAAACCAATTAAGCAGAAGCATACTTTGTGCCTCCAGTTGAGCCTAAACTTCCTTAAAAGCAACTTTTACCCTTGTTCAAAAACTCTCAGTTGCTACAAAGGCCAGATCATATAAAATCTAGATCCCTGTGTCTTAATATCAAGGTCTTCTATAATACAATTCAACTAGTTATTCGCCTTTACTACCATTTCCCACACACCCCTTCACTCCAGCCAAGCTGACCTACCTGTCCCCCAGGCAGCCGTCCTTACCTGTAATTGGGCCCACTGCTCACTGTTCACCCCACCTACAGTACCTCTGCGCCTTCTTACTGAAAGCCGTTCCATCCTTCTACACGGAACCCTCTCTGACTACTCCATTCTACTTTCTTTAGTCTCCTCATTGCATCAATCATAGCTTCACAATTTAGCACTTAAATCTCAGTGGTTTTTTCTTTTTTTCACCTGCCACTAAATCTCTTCTTCTCAGGAACAGGTAATCTTTTCTGTCTCCCCACGGCACCTTTTACAATGACATATGTGACAGGAGAAGCAAAACCACTAAAAGTGGGGCCCAAAAAGGTTAATCATTTCTACATAAGCAGTTAATAGGGTCACTTTGGGGCAAAGCGTATCAAACCCAAAGAAAATCTGCAATATTCTGGAATGCTAACACTTCCCTTAGCAACACTTTGGATCTGGGCAATTTAGGACACCAATCGTTCAACAGAAAGAAGCATTTCAATTTCTATTTCAAAAAGCTCTTCCTTGGGCCAGCCGAGTGGCGCGTTTGTTAAGAGCTGGCTTGGGATGCCAGAGGGCCCCACTTCGGATCCCACATATGAGGGCCAGTGACACTGCCCTCTGCAGCTGAGATGCTGAACAGCAGCTCAACCTGGAGCTGGGCTGCCGTGAGTCGCGGTGAAGGCGTAGGCTGCAGCCCCTGTGGCAGTGGGTTGCCATGGGCTACCGTGTGTAGCCAGCAGCCAGCGTGAGCGGCCAGCAGCCACTGTGAGCGGCCGGCCAGAAGCTGGCAACTGCCTCGCCCGGGAAGAGAGCAATGATGGTGCCAGCTTGGGCCAGTGAAGCAACATCCTCCACAACTAGACTGAAGGACAAAAGGACAGCAACTTGTCTGTTCCCCTTCCCCCAATTCCCCAATAAAAATCTTTAAAAAAAAAAGCTCTTCCACACTTACTTGACAGGAGCCATTAGCAGGGCAAGGGACTGCATAAAATGAAAGACCCCTGATGGGTTATTCAACACTTTGATCTGAAATCAGAAAAGGAAAATGCATACTGTAGAAACCAACAACCCAAGTAAGTATCCATAATCTTAGTTCACCAGCATTCTGACAAAGGGAGCTGTTAAGAAAACAAAGATGGGACTGGCACCTAATCCACAAGAGAACACAGTTCACGGGTTATCTGGCAGTACTGATTCAGCTCCACTCAAAGAGCACAGGTAGCTGAGCAGTTCACATCAATTACCTGTAACAATATAGGACACAGCACAATAGTACTATTTTAATCCAAAAATGTAATCTAAACAAAAGGTAATGTGGAGAAGTTGAACTTGGCATATAGTTGGCTTCTCCCCATCTGAGTGGTTGCAATGAATAACAAAACAACCCAAAGGCAAGCAGCAGAGAAGGGAATCTATAAACCATATAATCAACACCTAAATTGATTATATGAGAGTTGATCACACAGACATGAAATCTCTGCCATATTCAAGAACTTTAAGGTGCCAGTCATTTCTATTTTACCTGTACTAACTGTGGTGTCAGGTGGGTTAATTGAAAGAAGTTGTGTTTAGTTACAGAAAAAAGTCCTAACGAGCCTTCCCACACATAAATTTTACAGAATTAAATACTACTGAACCTACCAAGCCAGACTACAGCTGAGTTTTTGCAATTCTATGTTAATTTCAACAATTATGGGTGGCCACAAAGTTTCAGCATAAAAACTCCTACAAATAGATACTGGATATATTTTTAAGAGTCTTATTTTAAATATCAATATTTTCAAATAACCTTTTTTTAAAGTTTTTTTTTAAGTAATTTCTTCAGGAAAAACGTTCAACAAAATCTCCCTCATATATCCCTCAAAATCAGAAGGCTCTTCATCATACCTGGATGAAAGGAACAGCCCATTTACTAACACCAGCCGGGCATCGAAGAATATGGTTTAGAAGGAAGAAGTGATCTCCAGGACAGCCAACTCTTTGTAACACTGAAACCTGAACAACAGTGGACATAACAGTTTCACTATTTAAAAAGAAGAATGTATCTAGAGGTCTAGTGAAATCACTGATCTGATGTTTAAATACACATGATCTTTCAAAAGAGTAATCAAATATAAAATAGACTACTGACTGCTGAGTTTCTACCACCAGAGGTACACAGAGGCCTAGGAATCTGTGAGTAGTCTGATAACAAATATCTTAAGTAGTTTCTAGGCAAACCCAGTTTTCACATCGGGCAAACTACAAATCGCTAACGTTCCTGGCAATACGTGAATAGATAGAATTCAAGTAATCTACTCTCAGTTTGCAATTGTTTCTCAAATCCAAATAAGTATGCTTAGAATGTCACCTCATATTTAAGAACTCCAGTATGAACTTAAGAAAAGCACACAAGGCAGCCGCTTTGAGAAACATAACCAATAAACAAATAACCCATCCCTGTAACATTCCTCTTTCCTACATTTTTCGATATCTTTCTTTTTTGCCTTAAAAAAATTTTTTTAAGTATGATTAAGTGTAACATTAAACATAAGATGATAAAAAGAAGTGATGTGGGAAAATTTTAGATCAGATACCCATATTCTGAATATGCATCTACTTAAATCTAGCATGCTTCCCACATTTCCATTTCTTCCTAAGTTGAAGCAAGAGATCATTCAACATAAAGTTTATCAGACAGAAAAGTCCTTTGTGCTTAATAATGCACTCGGTAAGTGTGATTTATTTCCATGTCATGAACCAAGACAATGTCACTAACTCATTACATGAAACTGTTGAAGAAAAACAATAAGAAATAATTCTTACGTTACCAGGGAAATAAAAGAAAGAAAGACTACCGTGTCTATTTCTGTTCCCTTACCAATTTCTGCAGCCAGAGAAGAATGTCCTCCTGGAACTGAGTGTCTTCGTTAACTCTCCTGGTGAACATGAACAAGACACTGACGCACTCCTTTAGCTGACACAGATCAGAGGGAATGCTTTCTGCCTGTTTAGAAGCTGTAAATTAAAGAGAGAGTTAAATGGGCCTTTTGAGCTTCTTTTGCTCGGCCCGCTCCAAACTCTTTGGAGTGTACTTTCTCTTCTAATAATGACCCTTGAGCCATTCTCTACTGCTCGGGCCCACTTCTGTTTCTTTGAAATGTATTTTTTCTTTTAATAAACTCCTTTTTCTGCAACTTTAAAAAAAAAGAGAGAGAGAGTTAAATGAATCCCACATAAATGGTGTTTGGGGGTAGGGCGGGGATATTTAATAGCTCCACTTTAAAAAAAAAAACAAAAAACACCTCAAAATATTTACTTTAGATGAAAATCCAAGGAGAAAAATTGCATCAAAATATCGGAATTTCTACTAAATATGTAAACCAAAAGAGGATTTAATTTTGTTAAGTATTTCAAAGCAAGGGAAAATTAACTTCATCAAATGTTTTATTTAAAAATCAGCAGCTCTCTGGCCCAGCCCCAGCTCTTTGATTAGTTATTTTACACATGATACAGTAAAGCTTACTTTCTTTTTTTTGAAAGCTTACTTTCTTAAAACCCAAAACGAAATGAAAAATTCAGAACATGATAGATCCTCTGGCGAAAATTAAATACAATAAAAACAGCCCAACAAGGGGCCAGCCCAGTGACTCAGTTGGTTAACAGCTTGCTCAAGGGTTTGAGCTCTGAGCAACAGCGGTTCAAGTCCAGTCTGAGCTGAGCTGCCAACAGGTAGCAGGATGGCTCAGCTTAAAAAAAAAAAAAAAAAAAAAACAGCCCAACAAACTGGACAAGCAAAAATAAAGTACAAGAGACAGAGGATGAAAAGCTTTTCTGATTACCAGTTCTACAATCAAACACTATCTGGACTCGATTTGGTAACAAGCACACAAATTAGGACAGTAAGGGACATTAATGATGAAGAGCGAGCTTTGTTGGCTTCCTAGAGAAGCAGAGAATGACAGCCATGGGGAAGGGAGCTATGGCACTGCTGTCTAGAAAGGCTGTTGAGGCAGATCTCAATCCTATACGAGGGGGGTAAGGTGCAACAGCCAGCACAAAATGGTGCCTTGTAATACCAAGCAGTG
>NW_017731536.1:126342-137106 GCF_001890085.2 Hipposideros armiger
ACATCACAAGTTCAGAGGAGAAAAACCCTAAGAAGTAGGTGGGGAAAGGTACAAGAAAATAATAGAGCTTGACCCTAAGACTCGTGATTGATGATCTTACCGTCTACTTTACAAACATCAACGTGATTTGCCCTCAACTTCAAGGGACCTCAAAATATCTCTGTACCTACCCTCATCATTCTCTGTGATTCTTCTCAAAAGAAAGAAATCCCTCTCCTTTCCAATACTAACACTGCCAGCTGTGTTCTCGATTCTAGCCTCTCTTTTTCAGTATCTCCAAATGTTTCCCTCTCCAGACTTCTTTCTATCTACAAGAGAAATACACACGTCTCCCAATGAGAGGATTAGGGATGCGGAAAACCATGTGTTTCTTCCTGCTACCTCTTCCAGCCTCCCTCCAATGCCAAGGTTGTCAAGAGTGGCCTTCTCTTCCCTGCCATCCCTCCCACGCCACTGTGAAATGGCTTTCCTGATGGCCACCTTGTTCTCCACAGGGTCACATCTAATTGCCTTCCCTGTTTCCTCGTCTCCCCTTGACGTTAGTCCATGGATGAATCCTCTCCGTGACACTCTCTACTGGATGTTCCTGTCATCATGCCCAAGGTCACAAACTAAAAGATCCATGGGCTGAATCTGACCCAAAGATATGACTTGCTTGGCTTCTACTGTGTGTATTTGTGGAATGAGTTGCCAACATTTATAGCTCAAGATCCCTCACATTAAAATCCAGATTTCTAGCTTCTCTTGGAAAATTATAAGATGTGGCAATGCTGGACCAACACAACCTCACAACAATCATCAGCTAGGACTCAAGCGCAGCTGCCCCCATTGGACCAGGCAGGAGCTTCCCCAGGGACCACCGTCCCACTCACCCTGCTTCACTTCTCCAGTTACCTGCATGGCCCCTGCAGGCACCGGGCTTTGATTCCTACACTGCAATACTCTGAGCTAAGGCAGGGTCAGTGTGGGTATAAGGAGCAGACTCCAGACCTGGATGGCATCACAGGAACAGCGGCTCCCCAGGCTCCTGAAAGCTTTATAGAACACTAGTCAAAATACCTGGACAGACAACTGTTCCTCCTTAAAGTGCCAGAGTCGACTTTTAGCATTTTGACAATCAGATGTCAGAGCCAATAGCTCAGCTTCAGCCAGAAGAAGCTGCTTCCTACATCGTGAGTAGTTCAAAAGCAACTCATAAAATTCATGCCTGTCCTGATGAGCCATGCTGTCAAATTCCTCTAAATAGGACTCAACATTTTCCAGCCATGAGCCAGGCTCAAAGATTTTTAATTGTTCTTTAGTAAATGGTACCAGCTCCGGTTGAGATGGGAGCTCTGGGTAGAGTCGCTCATTCCGCAACAAGGGTTTCACTGCCACCAAAGCTGGCACTTCTCCAGCGATTTCCGCTGGCAACTGGGGATACAGTTTTTTCACTTTAGGTGGCTGAAAAATGTCCGTGACCTCACAGGAACTCCGCAAGCCAACATTTTGTAGCACCTCTGAAGACAGACCCAAGGCTTGTTTGTCTTCTTTGCTATGCTGGGTTCCTCTGACCTGTACATTTTCCATTTCCTGCTGAGTATAAGAAAAACTGGATTGCAGTGTGCTTTCAAAAGGTCCGCGTTGTACCAATTTACTTTCCTCTACTTCTGTAAAGTTCTTGGGGGTTTCTACTTTGGTTCCAACATTGTCTCCAAGGTCAAACTTCAGCTTGACCGCATTGCCCCCAACACAAGCTCTGACCTCCTCCCCTTCCTTTAGGGCCTCTGTGTCACATGTCAGGGACCCTTCATTATTTATAGTTAAGGAGGTGAGTGATACATCAAACATTTCACTCTCGTTTTGTCCATGGGCATCATTCTGGAGCTGGGAATCAGTTAACACCTGCAGATGGTCTCCTCTGAATTCACAAGCTGGAGTAGGGATTTCCAGCTCTCTGGAGGTTTCTGGAAGG
This sequence comes from Hipposideros armiger, assembly GCF_001890085.2. Taxonomy (NCBI): domain Eukaryota; kingdom Metazoa; phylum Chordata; class Mammalia; order Chiroptera; family Hipposideridae; genus Hipposideros; species Hipposideros armiger. Next base: position 128,297 of record NW_017731536.1, read on the forward strand.
GAGATTTCATCAGACTCTTCCCTCTGAAGATTTTCATATTTCTTCTTTTCCTAAAAACAAGATTTATACTGTGAAATAACTGACAACAATAACCAATGCTTTCAATGAGAAGTTTTAAAATTGTATATAAAATCTAAATTTTCTCATCTAACAAAGGGAATCTATATTCACTTCATAAATAATGTCTCATATTTCATAGTATTGAATTTTAAGAATGTTGAATTTGGAGATTCACTAGTCTAATCCCAACAGAGAAAGACATCCTAATAAGCAGCAAATTATGATTCAAGAATGGAAAAGAGAAGTCTTAATTAGGTCATTCTCCATTCCGCTAGAAGTTAAGTGAAAAAGAAGTCTCCAAGTATCTTAGGCTTCAATAGGTTTGGCTTCATCTTGACAAACAAATTCACTCAAAACTTAGGCAGAAAAAGAACAACTTGAGCAATAAAATAAATAACTATAGTAACGCATTATAACCCACAGCATAAAATACCCACAACTCCATACTGACACAAATAGCTAAATCAACAAATTAATAAGTAAATGAACTTAAAATGGGCTAGAATGGAAACTCTTCCTTACAGAGGAATTCCAATTAATAAATGTAGACAGAATAAGGAAAATAGAAAAATCACTAGAACACCATAGTAATAGCTGCTAGATGCAAGATCGATGCTCAAGAGAGTGACTATAAGCTTAAGCAAAAACAGGATATTTGCATAGTCTCTAAATATTCTAAATATTTGTCTTAGTATCTTCTATTGTAAATATCTCTAAATATCTTCTAAATATTCAATAATTACAAGGGGTAAGTTTCAGGGGGAATCCTGGCACACAATACCTTAGCCAAGCAACCAAGGTTACTATCACCAGTAATACATCCCCATATGACATTCTGGGAAGGCCTATTACCTCTTTGGTATTCTTTGCAATAATGTATAACCTCAATCTAATGAGAAAACACCAGGAAAAAGCCCAAATTAAGAGACAGTCTACAAAATAACTTAAATGTTGTGGTCATGAAAAAAAAGGCTAAGGAGTCCAAAATTATGTCCAAAAAACCAGACAAAAAAAGTTAACTATTAATAAAATAAAATAATGGTTTAAAAATACCATATATATCGGGCATTAACACAAACTAGATACATAGGAAAAAATTACAGAAAAATTACTTACATAAATTGTTACATTAAAAAAAACTAAGAAAATGGCTGAAATCACTCAAATACTTCCTTTTTTTTTCACTATGAAATTTTAAGGAAAGCAAACGTAACAGTTACACGTTATTAGTGATTTTGGATTATGCTGCCTGCTAACATTCAGAAAAGAAAAAAAAAGTTGACAAATAGCCAAAAATGTAGGGCATTTATATGTACCTAATATTTGGAAGAAAAGATTAATGTTTCTGAAATGGACTCTGTGGTCAGCTTGTTGGTAATGAACATGGTTACCAAACATTTGCAAGGGGTAGTGATTCAAGAGGCAATGTGCCCCTCCAAAATTACTTTAATCCACACTGTGACCTGTGAATGTCAGATTCAGAAATTAACCACACGAGTCATACAAAGCAGTTTCTCAAACTGCCTAAAATCATGAATAACAGGAAAACATTATATGTTTATAAGAAAATGAAAAAGTGGGTCCAATTACACTATAATGATGTTTAGCACAACACTTGCTATAATAAATAGGTTTCTCAGATTGGAAGGTCAGAAAGAGAAAATTATGAAAGGCCAATGGTTACCACAGTGAAAGAAATGCTGGTATACTGGTCAGGGCTGAGGCCAAATTTTAGTGAGTTGAAAAATAAGAAAATGAAATTAAGAAAACAATTCCATTTACAATAGCACAAAAAGAAAAATACTTAGGGATAAATTTAACAAAAGAAGTGTAAAACTTGTACTCTGAAAATTATAAAAAATTACTAAAAGAAATTAAAACTTATAAATGGAAGGACATACCATGTTCATGGATCAGATCACAATATTGTTAAGATGGCAATACTCCTCAAATTGATCTACAAATTCAACACAATCCTTATCAAAATCCTAGCTGACTTTTTTGCAGGAATTGGCAAGTTGATAACAAAAACACAAGAGACCCAGAATAGACAAAATAATCTTGAAAAAGAACAAGGTGGAGAACTCAGTTTCAAATTCAATTTCAAAACCTACTACAATAGTACACTAATGAAGACAGTGTGGTTCTAGTATATGAATAGACAAATAGATCAATGGAACAGATTTGAGGATCCAGAAATAAACCCTTCTTTTTAAGGTAACTGATTTTTAACAAGAGTGCCAAGATACTTCAAAGAGAGAAAGAACAGTTTTTTAAAAATGGTGCTGAACAACTGGATATCCAAAAAATAAAACTGAACTTCTACTTAATATCATATACACAAATTAACTCAAAAAAGATCATACACCTAATGTAATAGATAAAATGTTAAAACTCTTACAGGAGTAAGTCTTGATAAAGATGAACTCGATGTTAAGGAAACTGGGAGGTCTGTGGGTGGAGCTGGGCTCTTTGAGCTCTATAGTCCTAAATTTCTTTTTATAAAACTGTATGGTTTTAACTTTCTGTCTTCCTGTACTATATACATATATCCTCCATCTAGGCATATGGTCAGAATATACACGTGGCTTGCCGGGTCTGCACATTCTCATGCTGCTGCAGTACTTTTTCCTTTTCCCAAATAAATCCTTTTAGTAATGAACTACCTAGTTAGTGTTATTGTGCAGCCGACAGTCTTCATGATCTTAGGTTAGGCAAAGCCTTCTTAAGACATGACACAAAAAGTACAAGTGACAAATATATAGACAGATAGATAAACTGAACTTTATAAAAAAAATTTTAAATTTTGTGTTAAAAATGTAACCATGAAGAAAGTGAAAAGACAACTCCACAGAATGAGAGAAAATATTTCCAAATAAATTATAAGGGGCTTATATCCAAAATGAAAAAAGAACTGTTTAAAAAAGAAACAGCCAAAATGGAGTCACTTTTGCTAAGCCACATCACCAAACCAAGACTTAATAATTAACCTAATTGCAGTTTCAGGTTCTCCAAGGAGAATTTTAAGGTAAGTCAATCTGTCTGCAATTTCCTCATCAATAGTGAGATACTCTGCCTGATAAGATCCCAGCCTTCCTTCAAGGGAAGGTGTCCTTGTCTGAAATAATCCACTTAATTTCTTAGTCCCACCCTCTTTCTGCCAACAAAAACTTCCATTTTGTACAACTCCTCAGAACACCATTCTAGTTGCTAGATGGAATGCTACCCAATTCATGGAATGCCTAATAAAGCCTATCAGATCTTCAAATTTACTGAGCTGAATTTTGTTTTTTTAACAGAACTCTTCCAACTCAATAATAAAGAAATCAACTTAAAAACAGGCAAAGGAACTAAATGGACATTTCTCCAAAGAAGATATACAAATGACACATAATAAGGTGCTCAACATCATTAGTCATCAGAGAAGTGGTGGCAAGGATGCAGAAAAATTAGAATTAGAACCCTCATACACTGCCTCTGGTTAACTCAGTTATTACCCGGTCCCAAAACAAAATCTTCAACAACCACACCAACTCTTTCGCACATGCTTTACTCTGAATTCCAGCAACATGTACTTGTCATCCAGTCTTGGTCACATGCTACCACATATAGTTATTTATTTTTATGTTCTATCTCCTCTAAATAGGCCATAAGTATCTTGAGGCCGGGTATCTTATGCCTCTTTGGATCTAATCTGCCTCTCATTTCTGGCACTGTGTTCAATAAATATTTCTTGAGATAATAGTGATGACCTATACTTCACCAGAATTGAGTACCAACTGCATGCTAAGGTTTGTTGTCCTAGGTACTGGAATCCCAAAATGCAGAAATTATTGAATTATCCAACAAATATTTATAATTATGTGCACCGGCACATCTAGAAGTTTCTTTTTATATGCCTCTCAGAAACCAGAGGGAATATCCAATGAATTCAGAGGAAACTGAACTTTTATGCCAAAATCTGAATCTATTCTTATACTTAAAATACAAAACCTCATTTAAAAATAAAAAAGTCAGCTTCCAATTACTTTGCCTACTTGAGTTAAAGATATAGAATGCATTGTATATATAATAATCATTACAGATCACAAAGTAAAATTGAAACAGAACTCCATGCATATCAAATCATGTGTAAAAATTAGTACTTACAGATTATTTTAAACAAAAGAGATGTTTCTTACAACTTTAAATGGCCAGGACATTAGGAAGAATCTATATTATATGTCTTTATTTTTGGTTGCCACATAACTTACAAACAGGTAGAGAATCACTTTTAAAATAATTCCTTAGGGAAAAAATAAGAATGTAATTATATAGAAATAAAAGAGTTGTTAATATACATAGAAAACCATACTTAACTATTCATTACAGTAAATATGCCCTGAGGTGTTGGGATATGCGTGGGGGGAAAACCTGAAGACTACACAACAAATTGTTACCAACAGCTCCAGAAGATGGAATTCAGAGCATCTCATTTCTGGGTTGTACATGTCTCCGTGTGTTACACGCATACATACATACTTTTTTAAAGCAATGAGCACTTTTGCAATCAGAAACAAATAAGAATTTTTTTTTAAGTTCTGGAAAACAAATGGGAACTTTCCATTCATCATTCATCACTTCTTTCTCTTGAAACTGTGTTTAGAAAAAATTACAACTCTTTTCCTTCCTTAAAAATAACAAGCTGTTTCTTTATGAATGATGTAGGCCCAGATTTATACATTCCATAGAATACTTTCATGAGATTATCTTAATTAACAGTTTCTAGAAATTTAGACATCCTCGTCTTCCAGGCACAGTGAGGAAAACACCCTTATAAATGGAGATGGTCCTTACAAATATAAATGTCCTTTTGCAAAGGGTAAATTCTACTTTGTTTTCAGAGCTCCTCCCATGCCTGCTGTTTCTTAAAATTAAACATAAAATTAAAAATAATCATTATCTCAAAGAGGCATATTTTGGGGTGCCAAACTCTGCTCCCCTTCAATATCTAATGGATTTTTAATCAAAATTAGCATATCCAAAACTGAACTCCTGACCTGTTCCCCAAAACCTGTTCCACCTACCACCTTCTCTTCCTCAGAGTCATCCTTGACTGTTTTCTCTCATAGCTCATGTCCAAGTAATCAGCAATTCCTGGTTCTACCTTACTCCCCAGACTTCAAATGCTTCTTATCACCTTTGCTCCGAACAACTCTGGTCCAAGCCACAGTGGACACAAAAAAAGGGGTTCTATGGAAAGTAACCTCCTCACAGAGTGATCATAACTTCTAACTGGGCAGGTTGTGGTAGGTAGTCACACCCAGGCATACAACTGTTTAATAAAAAGTTTATCTTTGCCTTAAGTCAGCCCTATCCACTGTTTCTGTGCATCTAGGTTAACACACCTTTGAAATAAACCCTAACTACCCTCTGTGTATTCTTCCTTACCATTCCCTCCCTTAATTTCAAATGCATAAAAGAAGCTGCAAAACTGTTATTCTCCGGAGCATTTGTCATTAATTTGGCTCAAATAAACTCTTAGAAAAATTCTCTACAGGTCTGGACATTTCTCATGTTGACGCCACGATCTCCTCTTGCCTGGATTACTGCAACGGTCTCCTAGATGGTCTCTCTGCTTCCACTCTTGCCCGCTTGGTCTATTCTCAACAAAGCTCATACACTGATCCATTAAAGCATAACTCAGATCATATCACTCCTCTGCTCAAAACTCTGAGTTGATTCCACATGTCACTCAGACTAAAAGTCCTCACAATAATAATTACCGTATTTATATTTTTAAGTAAATACAGTTAAGGTGCTACATTTTATTAAAACAAATGATTACTTTAAAGTACAAAAATTTCCAATTGTTATTCATTCTTGAAAAACCCAAAAATATAGAATAATGTACATCTGCCCTCCTAAACTTCCTTTCTGGAACACTGACAAGATTTTTTACAGTTTGAGCACATAAGGTAAAGTGAAACTCCGCAGTCAGCAGCATGGAAGTATTATTAGACTATAGTCGAATGTCGCAGCGAAAGTGTTAAGGCATAACTCAGATCATCTCACTCCTCTGCTCGAAACCCTGAGTGGATTCCGTATTTCACTCAGACTCAAAGTCCTTACAATGGCTCACGGGCCACTGACCTGGGCCTGAGTTCCCTGACTTCGTCCCAACCATCCCCGCCTCACTCCACTCTAACCACACTGCCTCCTAGCAGTTCCCAGGACAGGCATGCCTCTGCCTTAGGGCGTTTGCCCTAGCTGCTCCCTCAGCCGGGAACACTTCTCCCCCTCACCCCACCCCCATCCACAAAGCTAACTCCACCATCTCTTTCATGTCTTTACATAAATGTCACCTCCACTTGACCACCTATTTAAAATTGCAACCCATCCTAATTATCTCACCAGAACTCCCCAACTCCTTAACTTTTCTTTTTTCCATAGCACCTACCATCTTCTAACATGATATATTTTATTTCTTTTTATGGGGTTTTTTGTTTGCCTTCTCCCTCTAGAGCAGCGGTTCTCAACCTTCCTAATGCCGCGACCCCTTAACCTCCCTGGCGGTCTGACTATGTCAGTAATTTTGTACCCAAAGCGGTACATTGTTTTGCATGGAAATTTGTTGTTTTATATTGTAGGCCGGTAATTCTTAGGAATTACTCACTTAAATCTGTCCAAACAAGAGTCTAGTAGGCATCCCAGGTATGATAAAGTTTGAAACACAAAATCATAAATTATAATATAATAATTATAAAAGACAATATAATTTTATTCAATAATGTAATCAAATCAAAAACACTGCAATTTGTCATCGGCCGGTGTTCTCGTCGGCGATCACAGGAGGACACCGCAAGATCGCAGGGAGCAGGTAAGGGACATCTCTGGGACACTGCAGTGTAATTCCTAGTGTGGCTCGGGGTTACCGCTTTCTGGCAGTGACAATTAACCCCGAGGGTGGCTCGGGATTACTGCTTCTGGCAGTGAAAATTAACCCCGAGCAACACTTGGGGTTACCGCCAGGGTAGTTAATGCAGTTCCTCATGTTGTGGTGACCCCCAACCATAAAATTATTTTCGTTGCTACTCTATAACTGTAATTTAGCTACTGTTATGAATCGTAATGTAAATATCTTCTTGTTTTCCGATGGTCTTAGGCGACCCCTGTGAAAGGGTCGTTCGACCCCCAAAGGGGTCGCGATCCACAGGTTGAGAACCGCTGCTCTAGAATGTAAGCTCCCTTTAGGACAGGCTCTTTGTTTTTTCCTCTATTATTTCCCAAGTTCCTAAAACAGTTTCTGGGGCATAGTAGGTGATCAAGGAGTGTTTCTTCAACAAATGAATGCATCTCAGGAGGCACAAAAGGAGCTAAGCAATAATATACACATCCCCAAATTCACTCCTATAACCACTGATGGTAGGGAGGGACTAAGGTAGAAACCACCTAGGCAAAGGAGCAGCAGGGGATGGGGACTTAAGGGTCTTTCTGATACCAGCTTTCCGGGCCACATCTCAGTCTACCCTTAGCAATTACCGAATGCTCTCACTATTGAGTTGTTGGCATTCAGAATTTAATATTAACCATAAAAATATGTTCCATGACTATAAAATACACCTTCGATAGAGTAAGTCCAATCTAAAAATCTACTGTTCTTAACCCGTAATCTACCAAGATCAATGAAGTCGGGATCCTCTGAGTTGGGAAATATTTTAACAGAAGATGATATTAAACAAATGAACATGTCATTAGGACTACCTCTTAGGGATCAGGTGATACCCACAACCTAACAATGTGAGGTCATCTACCAGATGATTAACACTGAAGAATGTAGGTCAACTTCTGGGTAAAATCCAGAAGCTGCTCAAACCATCCAAAGGCAACTGCACATGACACTACTCACTTCCTGAACTGAGGTTTGGAACTACTTTGTGACTTCATAAATAGTTGCCCAACTATACCACAGATGGTAAAGGTTTCATTAATGTAGGACTTTGCAAACAATGTCAAACCATAGCCAGCACTAAGAAATTAATCTATTTCCTCTAAAAGAATTAATTTTATCAATTGACAAGTATGAGGGCCTTGCAGGTACTGTGGACTTTTTCCCATTTGTTTTCTCATACTACTCAGAGGAAATTTACCAGAGGAAATTCTTCTGAGTGACAAAGCTTGGAAATATTCTTCAATACTGATATTTACTCCATTCAACAATTACTAACAAGTGCCTACAAGTACTGTGAAAGGTACTGGGAACGAGACAGGTTTCTCCATTGAGTTCAGTTTAAGGGAGAAGAGAGATGCTGACAAAGTAACTACAAGTGAAATGAGTGACACAGAGAGGTGCAGAGTGCCCCTGATGGGGGGGTGGGGAGACCTGAGGTTGAGGAGACAGAAGCCAGATCATTGAAGGCCCTACATCCATGCTAAGGACTTTACAGACTCGAGCCTCGGGGCCATGGGAAACTTTTGAAAGGTTTTAAGGAGAGTAGTAGGTTTTTTGTTTTTAAAAATATCAATTCAGCTTTAGTTTAGAGAATGGGCAGCGAGAATGAATTTGGAGAGGCCAATGTAGCAAGAAATTTTCCTTGAAGGATGATGGTGGTTGTTAGGATGGAGAGAAAAGGGCAGAATAAAGAGAATACTTAGGAAATACAATTGGCAAGAGATAGTGGCTGATGGGCCGGCCAAGTGGCTCAGCTGGTTAAGAGCTTGCTTGGAAGCGCCAGCTCTGAGCAGCAGGGCCCCATTCGGATCCCACATGA
>NW_017731536.1:138276-142001 GCF_001890085.2 Hipposideros armiger
CCCCCCCCCACTTCCCATCCCGGAACTAGATTGAAAGTGGCGACTGTACTTGGAGCTGAGCTTGCGCCCTCCACTAAAAGATTAAAGGACAACAACTTGACTTGGAGCTGATGGGTCCTGGAAAAACACAATGTTCCCTTTCCCTAATTCTCCAATAAAATCTTTAAAATAAAAAAGAATTAAGATTCTGCTCTTCTACAGACTGATGTTTACATGTTAGGCACTATTGTAGTCTAGGTTCAGGGGCCTTATACACGGCTAACCAATCACTTTTTTTTCTTCCTCCTCTGTCTTGATAGTTCTTTACCAGCCCAATACAATGCAAAAGTATTTCTCTTAAAAATGTTTCTGAAATTAGGTAGCAAAATGACTTTCTTCCCAAAGAGTAACTCCTCACAGACACTGATGCACACAGAGCTTTTTTAAAGGGCATCATAATGAAAAGGATTCAGGTAAGTCATTTACAGCTTATTAAATACACTACCTTTGAACACTGGTCTCCTGTTAAAGCCTTGTTCCCATGACAAAATCAGATTTGGGTGTCATTTTTAAGTTACACCTGCTCTGGAACATTACCCACTTGTAGGAATGGAAACTTCCTGTACTTGCAATGCCATTCTCATAATTTCCTTAACGTAAATTCAGTTTCAGATAAGCCAAAATTATCTAGGTCCAGACATCCAAGGGTAGCATGTAATCTGTTCACTATAAACTAAATATCGCTTCAGAAAATATACAAAATGAAAACACAGCACCTAAAAACACAGCAACATCACATGTCCGCCTAATCCAGGAAACCTAGAAAATTCAAGTCCGTCCCAATAGTGAGTCACCCCGGTTTAACTTCTGGACATTCCTGCCCTCATGATAAACAACCAGGATACTGAGAAATAAATAGCACCACCACCACTATCGCCTTGAATTTTAAAAGTGAAGAGATACATCACTCCAGTTTGCTTTCTGTCTGCCGCTGTCCACAAAGCTCTGCCCAAGGATACGTTCTCCGCGTGAAGGACCGGTTCCTTCCCTCTTTATGCACGAAAGGGACAGAAAATTTTCCCAGGTTATAAAGGGGGAAAGAGAGTCAAAGACGAGGCTCGGAACAGAAAAGCTGCTCCACGGCAGGAATCCAGACCCAGGGGAGGAAAGTCAAGAAGGGAAGAGCCCAGAAAAGTCAAAGATGGAAAAATAAAAATAAAAAGGGGGGCGGGGGGAGATCCTGACAAAGTCTGGGGCATGTGTAGGAGGAACAGAGCAACAGGGCTGGAGTCAATGGATAATGCGATCAAATAAGGGGGCGAGGGGAAGGTAGGGGCAGAGGATGCGGAGGGCTCGGGGGATGATGGGTAGAGTTGGCTGGAGAGGCCCAAGGGAGAAAAGGGACACAGAGCGCACCCACCAGGGTCTCGGGGAGAAGGGTGTCGGGGTGAGAGGGTATCCTCACCTTGGTTTTAGTCCGGCTGGCCTTGGCCTTGGCCCGGCGAGTGGGTCTCACCGCCTCAGCCATAGACCCTACGGCGTCACCGTCGCCGTCTGTTTTTGTCAATTCCCTGCGATCCCCACCTGTCCAATTCCGCCCTCCACTGTCACATGACCGAATCTCTGCCACTCCCCGAGAAGGGGCGACAACTTGGAGTCTCTACGGGCTGCAGCGTAGGACAAACCACTTCGGGAGGCCTTTTCACTGGAAGATGGTGGCCCCGCCCCTTCCGTCCAGGCCCCGCCCCCTGGCCCGGGTGCTCTGGGCACCCCGGGCTCCCGCCCCGGGGGACAATTCCACTTCGCCGTGTTGTAAGCGCCAGGGCAGCGACACTCTCGGCTGACAGGTCGCGTCAGTCTCCCGGGCTCTGCTGAGCCGCACTCAGTTTGGACCCTGGGTGCGCTGTCACACCTCACCCACGTTGACTTAAAGGAATCCGAGGACAGGTTCTTGTCAATCTTGTTTTGACTCTTAGATAACCAGATCCAGTTCGCATAAATCTCCGCTTTGCGCTCAAGGAAGGACCCCTGATGTTCATCGAGATGTCACTTCAGTTTCCTTTTTCGTAAAGAGGAATAATGATACTTGCCTTTTCGGGTGTATCGAAGATTAAATAGGCTAATCGTCAAAGGTGCCTGGTAGCGACTGCTACCTGACTGCAGTGTCAGTAAATGGTACTTATTATCATTACTGTACAAATTTCCAGGCAGGAAAGAGACATTTGCCCCCAAAGAAGGCAGAGTGGGGGGGAAGCAATAAGACAAAATGCATAAAAATATTCTTATAGAGTTTACACACCTTCACTGAAAAATTCCAGATGTGAAAAACTTGACCACATCTCCCTTCCTCAGCTCTACAATTCCTTTACTTCCAAAGCCCTTAGTACCTCTTAAAATACGATATAATTTGTTTTTGTGTTTGTGTCTACCCATCTGCCTAGAATATAAAATCCTCAAGGGCAAGGATCTTTGTTTTGTCCCTTGAAGCACCCCAAAGGCCTCTAGGACACTGGCCAACACTTAGTAGATGCTCAATAAATACTTGGTGAATCGAATGAATGAATGTGAACTGTTTTGTCTGATGGTAGGGTGAGATATTGATAGAGTGTATGGGAGGAAAAAAATAGATTATGCACCCACTGATAGCATACCCTAGAATGAAAAATCCAGGAATATGGCATGAGAAATAGAAAGGACTTTGGAGATGCAGCCTGCATAGTGTCATGTTGAAGAGCTCATTAAACATATACAATAGTTTTATGTATTTTGATCCCAAATCCTCAACGACAAAAAACGTATCAAGCTCTTTGTGTACCTGCTCTTTGTGTACCCGTGGTGAGGGGGAAGGTATAAATGTATATAATACATGTAAAATTATCATGGGCAAAACTTGGCCAATATGAACAAAATCTTTATACCACCATTACTATTCATAACATTTGCTAGTCCTCTCCTGGTCTGGAAAACTCTCTCTGGCCTCTGCCAGTTCAAATCCCTTTTGACCTTCAAAGTTCTCTAAGTGCCAGTCACTGCTTACAAAACAGAACTGGCCCTCCCTTCACTTCCCGTGCTTTACAGCTGAATTGGGAAGCAGATACAATGTATAGACAAATTGCATTAAATAGATCACAGCCTATGGGGAAAAAAAGGCACACTTTATCTTTATAAACTGAATTTGTTAGACCTTAGTAAAATAGTGTAAGTACTGAGGTTTATTGGTCAGTCAGTTCAGGCAGTAGAAGAAATCAAAATATATTTAATACTGAAGTTTTAAATGCTTGAAGGAATTTAAGTCATATATGGAACCGATTGTTTATCAAAGTTTGGTCTATTGACTTTGAGTTGACCAAATGTTACAGTTCCCCCCTTGAAAGTGGTTATTTAAGGGCCAGCCAAGTGGCACGTTGATTAAGAGCTGACTTAGGACGCCAGCTCTGAGCAGCAGGGCCACAGTTCGCATCCCACATGAGGGCCAGTGATGCTGCGCCCTCTACAGCTAAGATGGTGAACAACAGCTCAACCTGGAGCTGGGCTGCCGTGTGTCACCGGCAATGGCGTAGGCTGCAGTGAGGCTGCAGTGGGCTGTTGTAAAGCTACCATGAGTGGCTGGCAGCCAGCGTGAGCGGCCAAGAACCACCGTGAGCAGCAGTCCAGAGACTGATCTGCCTCATCCGGGAAGAGCGCAATGATAATCCCAACGTGGGCCAGTGAAGTGACGTCCTCCACAACTAGACTGAAGAACAAAA
>NW_017731536.1:142806-174039 GCF_001890085.2 Hipposideros armiger
GAAGAGCGCAATGATGGTGCCAACTTGGGCCAGTGAAGCAACGTCCTCCACAACTAGACTGAAGAACAAAACAACAGCAACTGTGTGTTCCCCTTCCCCGAATTCCCCAGCACTGTTCCCATCCCCCCAATTCCCCAATAAAAATCTTAAAAATAAATAAATAAAAAATAAAATGTATGACTTGAATAAATTGAAGATTAATTTTTAAATAATTAACTTAAAAGATAATTTAACCAAACAATGGCAAATGTCTTTTCTACAATATATATATAAATGCTTTCTGCAGTAACTAAAAAAATTCACATTGACAGCAAGCAGGGTTAATTATTGATCGAATTAGCAGTGAGGAGTTTGCTAGCACTGATCTCTGGGTAGTAATAATCACCATTTCTGAGCTTTTACTGTCAGCCAGAAACTGTTCTAAGTACTTTTCACATAATAACTCATTTAGTTCTTATAACAACCCTATGAAGTCAATAATTTTATTGTTCTCATTTTATAGGTTTGGACAAAGAATTATTTGCCTAAGGTCACACAGCTAGGGCTGAACTGGGATTTGAACAAATGCAGTTGTTGTATAAATGGACTTTTAAGACAGGAAGCCAGGCCTAGTCTCTCCATGTTTACGATACTCCGTGTTTAAACACTAGGGCCAAGATGAATACATCAGAAATATTTTATTTAGAAGATACTGGATTATTCATAATAGTCACAATGTTGACTATTGGATATTAGGTCCATTTTTTTCCTTCAAAAATTTCTATAAATTACAATATTCTTAAATGTGTCTGCAAACAATATAGAAGTACCTATTATAAAAAGTTAACATGCCTCTACCTAGAGTTAACCATTATTAACAGTGTAGCGTCTATCCTTTCAGATTTTTTTCTACCCATGTACAAATACCACACTCTGAAATACTCAGTGTCTATGTATGGTATTACCTGTGGCCTTTTAATTCATAAATCTTGGAGTTATTTCCTTATAAGGACAGATAGATAGCTCTACTGCATTTTGAACTTAATTAATTAAATATTCCCTAGTTTTATTTAAACAAACTTCTAATGACCATTAAGTTATTTCCAGCTTTTCCATTAATAAAAACAATGCTCACAAGTGACCATACTTTTATATATGTGTGCATGTGTACTTCTATAAGAAAGATGTCTAGATGTGAAATTGCTAATCAGAGAGGCATTCTCATTTTCTTTTTTTTAAAGTTTTTGTTGGGAAATTGGGGAAGGGAACATTGTATTTTTCCAGGACCCATGAGCTCCAAGTCAAGTTGTTGCCCTTCAATCTTAATTGTGGAGGGCGCAGGTCAGATCCAAGTCCAGTTGCTGTTTTCAACCTAGTTGCAGAGGGCGCAGCCCACCATCCCATGTGGGAGTCGAACCGGCAACCTTGTTGTTAAGAGCATGTGCTCTAACCAACTGAGCCATCTGGCCACTCGGGCACTAAGCTCAAGGTGCTGTGTTCAATCTTAGCTGCGGGGGGCATAGCCCACCATCCCATGTGGGAGTCAAACCGGAAACCTTGGTGTTAGGCGCATGCACTCTCACCAGCTGAGCCATCCGGCCGCCAGTTGGCAACTCAGCTGGGGCGCAGCTCACTGGCCCATGTAGGAATTGAATCCGCGACCCAGTTGCTCAGAACTCGTGCTCTTAACCAACTGTGCCACCCAGCTGACCCCGAGACATTCTCATTTTTAATTTTAGTAAATATTTACCAAATTTTCCTCCAATGGGTTATATTGCTTTTCACTGCAGCTATAAGAATTTAAAATAATTTTTAATCTCAGAAAAAATCCCAATCAATTAAAAACAAGAACCAGGCTTTCATGATAGGAGTATAATTCACATTACATTATGGCTTTCCAAAATGTAATATGATCATGATTCCTAAGTCAGCCAGCATCTGGAACCGTGCTTGTCATAACAGAGGTTCAGTGAAAGCTGCTGAATTCAGGAAGGAGCTCTGGGTGGACCTTTCTTAAACTTACTAATAAAAATAGATTCCAGAATCTCTGTTGCCATCTGGTGGCAACTCACCATTGGTGAAACCTCCTCTGACATGATTTCTAAGGTCATTCATTCTACCATTCATTGCTTCCTGTAAATCATTCTGTATGAGTCATTGTTTCATTATTCATAATTACCAAATGCATTTTTAAATTATACAAATATCATGTTACTTCTAAATTATTTCAGTTTCCTGAGACAATTAGCTGGCTGTGCAAGTAATTATTTACCAAAAATATCCAGCCTACATTTTTAAAGGCTCTTGTATAGACGGGGTCTCTTCTGTTAATAGACTTTTTTTTAAAGATTTTTTGGGGGAATTAGGGGAGGGGAACAGTCAACTTGTTGTCTTTCAATCTTAGTTGTGGAGGGCACAGCAAGCTCAGCTCCAAGTACAGTCACTGTCTCTCAGCTCAAGGTGCTGTGTTCAATTAGTTGCGGGTGGGCGTAGTGTAGCCACCATCCCATGTGGGAGTCGAACCAGCAGCCTTGTTGTTAAGAGCACAATCTCTATCCCCTGAGCCACTCGGGCAGTAGCTCAGCTCAAGGAATAGCAAATGAACAGGCAACAAATGTGCAAATCTTAACATTTTATATCGGTGCCCACAGACAGTATCCATCAAAGGAGGGGCGGGACAACCAGGTGGCTAGGATGACTCATCCAATGGGATCCAGCCAGCCTCTGTCCTTGGCCACCCCAGCGCGTGATCCTCAGCGGGCTCATGAACAGAGTAGCTGTGGTGGCAGGGATGAAAGAAACTCTACAGGGGCCCCCACTCACCAGGCCTGATCTAGTGGCTACTGCTAAATGTCTGACCAATTTGCCCAAAGGGCTGAAGCTGAGCCCTAAATACATATGCTACTATCCTTCAAGGAGACCCACCAGCCATTTGGTAGCAAATTGATTCCATCGAATTCCTTCCACTCTGGAAGGGGCAGAGAGATTCATTTCTAGTGACTCCAGAATAGATTTTCTTTTTCTGCCAGCAGGACCTTGACCAGTAACACTATCCAAAGGCTAATAGAGTGTTGGATGTAACATTACGAAAATTCACATAGCATTACCTTAGATCAGTGTTTATCGAATTGTTTTTCATTACCACTCCCCTAAGGAGCCTTGTATTTATTTATTTATTTATTTATTTATTTATTTATTTATTTATTTATTTATTTCAATTACAGTTGACATTCAATATTATTTTATATTAGTTTCAGGTGTACAGGTGTACAGCATAGTGGTTAGAGACATTTATATAATTTACAAAGCGATCCTTGATTAGTCTAGTACCCACCTGGCACTATACGTAGTTATTACGATATTATTGACTATATTCCCTATGTTGTACTTTACATCCTTGTGATTATTTTGTAATTACCAATCTGTACTTCTTAATTCCTTCACCTTTTTCACCCTGCCTCCCAACCCCTCTCCCATCTGGCAACCCTCTGTTCTCTGTATCCATGCGTCTGTTTTGTTTGTTCATTTATTTTGTTCTTTAGATTCTACATATAAGTGAAATCATATAGAATTTGTCTGTCTCTGACTTATTTCACTTAGCATAATACCCTGTAGGTCCACCCATGCTGTCACAAATGGTAAGATTTCATTCCTTTTTATGGCTGAGTAATATTCCATTGTATATATGTACCACCTCTCCCTTATCCAGTGATCTATTAAGGGGCACTTAGATTGCTACCATATCTTGGCTGTTGTACATAATGTTGCAATGAATACATGAATGCATATATCTTTCAAATTAGTGTTTTGGATTTCTTTTGATAAATACCCAGAAGTAAAATTGCTGGGTCATAGGTAATTCTATTTTTAATGTTTTGAGGAACCTCCATACTGTTTTCCATAGTGGCTGCACCAATTTGCAATCCCACCAATAGGGAACAAGGGTTCCCTTTTCTCCACATCCTTGCCAACACTTGTTTGTTGATTTACTGATGATAGTCATTTTGACAAGTGTGAAGTGGTATCTCATTGTGGTTTTAATTTGCATTTCTCTGATGGTAGTGATGTTGAGCATCTTTTCATGTCTATTGGCCATCTGTATGTCCTCTTCAGAGAAATGTCTATTCAGGTCCTCTGCTCATTTTTTAATTGGGTTGTTTGGTGTTTAGTTGTATAAGTTCTTTATAAATTTTGGATATTAACCCCCAATGAGCCTTTTTAGACATTTTTTTTCTAATTGCCACACCCATGAAATTCTAATACCACTGTATCTGTTTATGCACTGTATATCTGTGCTTTATATATAAAAAGAGTAAGATGTTTTGCCAACCAAAAAATCAATTTTCACCCCCTTTAGAGCAATACTGTCCTTGTTGAGAACTCATGCCTTATACCAAGAGCTTCACTTTACAGTGAAGGTGATACAACAATACACAAATGTCCATGGGCTCCACTTTGTCTACCCTATACCACAGCACGTACAAGCTGCAGCCCTAATAGAATATTGCAGTGGCCTCTTAAAGGTGCAGCAATTTGAGAATTCCTTTCACAGTTGGAGAACTCGTCTGAAAGATGAAGTATATGGTACACATATGGCCACAACATGGTACTGTATGTTCTGACTCCAATAGGTCAAAAACAAACAAACAAACAAACAAACAAACAACACCAAAAATACAAGTCTGGAAGCCAAGGGATAAGAGTGGCCTCTGTCACCAGAGCTCACATTGACCCACTTGGGAAATTTGTGTCCCCATCCTTTTAATGTTAGGCACTGCTGGACTAGAGCCCCTGATTCCAGGTGGTTGGCAGGGGATACATCTACCAGAGGACATAGAAGGGATTCCACTAATTCTATGCCTGATGCCTGGTCATTTGGCATCAGCCTCCTCACACCAGTAGCCCAGCAAGCAAAGAGAGGAGTAACTATCTCAGCAGGAGTAGGTGATCACCATGAGGAAAGGGGTCAGCAAGGACTATCTGGGACTGAGTTTCACTGGGGTGCCTCTTGGTGTTGCCATGCCTGGTGATAAATGTAAATGGGCAATTTCAGCAAACAGGGTCTTACAAGGACTTGATAACCAGGGGTTAAGACCCCTTAGGGATGAGGGTCTGGGTTACTCTACCAGTCAAGCAACCTACACAAGCAGAAGTCTAGCCAACTGTGAAGGGAATCTAGAATATGGGTGTATTAGCTTGCTAGGGCTGCTGTCACAAAATACCACAGACTGGGTGGCTTAAAGAATTAAAATTAATTTTTTCATAGTCTGGAGACTAAAAGTCTAAGCTCAAGGTGCTGGCAGGGTGTTTCCTCTGAGGCCTCTCTCTGTGGCTTGCAGATGGTCACCCTCTTGATGCCTCTTCACATGGTTGTCCCTTTGTGCACACTCATCCCTAGTGTCTCTTCCTTTTCCTATAAGGACACCAGTCAAACTGGATTAGGGCCCCACCTCAATAGCCTTATTTCAAGTTTATTACCTCTTTAAAGGCCCTATCTCCAAAAACAGTTCCATTTTGAGGTGCTGAGGATTGGGACTTCAACATACGAATTAGGGGGTACACAATTCACTCCATAATGGGGTGGTGGAGGAAGGAGATAATGAATATCAATTATGAACTCAAAACCATCTGTAGCAAAAGGGACTATAGCTTGTCCTACTAAACTTCCTGGTGTGTGTGTGTGTGTGTGTGTGTGTGTGTGTGTGTGTGTGTGTGTGTGTGTGTTGGAAAGTGGGACTTGAAGTAGTGACAGGATGGAGTAAAATTCATGTGGACACAGGTGGATCAGAGCCATGCAGGTGTCAGCACAGTCAGTGTCCCATCCAAATCCCCTTAGTATCTATCATGTCCTTTACACACCAACCCAACTTCCAACTGTCAGGAACTGCATCTGCCTGAGGACCCTCTGAGGCTACTGGCAGTGTTCACAGCAGGCCAGAAATGCAAAGTTAATGCCTCCTAGGAGCAGCCCTCTACCAGTGACTGATAGGAGTTGGTGAATTACTATCCCATCCCCTTCCCTCAGGTGAGCTATCGCCAAGGTGCGAGTCCCACACTATCTCCCAAGAATCCCCAAAAGGCTTAGGCTCCAGCTGACCACTGTGGTAACTTGCTTGATAATGCATGCTTTTTTGTTTTCCTTCCTTCTCCAGCTTACTTCCCCACTTTCATATAGGTGCTTTCTGGGATCACCCCCCAGCAAAGATGCCTGCGCTCAAATCCTTATCTCAGGGTCTGCTTATGGTGGAACCCAAATTAAGATACCAACAGTCTATGGGCTGGCCGAGTGGCTCAGTTAGTTAAGAGCTCACTCAAGAGTTTGAGCTCTGAGCAAGAGCAGTTCAATGCCTGGCCTGAGCTGAGCTGCCAACAGGTGACAGGATAGCTCAGCTAAAAAAAAAAAAAAAAGATACCAACAGCCTACAGAGTAGGCTAAATTTAACATGGATACTTATTTGACTGGCTTTGCTCCCTTTACACTCCTTATTTCTGTCTCATCTGGTTCTGTCTCTAACTGCATTCTCTTCTAGGCTACTAATTCTTTCATATTTACTACTATGTGCCAGGTGATAGGGATATACCAGGAAAAAAGATAGAGAAGGGCCTTGCTCTCATGAAGGTTACAGTCTAGGGCAGAAGTCAGACCTTGAACAACTAATTTCAAGAGTGCATCATGTAATAACAAGGAAAATGTGGGAGGGGGAGAAGGATATAGCGGTGAGATCCAACCTAGTCTGGAGGCAGGGAAGGTGTGTCCTTGAGGAATTGACTTTGCAGGCTGGCACCAGAAGGGGGTGGCATGGCACCAGTCTCTGCTTTGCCTCCCTCACCAGCAGTTTGTCCTTCTGTAGTCTAACCAAAGCAAATGTGGCAAGGGGTCAAATAGCATTTCGGAGAGAGACATGGTTCGTACAAAAATGCAAAATAAATCCCAAATCACCAAGAACCTTTATTTCATATCAAACTGAAAGAGCAATAAAATAAAAATATTTTCAATTCATGAAACACTTTTACATCAATCACACTAACAGAGAGAAAAGTGACATCCCTGAGGAATTGCTGACAATAAATAAAGTACTTAAAAATAGAATGTTCTGAGTTTGAAGGGAAATTTCCTGAGCCTGTTCAGTTTGGGGAAGTCAATGGCCCTTTGCAAACTTCAGTTTCTCAAAAGGATATCCAACTGACGCAATTTTCCTGTCATGACAAGAAGCTGCCACTTTCAGTAGTGCCTTACAATAAAAGAAGGGACATATTCGTTCAATCAATTCGTCCATAGTTCTGGGAAAGTTAATGCATAGAGCAAAAGAGGAAAATATCTGCTCTTTGTGGTAACAAATTTTACAACATAAATGCCAGTGCTATTTTATTTTACACATATTTTATTATTTTATTTTATTTTGTGACAGTGCTATTTTCACTTACCATTAACTAAAATGAACCGTTCTCTCACAGCGTGCCATTGTTGTACAAAATGTACATAATCTCCCTGCTCTTTGTGGGTGACAAAAGGAAGACCCCAATTTTTATGAAAGGGCAAGATCAACACTTTAAAGATTCCAGGATCTAGCAAGGGTAAGATTCTCTGAGACCCAGGACTGAGAGCGGGCTTTGTAACTCTAAATTTCTCTTCAGGAATAGAGTCAAAATACCATAGCTCATTGATCCTAGGATGTACTCTTTTTTTTTTTTGGCACATTTTAGCATCTCAAATTTAAATGGGTATGGCCATTAACGTCACAAGTTAATTGTCAACTCTCCCCCACCCAACTTTCCTAGTGGCATAGCAAATAATGGCGTATTTTACAATCAATGCTGCTTAGATTAAGTTAAATGTGGTGCTCAGTAGTTCAGTACACAGAGTGAGCCATATAAAAATAAATCTGACATTTAAACCCTGGTAATTTTCCCAATTGAGTAGATGCCAGCAAAAACATTGGGCATCTGAAACTTCAACATGAGCATCACGGCCTGAGGAAAGGTTAGAAGCACTGTGGTGTTGAATAAGCCCGCACTCTAGTTCTGGTTCTGGACCCAATCAGCTGGGACAACAGTCAGGAAATGGATCTCACACCTCTAGGCCTCATTTCCTCATCTGTAAAATGAGGAAGTACGTTCAGATGGCCTCGAAGTATTCCAGCCAAAAAGGCAGGTAATTTTAAATCTTGTGCCACTGAGAGCGTGTGTCGCTGTGGAAATTCCATAGCACGCCGCCCCAAAGCCAAAGGAGCTTTTTATGTGGGTTGATGGCTCCCTTGCAGCCATCCCTGCCCCCCCCCCATCCCAAGAGTCAAGGCTCCAAATCCAGAGACTGTCGTGGATCAAGTAGAAAGCACAGTTCATTCACAACTTTAGTAACTGATTAGGAAAGAATCATTCTTCAGTCTGGGGCAATTTGTAAACTTGTTTCAGAAACTGCAGAACTCAACTAGCTTAAGTTAAACTAAATGTCTACCATAAATTTAAAATATCAAAAAATGACAGCAAGCGTTCACTTGAAAGTCTTCATGAATCACATAATTTCTACAGATTCTGCTCTTCTAGGTGCCTCTTTCCATGCCATCGAAGCACCAGCCAGAAAACGATTCATTTTCTGAAAGAAAATAACAAAGAAATTTCATTTGAATTAATCATTCATGTCAGCAGCCAGCTCAAACATGGAGATTTTATTCAATGAGGATAAGTGTGCTTGGCTAAGGAAAACAGAGGGAGAGAAATGGGTATTCTAAGTGATGGAAAATGAAATATAATGATAATAGCATTGCTTTATGGTAAATAATACATGTATTTATATTTTTTGATACACATATTTTTAAATTCAAAAGTTGTAATCTGTCTTTACCTAAGTATGTTAGAATTAAAAACAGAAACAGTGGCTAAATCCAGCAACTGCAGAACAAATCACAAATTCCTAAACCTTCCTATTTAAATTTCAATTCCAAAGGTTCATTAAACTATTTTAAATGTTGTAACAAGCTGCTTCACTAAGCTACGAAGGCAGACTCCCTTCTTTAAATTCTCTTAAATTCAGTCAGTTAAGCACATTTATGTTGAATTCCTATTTGTTGAGCTGGTGCAGACACTAACGAACACCAATGAAATAATATAACTTGACTAAATGGGTTAGTATTAGCGTCTTGCATTCAAACAGCAGATTTCTGGGCTCTGAGAAACTGAAGTTGCTGGTTCAAATGCACTTATTGAGCCACTCAAATATGTGCTTTATGCAAACTGGTGAGAGCAAGAAAGAAAGACATAAAAAATAAAAAGAAACTCTTGGAGCTGCCAATGCTTTAGCCATCGCCATGATCTACATGGTGTTCCAGAGAATGGTTTCACCTTTGAATCCCAAATCATTGATTCCAAGGTTGCTGCTCTACCTCTAAGATGGGCCTTGTCTCTTTCCACGAGAAAGATGGAGGCTTATGACATGAAGAAGAAATGGCGACTGATTGTAAAGACTAACATACACATCAGAAAGTTATATGTAGTTAGAAGATGGGGTATGTTATGTCTTCAATGTCCATTGTCTTTTACAGCAAAGTTCCTTAAATAGTAAATTCACTTCTTAAGCAATTTAAAGACTTACGTTTAAATATAAATAATACTAGCTGGTTATTTCTATCTAATCAAGACAATATGACTCCTGTCCTAGTTAGCTAATTGGCTATAAGTCACAAAGTAGGTGTTTTTATAGGGCGGAAGACAAGCAATGTTTGATGGGCTCACTTCTAAGCACTTTTTGGTCGTATAGAACACTGAAGGATAAAGCACATGAATACCATAGCCTCAGGAAAGGTTAGAAGAGCACTGCTAAAACCTGCTTTGTTTCATAAGTGATGGCAAATGTGCAAACACCAAACCAGGAAGGGTAGGAGAGAGGCCATTCCAGTTCCATTATGACTTCCTGAGTCCCACCCACCTCTCCTATCACTCCCAGGAAAACACTAAGGTCAGGAATATGCAAGAGGATCAACTCTTTATGAAGTTTTTAATTAAAGAATAAATGTTTATTGCAGACAAATTAGAACACATGGGCATACAAAAAGAAAACCATTACCTGCTTGGGATTATATCTTTTCAGACCTTTCCTTTGCTCATATATGCATATACCATCATACCCCAAGATATGCCTACTTGGGTTAAAAGAATTGCACTTTATGAGGCGTTTCACTTATTTTTTGCTGTTTGTGAAGACTGACATTGACTTGGGGCATGTTGCAAGCACTGGAATGCCAAAGAGTAAGAGACGTCTTTGCAGCTACGGTTGATTTAGTAGTTCTGCTCTAGGAATCCTTGCGGTTTGCTAGCTCAGAGCAGTAATAATCTAGTGCAGGATGACTCATGTGATGCCTTTGTAGAATATCGTTTGCCTTATTTTATTGACTTCCTCTTACTTCACTTTTCCTCTTTTGGGAATGAAGGAGTGAGGATCGGGTGTGTTTCATGTGTGAGCATTGCCTTAAGTGTAGATGTGTAATAGCCATGAAAGAACTTAACAAGAGTGAGATAAAGACTTGTAGAATAATAAATGAAGGGAAAATAACCTCATTCAAATACGGAGACCACTGGACTGGTCTCCAGCCTCCTTTCAGGGGTGGGATCCAGAGAAGTCATCCTGCACAAACGCTACATCCACCAGTGTGCCAGCCTGATGCATGGCATTACTGGCAGCGGTGTTATAAAGAAGCATCAACGACTTCAAAAACACAATCACCAGTCTAAATGCAACTTGATAATAGGAAAATTGAAGGCTCTTACCATTGATGTTACTGGAAGATCAAACTGTAGTTATCAACCAAAGAATAATCGGAATCATCTGCAAAGGGCAGAACACAGAGCAACCTGAAGCCAACATTCTTCCATGATAAGATCTTAGACCTTTCAAAATCAAGGCATTCCATGCAGAGATTCTAGTGACTTCTCTTTTGTAAGAAGGAACTATGCCTGGTATCAAAACCTACAAAAATGGTAGTCATAACTATAAATCAGATAATATTCTGGAAATTGCTATTATGATTTCTTTGCCCTTTTTTATCCCTGCCCAGAGAGCAGCACCCACAGTAAAGTCATCTTCAAAAATGAACAAAAATAAGTCCCACATTATCAAGTGGTAATTATTAGGCAACAAGAAAAAAAAATAATTTAAATCCTTATATTGTTCAAAGATATAATTTCAGCCGCTCAGCCACTAAATTTTTTTCAGTCAGTAAATTGTTGCTAAGCTGCTAAATGCAACATTAGCTGTCTCTTCC
The DNA here is from genome assembly GCF_001890085.2 of Hipposideros armiger. NCBI lineage: Eukaryota > Metazoa > Chordata > Mammalia > Chiroptera > Hipposideridae > Hipposideros > Hipposideros armiger. The sequence goes on from NW_017731536.1 coordinate 154,041, forward strand.
CTCATTCCCTTGAACATAGATAGGTATATCTTTCTTTTATTCCAATAATAGATATTTGCTGAGCACAGTACTATGTGCTTAGTACTGTGTCAGGAATTGTGAATGATACAGGAAAAAACCAAGTGCCTGCCCTCAAGAATCTCATAATTATCCAAGGAATATAACTAACAAAAAAAAAAAAGCTAAAATGTGTGGTTCTCCCAGAGGTATCATAGAAGCTCAGAGAAAAAAGAGACCAGTGACTAGTGAATGACCCAATTATGGGCAATGTACAAACATATAACATTAAGTTACATGGTTCTAGACATCTATGCCTTCTATAAATTATATTTCTGTGCAATCCAAAAGAAACCATATCTCGGTTCTGCTGTTCTCATGGTCCAAGTTGAAGTAATCTCATAAGTAACACTGGCTTATAAGAAATTTGTTTTGGTACTCCAGTAACTAAATTCTCTTGGATCAGCTATAAAATAGACCACCAATTACCAAACTCCACTCTGTGACACATAGTATTATAATAAGATTCTAATATAGACTTATTCTCTCGGGAAATTGATTCTATTAATTCCCTTCTTTCCCTTTATTTCAAAATTCTAGCTACTCAACCTTAAAGAAAACCAGACATAAGCATTTCCAAAGGTCTTTCTTGGTGGCATACCTGGTAAACGTTTAGGAGCTGGGAGAGGTCCCCTCCTGTAAGAAATGAAAAACAAAGTCTTTCAGAGAAGTTCTGGGTTTTCTAAGTTTCTACTTCATACACCAAGCATATTGCACTCTAATCAGATCTGGTTTCTGCTTTGGGGGGTGGGGGGCAGGAGGGTCAAAAAAAATTCAGATGAAGCAAAAAATCTGCAACACTGACCCTCTGGAATCTAAGTTGCAGACATTCTGTTACACTGAGGAGCAGAAGGCACAGTGGTCAGCAGCACAGGGTCCTGACCCCGCGACCCAGACTGGCAGAATGAACACCATAGCCGTGTGGGCATGGTTTCTTCATCTCCTTGTATGGCAGCATCTTTACATGTAACATGGGAACTACAAGCAGCTCCTACCTCACTGTGAGGATTAAAGGAGCTAATTCATGGGAACTGTTTTAAACAGTGCCTGGCATTCTTAAATATTGGTGAGGATCATGCAATCTCTGCTCCCAAACACTCCATTATCTTTTTTAAAAAACTGCTTCAGGTATGGCCGGTTAGCTCAATTGGGTAGAGCGCAGGGCACAGTGCTCATAACACCAAAGTTGCCGGTTCGATTCCCACATGGGCCACTGAGCTGCATTCTCCACAACTAGATTGAAACAACTACTTGACTTGGAGCTGATGGGTCCTGGAGAAACATACTGTTCCTCATTGAAAAAAAAAAAAAAAAAGAACTGTGTCAAGGTGACTGTATATGAAACAAAAGTTTCTCTTCTCTCAGGATCCTTTATGTCAGGGGCAGCAAACTTTTCTGTAAAGAGCCAGAGGGTAAATGATTCAGGCTTTGCAGGCCACGTACCATTTCTGTCACAAGCCTACTCTAGTGTGAAAGCAGCCACAGACTGTGAACAGACGAGTGTGGTCATGTTCCAAGAAAACTTTATATATAAACACTGAAATTTGAATTTCATATAATTTTCACATGTCACAAAATAGTATCCTTTCCATTTTTTTTTCAACCATTAAAAAATGTAAAAGCTATTCTTAACTTGTAGGCCTTACCAAAACATGCAGGTCAAATTTGACTCAGGGGGGAGGGGGGGCTGAATTTACTAACTCCTGCTCTGTACAGGCTGTAAGAAAGTTATAGGATTCATGCATGAGTAATAATAATCACACTCAAGTATGATATTGTCCTCCTTGAGCTAGGACTAGTAAAATTCATCTCACATTTGTCCTAAAAATGCTTTTTCCAAAAATCTAGCAACCTTGCTAAGTAAATGCAGTGATAGACATGATCCAATTCTAATGTTTTAGGACACTAATGATAAAAAAAATGTTTATTAAAAATATTTTTTTTCATATGAAAGGAAGCCGGTCATTACCTTGCCAAGTTAGGCCCTGTAGCCTTTCTGGGTGGGGCTGCACTCTTCTTGGGGCAGTAAAAATTCTCATACAGAATGGGAGCTAGAGAAATCATAAAGAAACAAAACATTAAGAGACAGGTGTCTTCCTTTCTCAATGACATGTGACAAGAATTGCTTAAATCAACCCCCAGGCCCACTGCTCTAGTCACCTGGTGGAGTCTGTCCAGTTTTTCGGTGATTCACGAAGTACTCAATGTCCTTCTCAATGCTGCACATTTCTAAACTCTTACGGACTTGTTCATACATCTAACAAAAAGAAAATACATCAGGGTAGAGGGATGTCCATCAACATTGTGACATGGCTTATTAAAACAGGAGGCTTGATGAATGGCTCTGACTCATTTCCAAATTTTGTTTTCAAAAGATTTTTTTAAATACTGATGGGACAAAGAATATAGATACTAAGTCCCATGACACAAGACCAATGCCACACACAAATGCAAAACAATTACTTAACTTGGAGAGGAGTTCTTCCATTCAGGGCTACAGGTCTGCGTGTTTAATTGTTCTCCTAAAGTAAATGTCTCATCTAAGTGAGGGTGGCTATTTCTTAGCAAAGAAGGTTGTGATAACTTGATTCTTGTCCCTCTGAGATCTGGGAAGTCCATAAGGATTTCTGTGCAGAGCTTAAACCTGAATAATGACTCTGGGGATGCCATTAAAGTAAACCCTGATCCCTGGAGTGACCATTAGCCTGGGCACGGGTCAGTCTGCTAGTGCTTGGTGCTAACCTGAAGTGACCCTCTGGGACTCACCTTCATGCTGGGAAATCTCTGTCTTTCACAAATTAAACTGTAATTGGGTCTCCCTTCTCTGGTCTCCTGCCCTAACTCTGAATTTCTTTAAGGGGAAGTCATGCCAACAAAGTGGACCAAGAGTCAGGCAGGTTAGATGTTTATCTGAATCCTTCTATCAACTCACGGTGTGGCCCTGAGCAAGTCACTGTACCTCTCTGGGCCTTACATGAGGGGGCTGAACTAATAAATGTCTACACTTCCTTCCACCCTAATGAATCCTGCATGGATACCTCTGACTTACGTCATCGCTTGTGACACATTGTTTCGACAGCTGATTCACGTGTAACCACAATGCGTTCCGAAAGAAGTTTATTCGTTCATATTCTTGAGCCTCAAACACCTACAGAAACATAACTACATGTACATACATATGCAGAGAAAACGGCCATTTGTCTAGACTGGCTATGACTTAAGAAACAGTGTCAGCCTTCAATCATCGATAAGCTTATTGTTCCATTTAGAATACTACCCCCACCACCGAAAAAACTATAAACTCTCATAGCAGGCAAATAATACAAATGGATTCTAATATGGTATTAACACAAACCAGATTGATTATAATTCTGAAGGTAAGAGGCTATGATGAACCCAGACATCCATGTAATAGGTGTAACCTGAATTCCAGCTCTTGTTTCCAACTGCTTAAGGTGCATCTCCACCTGGGCAGCCTTCCAGAGCCTCAGATTCAAAATTTGTCCCATATACATACACCACTGAATGAATTCAATTGGCAAGATGGTCATGTTTGTTGATGTTAGTTGAAGGGTACATGAGCGTCCTTGCACTTGTCTTTTATCTTTGTGTATGTTTGAAATTTTCCTTAATAAAAAAGTTTTCTTTTTAAGTCACTGCCTGAATAATAGTTTTTGAAATATAAACAAATATCAACTTTTGGAAAATCAAGCTGTTCTATAAAGTAGATGCTATTCTAGTCAACAGTGAGTGTTATATATTAATGCATTTTTTACATAGTGAATACAACACTATTACATCTTAAAACTTTTTATAATGGAAAACTTCAAACATATACAAGAGTAGACAGAAGAGTATAATGTACCTCTCAACAGTGTAAATATTTATCAACTCACAACCGAATCTGTTTCACCTACATCCCTACCAACTCACCTACTTCCTGGAGTATTTTAAAACAAATACATTATTTCACCTGTAAATATTTTGGTATTTGTATAGAATTATATTTTAGTATTTATATACTATTTATTTATAGTATATAAATACTAATATTTACATTATTTTTATTAGAGAATATTTCACATAGACAGAATCATAAGAGCAATTAATTCCATGTCCCAAAAATCTAGCTTCGTCAAAAATGTTGGCCATATTTGCTTCAGATTCTGTTGAAGCCCCGTGTGCTTTGCCCAATCTCCATCACCTTCCTTCTTCCCATAGATAACCATTATCCTAAGTTTTATAATTCTCATGCAGGTTTTTATAATATGTACATTCCATTCGATGTCTACCATGTTGCTTTGCATGTTCTTAAACCTTATAAAAATGGCCTTATTCCAGCCTTTTTCATGAGTGCATAAAGAAGTAAAGCAGATTCACGTGTAACCACAATGCATTCCGAAAGAAGTTTATTCGTTCATATTCATATTCGTTCATATTCGTTCATATTCTACAGTGTTTTATGTAGAACGAGGATAATGACCCACAGTATCAGATGGTAAAGATAGGTCAAATAAGATTAGAAACTGCAAAGGCCTGATAGACCTCACACCAATGGGATCCCTGGGTCCCCACAGAGACCAGGGGGAGCAAACCCCAGACATGCCAGGCTGAGACAGGCAGGAGCAATGAGGATGTGGAGACAGTTCCTTCAAGAAGCCTGGCCACGGGCTGGCCGAGTGTCATGTTGGTTAGGAGTTGGCTTGGGATGCCAGCGCTGAGCAGCAGGGCACCGGTTCGGATCCCACATGAGGGCCAGTGACGCTGCGCCCTCTACAGCTAAGATGGTGAACAACAGCTCAACCCGGAGCTGGGCTGCCGTGAGTCGTCGGTGATGGCGTAGGCTGCAGTGGGGCTGGCCGGCAGCAGGCGGGAGCTTTCGTGAGCTGCCATGAGCCGCTGTGAGCGGCCGTCCAATGGCCGGCGAGTGACTGCCTCACCCAGGAAGAGCACAATGATAATACCAACATGGGCCAGTGAAGTGACGTCCTCCACAACTAGACTGAAGAACAAATGGACAGCAACTTGTCTGTTCCCCTTCCCTGATTCCCCAATAAAATCTTTAAAAAAAAGAAGCCTGGCCATGAAGAGAGGAGAGGGTAGCAGATGGGAAGCAACAGCTTGCTGTGGATAGATTTTAAAGCCAAGAATGAGTTGAGTTTGTGTAAATAATAGAAGTTCACATTAAAGGGAACTGTGCACAGGTGAGGGGGTGCAGGGGTGGCGGGAAGCCAGCTGGATGTGATCCTGAGCCCAGGTGGTGGGAGATCTCGATAGGGTGGGAACAGCTCGTTTTCTGCTATAAAAGGAGAAAAGGTGAGGAGTGGGTTTGCATAGATCAAGGGTTCTTATGCATGTTTTTGCATCAGAATCACCTGGAGGGCTTATTAACACAGAGGTTTCTGGGCCCACTCCTAGAGTTTCTGATTCAGTAGGTCTGGAGTTGGTCTGAGAATATGAATCTCTCAGGAGTTCCCAGGCAATGCTGACGCTACACAGGTCCTGGAACCTCACTTTGAGAACCAGTGGTAAGAAAACGTATAGACAGGATGACCGAAACTTTAGGAAATTTCCAGGTCATGTCTTATTTCCTCTGGAAAAATATAAGTGAGATCATGTGATGAAAATGAATGGAGGCAATGGCGAAATCAAAGGTGTGAGTAAGGTAAATATTCTAGAGCCTGCTCACCTGCTGTCTACATTTTCCTTATCAAATACTAAGTACATGTGATGTTCTCGAAAGGTAATTACTGAATTAACCATTACTTGATTCATCTGTTTCATGCTTGCTAACCAAACATTAGAGAAAGGCCTTGAAAAGAATAGAAAAGCATGGTCAGAGTGGGGAGGGGGCAGAAGACGAGGTTTGGGGGGAAACATTCAAGTTCCTCCCATCCTACATTTAAATTCCTGATTTCTTTCTTTTTTATTTTTCAAGATTTTATTGGGGAATTGGGGGAGGGGAACAGACAAGTTGCTATCCTTTTGTTCTTCAGTCTAGTTGTGGAGGACATTGCTTCACTGGCCCATGTTGGTATTATCATTGCGCTCTTCCCGGGTGAAGTAGTCGCTCGCCGGCCATTGGACGGCAGCTCACGGCAGCTCACGCCTGCTGCCGGCCAGCCCCACTGCAGCCTATGCTGTCGCTGGCGACTCACGGCAGCCCAGCTCCAGGTGGAGCTGTTGTTCACCATCTTAGCTGTAGAGGGCGCAACGTCACTGGCCCTCATGTGGGATCCGAACCAGGGCCCTGCTGCTTGGAGCTGGCATCTCAAGCCAACTCCTAACCAATGCACCACTCAGCTGGCCCTAAATACCTGATTTCTAATCTGCCCTCAAGCAATTCTGTCAGAATTGAGGGGAATAATAAAGGGGGGAGGAGGGGCCAAAGCCTTTCTACAAAAGTAGACTCTGCAACTTCCAGGAAGAAGGCCCACCCCCTCCTGAGCAGCTTCTGGTTCCGGTTACCTCACAGGCCTTCATGTGCTCGCTCTGCCACTCTTCCCGAACCTTATCCAGGGTGTTGATTTGCAGCATGTACGCCTTGTCTGCAATGGAGATGAGGGCCCTGGGTTCAGAAACCAGGCAGGAGGGTGGCTCGCAGACCCACCCTTCAGACTCATCTTGGATGGTGGAGAGCTCACAAGGCTCCACGGAGCTCTGAACACTGGAAGGCCATAATTACATCTCTCCCCCTTATAAGGCCTCTGTGAAATAAGCACTGAACCAAGCAATTAACAAGAAATCATCCAAGAAAGGAGAAGTGAAAGCATACGAGCAACCTCAACCAGACTTTTTTTTGTTTAATTCGGCCTCAGAAGCTTCCACCCCTTTCCATTTTCAGGAACATTACCCAACGAGGGACGCAGAGAAGAGAACTACCTTGAGCCCTAAAGAGGCACCAAGTTACTTTAGTTTGGGGGTTAGGGTTTTCTTAAGTAACCACAGTCGTGAGAGGCCTATTCTCTGGAGGGGACTCTGTGGATTAGAAACCTTTGCAAACACCTGGTTTGGATCTTATATTTTGATGATGACAAGGCCTCACAACTTGGCTGTTTCTTTCACAGCAGACAACAGTTATCAGGGCTGAAACAGGCTTTTATGACAGATGTTCCAATAAATCAGAGTGAGCGCGTCTATCAACCTGATTACAAAGCAGCTGTCACATGGCCCACCACCACCACCCCACCACCATGCAATTACATGTAAGGCAGCCAGATTCAGCAGGCAGTGACCAGAACCGGCTGCCTCCTTTGCTTCTTCCCTGCTTTCCTTCTTCCCTCCCTTTCTCCCTGATTCTCCCTTCTGATATCTTGTAAATCCTACTGTATACCGATGTATTCTTTACTGTAAGGTATATAAAACTACCTTTCTCAGACAGATTTAGGATAATGTAAACCCCACCACAATCCTCCCCCATCCCTGGGAGCAGCCCACTCACCCGAGTCCTCTGCTGCTGTTTTTGAAGTTGCCAGTTTCACAAAAAGCTGTGGGGACAAAAAAAGAGTAAGCGCTCAGGAACGCTGGGCCAGGACGGTATAGGCAGAACTGACCTGAAAGCAATTACTATGAAGAGACCAGTGCTAGTCCAAGCTTTCCCTGTGTTTCACTCATGAGCAAATCTTTCAACTTGGCCTCTAATCTTATTGCCATAGGAAAGTATCTACCAAGCAGCTTGCCCTGTGTCTTCCTAAAGGCATCCCCCTGCCCTCTGGCTGCTGGCAATCTGATATCCAGATTTTGTAAAATTAAATTTATTCCCAAGCAGGAGGCAACCTGGCTACAAAGAATACATAAGTTGAGTTTTGAAGGGGGAAAACAAAATCAGAACTCCCTCCCCCACTTCTTACCACCCCACTCCCTCCTCTATGGTCTCCTTTCTCTAGCTTTTCCAAAACCCCAAAAATGTGACAAGGGTTTCTCTGGTTCAGAGGATCCTAATAGCCTGCAGGAAGATATTGCCAGGAGTTTAGGGTGCAGATCCATTCTTAATTAAGATTATTAATTGGCTTTAGCTCAATGTAGCAAATCTCAGCTTTTTCAGGCCGTCAGCCCTCCCAAGTACCTTTTCTTGCTGCTTTGAGTTTACCACGTTGGCACTTCGGTGGACAGCCTGCTCTGCGTCATCTTTGTCTCGGCATTTCTGTTCATAGTTCTTCTTTGCCTTGGTTGTTATGAGCCAAAAAAGGACCAAAATAGGTGAGTAGAACATAACCCTGAAAAACAGGGCACCCTGAAGAGGGCTGTGATCACCACTGTAATATGACCACTCAGAGGGCAGATGCCCTTTCTTATCTATCTTTATCTATCTCTCTAGCCCTTTGCCAAGTTATGTATGTAGTGGCAACCTGATCAAGGGAATGATAACTCCTATTTGGTAAACAAAGTACATGAGCTTTCAAAATTGACTAGAACAAAAGATGGAATTCCAGATGGGCAAAATCAAAATGCTTATGTAACTATAAAATATGTAATCCAACATTTATACAACATTCATAACCCTCAGAACTTAGATGCAATCACTTGGTCATGGTAATTATAATTATGCTTCAGTATTCTAATATGCCTCACAGAGCATATGGGCCGTGGTATCAACACCATCATTTCTGTTGCTTAAAGATGGTTATGTTCCTTTTGGATTTAAAATATCCTGTTTTAGCTAGTTTAAAAGTAGGTGATAGTCTATCCTGTGCTACTGTGACTACCAGTAGTATGGAAACAATTCATACACTATAGGTAGTGAATCAAACAATTTTCTGTTTCAACTATTGAAGCAAAGATTTAATTTGTTTAAATGAAGCAAAGCTATGAATCAATTAGCTAATAAGTAAAAATGGTGACAAAAAAATTGCTTCACAAAGAATGAAGACTCTCTTGCAGAAATGGCTTGTGCTTGTTCAATATTTCATATGCTTCCCTACATTTCTCAGCATCCTCTGTAGTTCAGATGGGGTTAACCTTTCAGTAAATAATCTTACAATTTCTCACTCTATGCTACACACACATAGAAATAAAACTTCGTAATTTTCATTATTCCAAGCACATAAGATAGTCATGCCACAATTCTTTTCTTTTGCAACAATATGTTACAGACATTTCTCCGTATCAAACATGCTCTCTGTAGCTGAACACTTTTAAGGGTTGTAAATACACACACACACACACACACACACACACACACCATAATTTTCTTAACCAACTCTATGGCAGACATTTATCTTGGTTCCCATTTTTTTAATAACAAAAATACTCTGATTTTATCTTGGGGTGCATGAATTTATCTATATGTGTTAAATTTCTAGAAGTGTAACGATTTGGTAAAACAATATGTACACATCAGACTTCCCTCCAAAATAGCTGCACCAATTTATACCCCTTACAAAAGTATCTGTTTCCTCACACTCTCACCAAAACCAAATTTAGGCAATATCTTTAACCTTTTCTAACACTAGAGGTGAGAGTGTTAGAATTCTGTTGTTTTATTTGTATTTATTTCATTACTAGTAAGGTATGTTGTTGCTACAATTTGTCATATCTTTTACTTTTCTGTTAGAGCATTTTCTATTTTAATTAGTTTTTTTTAAGGTTTTATTGGGGAATTGGGGGAGGGGAACAATGTTGGGGAATTGGGGAAGGGAACCAGCCAAGTTGTTGTTCTTCAATCTTTGTTGTGGAGGGTGCCAGTCGCCATCTAGCTGCCCGTCGGCAGCTCATGGCCTCTAAGCTCAAGATGCTGTGTTCAATCTTAGTTGTGGGTGGGCATAGCCACCATCCCATGTGGGAGTCGAATCAGCAGCCTTGTTGTTAAGCGTGCACACTCTATCCACTGAGCCATCCAGGCGGCAGCTCAGCTCACAGTGCTGAGTTCAGTCTTAGTTGCGGGTGGGCGTAGCCCACCATCAAACAGGCAATCTTGTTGTTACACCAGCTAAGCCATCCTGTCACCTGTTGGCAGCTCAGCGGCAGCACAACTCGGGTGCAGTGTCACTGGCCCATGTGGGAATTGAACCGGCGACCCTGTTGCTCAAAGCTCGCGCTCTTAAGCCAGCTCTTAACCAACTGAGCCACTCGGCTGGCCCTTTAATTAGTTTTTAAGAGTTCATTTTATATTAGGAACATTAACTGGCTGTAAGTTATATAAGTTACAAATATTTTTCCCCTTTGTCATACGTCTTGAAACCATGTATAAGATGATGTTTTTCTTTTGCTCTAAAGAAGTCTTAAGTGTTAATGTTGTCAGTGATCAAGCTTTCACTATCCTGCATTATTTGTTAATATGACATATTAGGCATTTTTTTCTTCTGTTGCCACATACTCCTCATAATCATATTTTAAAGGTTAAAAAATTTAGTCTTTCTCCATTATTTGGTTACTAAATCATTTATATTTCATTATAAATAGTGAACAAGTTCATGCCTTTATTTATCTTATTTTGGATGATTTCCTAAAGGTAGAGTCTTAGATTTGTAGCATAAGATTAATGAGATATAATCATAATTATGGCTCTAAAAACATGGCAAAATACTTTTTTAAAAGGTTATGTGGGCTTCTGGGAAGAGGGAGCAAATGCACTTTTACCTATTCCTCCACACAAGTATAACTGAAAACCCTGGATATTATGTATAAAACAAACATAAGAATACTAAAAGATGGAGAGAAGAAGGCAGACTGGCAAGTGACTGTGGTCTCAGAAAAGTGACCTAGAAGTTAGCTCCTTGGGTTTTCTTTTTGCCACACATATCACACACAGACTGAGTGCCAAAGAAGCAGGCAACCAAGAAAGGCTAATGGGCACAGACAAAAACAAAACAAAAGAAAACAAAAAATGGCCCAACAAAAACTTGCTCTTTCTGCCCAAGACACCAGAAAGGGGCAGCCTACCAAGATGGAAACCTTTAGAAAATAAACATTCTACTGCAGCTAAACACCACATAAAAAATGGGCCCCACCCCCACACATCCAGCAAAGGCCAACTGGGAAGCCTAGACCTCCACCCTCACCAAGCTGTAAGGAGGTACCCAGCTCTCACGCCCAGCTGATATCAGAGAAGGACAAAGAGGAAACTGGGACTTCCATTTTCACCAGGAAGTAACAAAGCCCCACACACGGTACCAGTAGAAACCATGTGGGAATCCTGGACTTCCACCCCACCTGGCGATAATGAGACACACACCCCTCCCTGCTGGAGTGGCGTCAGAGGAGGCCTAGAACAATAACCACCTCCCAGTAGTAACAAAGCCACACATATGCTGTGATGTCAGCAGAGGCCAAGGGTGGAAGGGTGGAACCTGGACTTTTCCCCTCACATAGCAGTAATGAGGCAGGGCCTCACCTCCCCCTACTGGAGTGGTGTCAAAGGAAGTCAGCTAAAAGGTTTAAATAAGAGGGTTTAAATAAGATCCAGAGTCTTCTATCATAATACCTAAAAGACTAAAAACAATTGAATATCACTTATCATACCAAGAACCAGGAAGATCTCAAAGTGCATAAAAAAGACCATCAAGATGAAAGATATGTTAGAAATATTTGACAGATTTTAAAGCAGCCATCATAAAAAATTCAATGAGCAATTATAAACACACTTGAAAAAATAGTGTCTTGTCAAATAAATAGAAAAGGTCAGAAAAGAAATAAAATATATAAAGAAGAGCCAAATGGAAATTTTAGAACTGAAAAACATAATAACTGAAATAAAACACTCAATGGATGGGCTTAAGAAGAGAATGGAAGAGACAGAAGAAAGAATTGGTGGAAAGAGCTGGAAGATAGAACAATATAAGTTACCTAATCTGAACAACAAAGAGAAAACAGGTGGGTAAAACAATGAACAGAGCCACAAGAACCATTGACACCATAAAAAAAGATCTAACACTCATATCCTTAGAATCCTAGGAGAGGAGGGTGGGCAGAAAAAGTACTCATAGAAATAAGTTCCAAAATTTCTTTCCAAATTTGGCAAAAGATAGATTAAAGAAGCTGATTCAAACTCCAAACATGATAAACCCAAACAGATCCATTACAAGACCCACAGGTGGTGAACTTCTGAAAACTAAAAACAAAAGGAAACACCAATTTGAATGATGGCATATTTCTTATCAGAAACTATGGAGATCATGAGGAAGTGGCACAACATTTTTCAAGTACTGAAAGAACTGTCAACACACAATCCTATATCCAGTAAAAATATCCTTTAAGAATGAAGGGGAAATCAAGACATTCTTAGATGAAGGAAAACTATGAGTATTTGTCACTAGCAGACCTATTCTGCAGAATAGCTAAAGGAAGTTATCTAAACAAATGAAAATTATAAAAGAAAAAAACCTTGGAACATCAGAAGGAAAAAAGAACACAGTAAGCAAAAAAATGGGTAAATACAATAGTCTTTCTCCTCTTGAGTTTTCTAAATTATTTTTGATAGTTGAAGCAAAATTATGTTTACATAGCTCTAAATGAGGGAGAGTAATAGTTAAGAAAATTATATTTCAATAAGGCTTTCTCTTTAATTGAGAGAAAACTTGCCCCAGGTTGTTCAAAACATACAAGGTCTAGAAAGTGAAGTGAAACTAATAAAAATAAATTTAAAAAAAAGTAGAGTAATTATCCATATTGGAAAAAAGAAGTCTGGGGACAATCATATATCAACCAACACTATTTCTGCATTACACTGACAGCATTCCCTATTTATCAATTACTGTTGAGGTGATCTGTATCAAAGAACAAGAAAAATGACACAGAACAGACTGAATTGCCATCAACATTGGTGACATTTTCTTTTTTGACCAGGTTACCAAATATCATGTCATAATCATAGAATATCATGATGATACTTCTGTACAAAGATGGAGTCACAGATGTTCCAATAACAGAGTTCATTGCATCCAGAGTTAACAGATTCGTGAAAAGGTAGAGTGAGATCCCTAGCAAACTGCCTTAGCTCTGTCCTATTAAGAATTTTTTTTATAAATTACTTAAAAGAAAGAAGGTTTTTACAATTAGCAGATACCTTGAAACAGGAAGGGGTCACTCAATAAAATGTTAAGAAATCAAGATTCAGAATACTCAAGGGAGGAAAGCTCAAATCCAACAAGATAAATGGCATCATATGGTATATATAATTTTGTGTCTTGGCCTGAAATATTTAAATTGACTTGCTATACTTTCCCAGGTTACCAGAAAGATAACATCATTGTGTTTCCACTATCTAGTTTCATCCTCAACATTTCCAAGGCCTTAAAAAGAAGGAGGGCCGGCCCAGTGGCACGTTGGTTAAGAGTTGGCTTGGGACGCCAGCTCTGAGCAGCAGGGCCCCATTTGGATCACACATGAAAGCCAGTGACGCTGCGCCCTCTACAGCTAAGATGGTGAACAACAGCTCAACCTGGCGCTGGGCTGCCATGAGTCGCCGGCGACGTTGTAGGCTGCAGTGGGGCGGCAGTAGGCTGCCGTGAGCTACCGTGAGTGGCCAGCAGCCAGCATGAGCAGCCGTGAGCCGCCGTAAGCGGCTGTCCAATGGCCGGCGAGCGACTGCCTTACCCAGGAAGAGCGCAATGATAATACCAACATGAGCCAGTGTGAGGCAACGTCCTCCACAACTAGACGGAAGAATAAAAGAACAGCAACTTGTCTGCTCCCCTTCCTTGATTTCCCAATAAAATCCTAAAAAAAAAAAAAAGAAGGAAAGCCAAACCACTAAAAAAATTACTGCACTAATAAATAACATTATTGAAATGTTATTTAAGTAGGAATATGCTCATATAGCACCGGATTTCAGAAAAAGGCAATAAAGTGAAACTCACATCCATGGTTTTCTTGAATTGTAAAATCTTTTGTTTATGGACAGCATCCATGATAAGCTCTGTCTGTGAAGAGAGCACAGGCACTATTAATAACAAAAACAAGTTATTGTGAATATCAGCTTATCTCGAGGGCTAAGTGTTCAAGATGAATTACCTCATTTAGTTCTCACACAACCCAGAAGGCAGATGTACTATTTATTATTCCCTTTTTACAAACGAGGAAACTGCAGCAAAGAGAAGCTGAACAATTTGCTCAAGGTTTTATGGCTGGTTAATGGTGGGGTTCACCTTTGAACTTGGGCAGCCACTACTGAGAATCATTGATCATCTTAGATCAGTCTCTTCAGCAAATCTGTTACTGATGAACTTTGGTTTAAAAAGGGATTTTTAAACTTTTGTTAAAGTGTCATTTATATTTTAAAGGAGGTCTTTATTCTGTAAGCTTATGTCAACACAGTTAAATTAGGGACTTATAAATATTCACTCCTATGGCATCCATCAATGATACACCCCTAACCAGCAAGTAGCCTGGGCAGTAAGAAGAGAATAAATGTTCTAGGAAAGCTAAAAGAAGCTGTTTTCCTACTTTTTACTCCATCTAATCCAGGAAATGTAAGCTACTCTGTTGAGTTCATTTGGGAGCAATTTCTTTGCTGTGGCTGTGACATTAATATATTTATTAGTCAAAGTAATAGAGTTAATAATAAAAATGTACCTCTCAGACATAAAAATCCTAGTTCCCATTTATCAAGCATCACTATATACTAAGCAGTTTTCATCCATCACAACAACTGGATATTCTTATCCCTGTTTTCTTGACAGTAAACCGAGGTGGATTAATTTACCAAAGGTAACTCTCAGCAATTAGTAGAGTTGGGATTTGAGTCCAGGAACCCGATTTATGCCCTTGTTCTTAATCATTATTCCAAACTACAATAATCTTTATTGTAGTTCTATAAAGGCAAATGGGTACATAAAAGGCCAAGAGATGCAATAATTCAAAATGAGCTAGGACATTACATTGCTCTTGTGCAAAATGATATAATGCAAAATAATAATATTGAAGATGAAATTCAAATGTGGTTTCTCTTTTGGAAAATTAAGTTTCTGTCTATTACCATAACATACAAATATAGATTTTCAATATAGGATATTTGGAATGGTCTCACTTTGAATATGAGCTTTGTGGAATGTGAAATTCTCTTGGGGAGCCCAAGGGGCCCTCAGAGAACTGAGGAGTCATCTTCCAGCCCAACTGAAAGTGAGGGACCAGGAAGTAGCCATGTACCTGCTAATGGTGGAGACACCATAGACATAGAAAACAGACAGGGTTCCAACAAGATCTCCACATGGAAGGGGATCACAGACAGGGAGCTGTGTGGTTCACATGAGCCCCTGTGTGCCTCTGCCAGGAGGAGGAGCTAGGTTTATTTATTTAATAATGGTTCTTGATTTTCTTGATTTTCCCAGACTCCATGTAGCAGATCAGTTAGCAATGGTGGTCTATTCCATGGTCCTTTCCAGTCCAAATAGACACACTGCCATTCTGCCAGTTTGGGAACTGCAACTATTTTATAGTTTATGGCCCAAGCCAGGCCTCCTTATCCCTGAGTTCTACATAGCACTTGCTTCAAACACCTCTCTCTCCCTTCTATGGCTACACAGTTCTACTATGAGCCAAACCTTTTAACTTCATATCATTCCCCTCTCTGGCATCTGTAGGGTCCCTGGCATCTATAGGATGGCAGAATCCTAGAGAGCAGTAGTCCTACTCTCAAACCTGACAGGCATGACCCCTGGGTCCCAAGAGGTGATGGTGATAGTTTTTGCTCGAGGTCACTCAGTGACACCAAGTCCTGCTCTGTCTGCTAGTGCTCCTTGATTTAAGTCTCCTCACGTCCATGTTCACTTACAGGGTACCCTACTCATGGTGGTCCCAGTAAGTCAAATGTTCTCTTTCAGGTCTCCTTGGGGAAGTACTTCTTTTAGGACTCAGACTTTCATTGGACCAAATCCAATGAAAATTTGATTGTTTTGTTATTGACAACTTAAAGTAGTGCAAAACACAATCATCTCTGCTATAGGGTGGGGAGAAGAGGAAAGGGAAAAGGAAGAAGAAATTTATAAATGACCAAAATGACCCTGCAGTAAATTACTGAAATCGCTGCTTAGTGGTCTGTCTAGCCACTCAAACTTTATTCTGAAAACTAGAAGCATCATTCTGTAACAAAGCAGGTGCCTCTCTACCCAGGCAGGACAAAATCCTGCCCTGATCATCCCAACCTGAGCTGAAATGATGGAACCATATGGGCATCAGAGGAGAGAGTGACTGACTATGTGCAGTCTCCGTCAGACTTAGGCCATTCTCGGCTGGGAAAGGAAGATATCAAGCCTCCTGGGAATGGCTCCAGAGACCCCTCCCTACCTGCCAACCCCCAGGGGTGACAGCCTCTTCTCTCACAGCCCTCACCTCCACTGCCTTTCACTTTAGCTTCAAGGTCACTTCCTCCAGGAGGCCTCCCCAGCCCCATAGATTAGGTTAGCTGTCCCCACTGTATGTTCAGGCGGCACCTTAACCTCCCCTACCATTTAAGGCTCATCACACTTTGTCATGATTGCCATGTCATATCAATCTCTCTTGCTATGCTCTATACTCAGTGAGGGAGGGATGACTATGTCCATATTGTTCACCACCCTCAGGCAACATTAGTTGCATAAGTGAGTATACCATAAATTTCTGTCTGACCAGCCCTTCTTCTCGCATCTCCCCGCCCCAGTTTACTAAAAGAAGCCAACTGATGGTTTTCCTTGATAAGTGGAAATGGCTTAATTTCCAAGAAGTGAAAGACAGAGGCGTGTGCAGGGTTTAACCAGTGAAAATGAGAAGTTAACAATGACACATTTTCCCCCAAAGTTTGAATTTTTTTTTTAAAGTATGTACATACGGAAGTGGTACAACCCAGAGTTTACTCTGTAACACAAGTAATTACAAAGGAACTAATAAACTTTGGATTTCTTTGCAATAGCTGAGAAGGCATTTTCCTGCTGTTGAGAGCATGCTATGTAGGGTGTAGAGGATGACAGTGGTTGGTTGAGCCCAGGCTGCTCTATTGCCTAACAGAACTCAGGACATGTTCTTCTACCTATGAAAATTTGCTCTTTGTAACTTGGGAGGGGAAGTTTGTGCAGCCTTGCAAAATTAACAAAACTCTCTCTGAAATGACTAGGGCTACCCAGGTCACTTGAAAATGTGAGGAAATGACCTTCCTCTCTTCTTAGTGGAAATCATGTGTGCATAGATCCTGGTTATCTAAGTCATTTTGTTTCAAAGATTGTGATTACTCTAGAGAGTTGGGCAGGGCTGGCACTGTCAGCCAAAGATAGTTTGACCGTTCAGTGTTTGGGTGTAATATACATATTATTTCTGCTCTGAAAAATACTTTGGGCCAGATGGACCCCTCAGACCTGGTACATGAAGCTTGAATTTATGTGAAAGCACTTGACATGGTATTCCTTAGGTATTTAGTTTCCACTCTACCTTCCTAGTAAGAGGCACAGCTATAAAAGCTTTTCATGAAATGACAATAGAGGTCAGGCAGGTAGGCTCTTAAGATGCTGCCACTCACTCCAAATGTCAAGTGGCCACCAAGAGCTGGAATAGACTGACTTAGAACCACAGGCAAAGTTGCACTTGGTCACCAACATTTATTGAGACTGTCCCAGTGCTGAGCATTGGCCTGGCTGCCAAGACCAAGGCTAGGTTAAAGTATGAGTAGCATCAACCTTAACGGCTGGCTGTTTATTGGACACACCCTAAAAACAATGACCTTGGGACAGTAAAAGGTCAGGATGAAGAAAGGTTTCCAAAAAGTCCATGCAGCGCTATCTGTGGAGACCCGAGTGGAAATCCTTGGATGCCAGATAGGGAAGAGTTTGTCCCCCATGTGAAACTGGGTTCCAACCTTGGACACCAAATATAAAACAAAAATTCTGGAATGGTCCTGAATATTCAAGGCCACCCTGAATATACAAGTCTTTTAGGAACAAAATATAGAAGGGAGTCAGACTAGTGGTTGGTCTAGTCAAAGTAAAACCATTGACCCTTATAACTTCCCAAATGTTTGCCAGTTTTATTCACTTGCTCACTCCCTTCTCCTTCCACATGGTTGGTCAGAGTAAATCCCATCAGTGAAAAAGAGCCTATGCACATCTGCTTTGAAGACGGAAACAACTTGGTTTTCTCAGGGCCTCAGTTTCCCTACTTGTAAAATAGGGAGGTTGGACTACATTATGGTCCCGAAGGAGAACGTGAGTCTCCTCCACTTCTTACACTTCTCTTACTGCCTTGTCCAGGAAGGAGAGTGTGGTCTGGGAGCCCACCAGCTTGGATGTGCTAGACTCCGTTGAAGAAAGAGGGGTTCCCTTTCAGTCAATTGCAATAGTGGCACAGATATGAAAAGAAGAGGAAAGCAGGCTGGGCCCCTGAATCCTGCCTGAATTAAAATACAACTTGCCTGGGGTGTAAGTGAGCACAGAGGCATAATGGTCTAGACTGAGTCCCCACGTCGCTGCCTGATACATAATCTCGTAGGTTAAAAGAAGAGCATGGCTGCATGAGGGCAGAGGCCGAGCCAAGGAGTTTAATAGAAACACAAGCCTGAGGTTCTCTGCCAGAAGACAGGCAACATCTTTACAGGCAAACCCAACCTTTTTCCGTTGTAGCTTTTGCTTTTCCCTGAATTCTTCTATCTTCCTGGCCTCTTCTCTTAGAGTTTGTGCAAGCTGAATATGACATTGTGCCACATTGTCTACTTCTGCAAAAAGAAGTTGAAAAAAAACAATAAACCAGAGCTACATATCTGAATTCAAATACACAAAACGGTACAAAATTTTATATGTAAAATATGGAGCAAGTGGTTAAATTAACTGACTGCATGGGTCACCATTTATTGAGGCCGTCCATGTGCCCAGCATTGCCCTGGCTACCAAGATCAAGGTCAGCAAATCTTTAGCTTAGCCTCCTACCACTAACTGTTCCCAACCTAGTGTATGCCCAGGGTCAGGGAGAAGCTCAGCGAGTTTACATGCTTAGAGACATTACTAATCCCACTGCAACTGAAAATTTGATCCTTATTTCTTATTAGATGACCTCAAAAAATCTCTAACATCTCATGTGTCTGAGCATTTTTAAGAAAGTCATACACCAAAATTTTGGCTACCGATAGTTATCTCTGGATAAAAAGATTATTATTGATTTTTTCCCTTTAGATTCTAAGATCTTTTCAATGAGCAAAGCTTAACTCAACAACAACAAAAAAAAAAACAAAAAATTTTATCTTATTTGTTCTAAGAAAATAAATTGAAGTATGGCATTAAAGCTAGAAAGACTAATAGATCTGATCTAAAAAAAACTTTAAGCTTGTGTGTGTCAAGATAATATGAACAAGGTTAGAAGATACATGACAAATTGGAAAATATTTACAATTTATAAAACAAAGGGTAAATAGCTATATTAAAGAGCTTACACAAATCATATTATTACAATATTAAAATATTAAATAATATTAATATTAAATTATTATTACAAGATTAACAAGTTGGTTAAAGAACATGAAATTTTAAAAAGATTGCTAAATGGCCGATAAAAATTTGAAAATATGTTCAGCCTTAAAGCTATTGAAAAAATGCAAAATTTTAAAACCCAGAAATAGATCATTTTTTACCTTTCAATTTGGCAAAATTTTAAAAGCATGAAAATTTGCAGTATTGGCGAGCCTGGGGGAAAGCAGCACTGTTGATGGGGGGAAAATTCCACACAACCTTTCTAGAAGAAACTTGGCATTTTGGAGAAACAAAAATTTTAAATCTAAAAGAATGAGGCAGATCCATGTGAACTGAAATGGAAAAACGTGTATGCTATATTGTTAAGTGAAAAAGCAAACTGTAGAGATGTATGTATGATATAATCTCATTATATAAAAACTCACTCATGTCTGTACATGTGTGTATGTCTGCAGAGAGGGAGAGAGACTGAGTATTGTAAATGCATAGAAAAAGGTCTGGAAAGATATGTACCAAATTGCTAGCATGATTAAAAATTGATGTTTTTCAAGGGCCGGCTGAGTGGCTCAGTTGGTTAAGAGCTC
>NW_017731536.1:177739-180138 GCF_001890085.2 Hipposideros armiger
GCACATTCTCTATACACTTTACCCATTTTAGGATACAAATTTTCAAGGAATGCAGTTCATTGGAAAGGTGTCCACATCCAAACAAACACACCAATGGTCCAGAAGAACAAATGAGCATCACTGAAGAACGGACTTATTACTGGAATTAGTGAGAAACAAAGGTGGATATGGCAGCAGATACAACTGGAAGTCTTGCCCTATTGAGAGTCATGGAGTTGAAATCCAGGCTTACAGATAAATAGTCTGTTCAGGGTCTAAAATTTTTCTCCCATTTTAAGTGACTGAATGAAGGGCCACTGAAGGACTAGCTCCAATATCCCTTTAGCTTGTCATTAGCTTTGCTGTCTCATGTCATCACTTAATTGTTATTTCCTGTGTTTAGGACATGATGACAATCAGGGGCTAGAATCTAAACTTTGAGGATGGTATCCTGGCAACCTCCATCTCCTCTTCTGCCTGGTGTTCTCCTTTACTGTGCAAAAAGGAAATAGTCTATCACCTTTTTAATAAGCACTTTGTCCTTAAACCCTAACAAGGCCCCTCAGAGGCCAGAGTCTCTCAATGTGGCTGATGAGGTGAAAAATCCTACCTAGCCCATGGATAAGCAGTCATGCACTCTCTCATCTAAGGCCCCTTCCTAAAGATCATCATGGAGATGACAAAAACAGAAGCCACCTATATGGCTTTTCACTTCAACCTTGAGAATACAGTCCCCAGGTCTCACATCCTGTTGCATTTCTGCTCTAGGTATATACTCCTAGAAGGAAAGCTGACTGGCTTTTCTCATGGAACAGAAGTAAATGCTGCTGGAGTCTCTCTATGAATTTACTAAGTTACAAGTCAAATGTTTAAGAATATAAGAAATACCATTTTGGATCAGGCTCATTCTGCTAAATATCTTTTCCAAGAATTGCTATGTGAGAGAATATGGGTCTTTCCATCATATTACCTCAAAAACGTTTGTATATTTTCCCAAATGGCTTATGCTTTTTTTTAATAAATAATAAGTTGGTGGTTTTTTGTTTGTTTTGTTTTGTTTTGTTTTGTCAGCTGACCCACTAGTCTTCCTTGAAATTTTCTAAACCCTCCTGGAATGACAGTGCAACTTATTGAAGTCTATACAGTTTTGACCAGTGAACATGTAAATGTTTTACATATTCAAAAAATAAAACTAAATCAAACAGGGAAAAGAAAACAATCCTTGAAATTTATAACTTACTGAAATGAACTTAAACTAATATGAAATTGATTACATAACCAGAGAAAATAAATATTTTNGAAAATTCAGACGTTTACTATTAATCTTCTTCATAGTTAGCTGTCTCATTTTATTTTTAATATAAACATTTATTATCTTAATAAAAAAAATAAAACCACTTATTGGAAAAAAAGAAAGCAAGAAAAAGTAACAGCAAATAGATATGCTTAGGAGATTCCGCCTCTGCTGAAGTCCCATCCGGCCACCATGGTTGGCTTTGTGATGCCCAAAAGAAACATGAAAAGATACTGTCCATACCTTGAGACATGTATTCATTGATGAGTTAAAGAGGAAGAGGACACCTTTGGTGGAAAAGTTACGATGAATATTTATTTAGCTAACCTTTACAAAGGTCTAGAACCACTCAACTGGCTACAGAAACACTTTAAGCACATGTACATACTATGCCTTGGTGAAATCCTTAGTTTGGAAGCAACAAGTATTCTGAAGGACTGAAAGTCCTAAAGGCAGTTTCTCAGTAACAGGCCTGGGGTATATTAGAACTGAACAGGACCCCTTGAAGACCAAAGTGCCAGGGCCTCACCCTGGGCTTCAAGTGTGAGAACTATTGCTCTAAGGAAGTCAAATGCACGTCCTGATGTGGAGGTGTGGAGAATTCTCTGGCCCATTTCAACTCTGCAGAGCTATTTCTCATCTTAGTTGCTTTAACTTTTTGTCACCCAATATGAGATTGCTGTTCAAATTAAAACCCACCTTTGGGTGTGACCAGTTAACTCAGTTGGTGGGAGCGCGGTGCTGATAACACCAAGTTTACCGGTTCGATCCCCGCATGGGCCACTATGAGCTGCACCCTCCCTTAAAGAGTCAACTATGCCATTGTAGCATGGAAGCAATGTGTAACCAATGACCATGGCTGTTCCCCAATAAAGTTAAAAAAAACCAACAAAAAAAACCCCACCTTTGGTGACAGAAACAGAGCTTGCCAAGGATAGCAAATACATTTTTAAAGAGTCACTTACGCTGCTTGAAGACTTCAAGGGCCCGCTTCAGGGTGCTAAAAAAAACAAGCGCATATATAATTTCAGTTCTGGAAACTGGCTGTACAATCTTAGCATAATGCCATTGCACACTTTTCTCTGCCCACATCTTAACTTAGAGCCTACAGATTCATCTTTGCCCA
>NW_017731536.1:183318-184315 GCF_001890085.2 Hipposideros armiger
AAATATGGAAATGAGCTCATAAAGGAAGGGTTCAAACTCTGGCTCCTGATCACCTGCTTTTACATTCATTCATCAAGCATCACATACTTATTGAGCATCAACCATGGGCCAGGCATTGTATTAGATGTTGGTGACTCAATGGTACAAGACAGACCTCAGAGTCTAACAGAGGAGACAGACATGAAACACACTGTATGAGTGTTCGACTGCTGAATAACAAACTACCACAAAGTTAGCAGCTTAAAACAACCCACATTTATTATCTCACAGTTTCTGTGGGGAAGGCCATGACTCATTCTTCATACCTTCTCTCCACCTTCCCCTTCCCCTCTCTTACAGCCGATGGTTGTTCCTCTCGAAGAGCTCCCCCTTGGCCATGGTTTAGCTCCCCCCATCCTTTAAGTAAACCTCTTTCTGAGGTGACTTGGCCCTGGGAGTCTTCTTTTTTTTTTAATTAAATTTATTGGGGTGACAATGGGTAGTAAAATTACATAGGTTTCCAATGTACCTTTCTATAATACATCATCTATAGATCACATTGTCCCCACCACCCAGAGTCAGTTCTCCTTCCATCGCCATCCCCCTAACTCCTTTACCCTCTGGGAACCACTAAACTTGTGTCCGTGTCTATGAGTTTTTGCTTCTTTGTTTGTCTTGTTCCTCTGTTGCTTTCAGTTTTATATCCCACATATGAGTGAAGTCATATGGTTCTTGGCTTTTTCTGTCTGACTTATTTCGCTTAGCATAATAATTTCAAGATCCATCCATGTTGTCGCAAATGGCAGTATTTCATCTTTTCTTATGACAGAGTAGTATTCCATTGTGTAATAGGCGTATACCACATCATCTTTATCCAATCCTCTATCGAAGGACACTTTGGTTAATCTATATCTTGGCCACCAGCCAACAGATATATGAAAAAATGCCCTGGGAATTTTCTTGCTCATTGCTGCCTTTGTGGAAGCAAATCTCACTGGGCTCACTCCAGCCACTCAAG
>NW_017731536.1:188260-194695 GCF_001890085.2 Hipposideros armiger
CACCCCCACCCCTGGCCCCCCCCCCCAGCAATCTGCCATTCTTAAACTCACCCTAAGAGATAGCTGACCCATTGTGAGGATCCCAGCATGAGAGCTATAACCAGGGCAAGCTGACCTCTCCCGACAAAGGAGCCCTGGGATGTATAGGAGCTTGTGGGAAGAGCACAGGGTCCCAAGGCACTGGGGCGGGGGATCCCCCAGTCCGTAGGTATGCTGCTAACCTGCAAGCGGTGCAGAATTCCAGCCATAAAGGCTCTACAACACGCTTTCCTCCTCCCTACTCAGGACTGTGTTGCAACACACTTTTAAGAGAGCTGACCTGGCTGCCAAGTTCCTGGAGAAAACCCCTTTGAGAGAATATACCCAGTCATCTTAGGAGACCATTAAGTAAAGTGGAAAAAAGCCATTAGACATAGGATTAATAGAAGTCCTGGCTCCATTACTTATGGCTTTTGTAATCCTGGGCAAGTCTTTTAAACACCCATTAAACCTCAGATTTCTTAACTGTAAAATGGAGCTAATGATATATATTCCCTACCTACTTTCTAGGATGAATATAATAACATTAGCAATGGGTACCATTTACCCACCACTTATTGTGTACCAGGTAATGTATTAGGCATACTGAAGTGGTTAACAGCACAGACCCAGGGGCCAATTTTCCTAGGTATGAAACCAGGTCCACCCCTTATTACCTGTCTGACCTTAGGCAAGTCACATAACCTCTCTGAACCTCAGTTTCTTCAATTATAAAACAGGGATGATAAAACTTGTCATACAGAGTTATTATGAGAATTACATGAGCTATAATATATGCAGAACACATGGTAGCTTGCTTGTATCTAGCACACCTTCAATAAATTGCAACTGTGAATATAATCTCACTTAATCACTACCAGCTACTCTCTGCAGTATGATTATCCTCATTTTTATATTTCTCATTAACTGCTCATATCAAGAGCTCAGTATGTAACGTCTGGCCCCACCTGGGGCTCTAGGGGCAGAAGAGACAGTGGACCTTGGCTACCAGTGACAAGACAGGGTCATTTTAAATGTTAACCTGTGGATGACCTCAGACTGGAGTGTTACATAGAATGCTTCCTTTAAAGAAGAAAAAAAAAGAGCAAAATTTGACGTGGACTTAAAAAGATGGGGAGAATTTACTTAGGCATCAAGGACAAAGGAGGACATTCCAGGTGGGGAAATAATGGAGCAAAGATGTAGAGGCAGAGACACCCAAAGTATGCTCCCTAATAAACGAGTCTGGCTGGAACAGAGAGAGTGATGTAATGAGAGAGAATGTATGAATCAGAAAGGTAAGGGAGGGAGAAACAATCTCTGTGCTGGAAACAAGCCCATCCTATCCTTCTTCCCAGAGGTGATCAGCCATAAACACAGGGACCTTTGGAGCTGCGTGAGACCTTTGGAGCTGTTCTGGATTCTGTCACTTTCTAGGTTCCCAGGTAAATTACTTACCCAAACTCATTTAAAAAGCTACAGTTCCATGCAAAAACAATGAAAATAATAATACCTCATGCAGTTGATGTGTGTCAAAGGGGAATACTTCAAAGGGATGTATAAACCTCAATGTTACAGTACTAGAGATACTGAGTCAAAGCTCCTAGCACTGCACAAAGCAAATGTTCCATATGTGGTTGTTATTATATAGCTACTCAGATGTTGGTCTGATTGTCATCATGCCTCTCTCGCTGGTAAAAGGGTAAACTAGGCAAATTTGCAATTTGCTGATGGATTGTTTGTTACTCTGTTTTGTTACTTACTTGCTGTGTTATAGTAAGTCATCCAGGACTTACTAAGGACTTACCAGCTACAGAGCATGTGCTATAAAACATGGCCCAGGGATCAGCAACACAGATGAAAGAAAGAGATCATTCCTGCCCACTCCAGAGCAGCATCTGACACTACACATTGCATTGGGGTGATTGTTCTGTCCATCAGGGTATAACAAAGGAAAAGGTTACTTCCTAGTTTCTGTAATGGAGGTAAAACTTGGCATGGAGGGTCATAGTCCTGGATTCCATCTAGGAAGCATTGGGAGAAGGAGCTCACACTGGAGGTGCAGTATCTGTCCCTTCCCTTTGTTGTTCCTGGGCAGGTTGAGTTCTCGGAAATTCCAGAGAGGTGCATGATAGGACTTTGACACTTTCAGTGGGGATGTCCCAAAACTAGGATATAAGGCATATTTAGCCACATAACATAAAATGTTTATAAATGTATGTGTATCACACTTGATGAACTCAAAATAATAAACAATTATGACAGACTGCTGTTACCTTTGCCCATGTGGGTGTGTGTTTTGCCTCTAGCCCATATGAACATGCCAGGGTGCCACATGAAATTTATGACAGCTCGGTAAAATTATGCTCAAGACCCAAGGAGGGCATTTCAGCAACATCAGACTATGGCTCAGACTCAACAGACCAAGTTCCAGGTCCCACACCTTATCAGAGCAAGAGGAAAGGCCAGCACCCCCAAAACCTGAAGAGGACTGCACGTCTTCACATGAATTAATCTCTGAAAAGGAAAAGGACATAGTGGGGGAACGCATGCTCTCTCCTCAGTAATAGCAGCCTCCTCTGGTAAGCACACCACTGGGAAAGGGAAACCAAAGGCCAGGCAGGCCACTTGCTAGGGGCCTCAAACCCCCACGCTCAGGGCATACATACATATCTGACACTCGGACCTGATGCCAGCAGATTCTTCCTCAAAATCAGAGCACATGGGACTGGTTTATTTTACTATGCCACTCCTGGAGAAAAATGACCACATACTAGAAATACAGTATAAATATGTAACCCTTTTTAATTTGCATGTCTGTTTTTCCTCTTTCCCATATAATTTTGTGAAACATTATAAAAGTGAGATCTTTGCTTTTGGGTTCTATTTGAACTTGGGTTTTTCAAACTGTGGGTCATAACCCACTTGGGAACTATAAATCAATTCCATGGGTCATGACTAGCACTTTTTAATTAAATAGAACTGAATAAATTATAGGGTAGTAATGTTTTATTAAACTTTTGTTTTATGCATGTGTGTACTGGGTGGCAGTGTAAAATTTCTTTTTTTTTTACTTTTTTTTTTAAATTAAAGCTTATTGGGGTGACAATGGTTAGTAAACTACATAGGTTTCAAGGGGTAAAATGTATTTCTACTGAGGGTTACATTAAAAAAAAATGTGAACACAGCTGATTTACACCGCCATCCCATTGTGTCAGGGGACCCTTGGACGGTCCTGCCTGGGTAGTAGAAGCTTTGGCCATTAGCCAACACCTCCTTCATGGATGTATGGCAAGGCTATTTCATTCCCAGGAGAAAATCTATAAAAGCCCTAACTGGAGAAACACAAAAGCAAGGGATGTCCTGCAGTCTCCGTCTCCTACACGGTCGTGGAACACTTGATTGCTTGCTACTTGGTCAGAGCTCTGCTGAAGAAAGGAGGAAGCCTGCCTCCAGTGCCCGTCAAGAAAAAGGAAAGTTGTAACTTGGTGTCACCACCGTCAACCATCTTGTGTAAGAAGAGGGAGGCTGGTCCCTTAGGGGAGGAGGCGCAGGGACCATCTCCATGGAGGCTGACAGTGGACAGGCCTCTCTACCTCTCTCTGTCCACCCGTCCTGAGGGGCACCGTGTGGCAGTGCTCCATCTCCCCCAGACCTTCGAGTCAGTTCAAGGACAGAGGCCACACCACCGGAGAGCAGCTACCAGTGTTAGCTCAGTGTTACCTGATGTTCTCTTGAGTAGAAAATAAAGAGACTTGACTGAAAACACTTTGAGGTCGGCATCTCCAAGCTATGACTCTCTCACTCACTGCCTGACAGATAGAACCTGTTAATGAGCTTGAGACTCGCCAAAGGCCTGGATCTTTCGCCAAACATTCCCCTAAAGCACTCCTTCATCCAGAATCACCGGGAGATGGAGTATTCTGGATGAATAAGATTTCCACAAAACCAACTCACCCTATAGTATAAGTATAGCGTTAAAAAAAAATACATCTTGGGCCGGCCGAGTGGCGCGATGGTTAAGAACTCGCTTGGGATGCCAGAGTGCCCTGGTTCGGATCCCACATATAAGGGCCAGTGACACTGCCCTCCACAGCTAAGATGCTGAACAACAGCTCAACCTGGAGCTGGGCTGCCCTGAGTCGCCGGCGACGGCGTGGGCTGCAGTCCCTGTGGCAGTGGATTGCCAGGGGCTACCGTGTGTGGCCAGCAGCCAGCGTGAGCGGCCAGCAGCCGCAGTGAGCGGCCGTCCAGAAGCCGGCGACTGATCTGCCTCGCCAGAGAAGAGTGCAATGATGGTGCCAACTTGGGCCAGTGAAGCAACATCCTCCACAACTAGACTGAAGAACAAAAGGACAGCAACTATCTGTTCCCCTTCCCCCAACTCCCCAGCACTGTTCCCATCCCCCCAATTCCCCAATAAAAAATAAAAAAAATCTTTAAAAAAAAATACATCTTATCCAAAAATAAAAATAAAAGGGAAAAAAAATCCTCTGAATCAAGACAGTTCTCCCCACCACCAAGGCCTGCTTCCTTCCAGTGTGCTACGATGTGTCCTATACCTTCCGGTGTGCTACGATGTGTCCTATACCTTTGTCACTGCTCCCTGGCCCCAGTGGTCTCTGAGGCAGGCTCTGCCCCCCATCACCACCACATGGGTCATTCTCATTCTCATCTCCAAGTCTGCTGTTCCCCCACAGACATCTGGATACCCCTCCATCTATCAAATCCACCTCATGCACCAAGGGCCACCTCAAGGACCTCCTCTTCCATGAAGCACCCACCCCACCTCCTTATTTCGGCCAGTCCTCTACCATCTCCTTCTCCCATGAGGTCGTTCAGTGTCATGGGTATCACACAACTTAATGTTTTATTATATTTTGTTTGCTGTTTCATTCATAAATCTTATGTCTCCAACGGGTTTCTAAGAACTTTAGGCTAAAGATACCACTTATATCTTGAGGATCGTTCCATCACTTACAACAGAAGGTTTTGTGAACCGTTGAAAACAAACAAGAAACAGTGACTTGTTCCTTGTTTGTATGGGAGCATTTTGCCCTCCCCTCTGTCTTCAGAGAGGAAACAACATATACCTTTCTTTTAAAAAGTCTTCAAACTCTTTGCAGTTCTTGCGGCCATTGTTTAGGTGCTGGATGATGCTGTCGTAGCCGATGGTGCTGAGGATATCCGGGTTCTGGTGAAAAAAGAAAGACAGTTTGTCAGAGCAGAAACAAGGCAGACAGAATCCTCGAGGCCTGCAGAGATGGGGGAAGCCGCCAATGGGGAGTTCCTGAAACCGTAATTACCTCCAAGGCATATGTGACCAAAGCGAACAAAATAGAAGAAGTAAGAATGCAAGTAGCTGTGGAAGAGTTTCTAAAATTATGAAACTCAAGGGCCACAAAACAGGAAGGAAGTGACAGAGGATTGAGAGGCACATGGACGAGGGAGCTGGCCTGGCTCAGGCCCCAACCTGGGCCCCCACCTGGGCCCTAAATCAGTCTGGACACCCACTCCAGCCTTCTGCAGAGAGCGCCTTCATCCTGCTGAGTGAGTCCTCACTCACACCACAGGTCCATTTTAACCAGGGTCTACAATGTTTGCTTTATCCTTAAACTTGTCACAGAACTTGACCATGACATCTCTTCCCATAGCCAATAAGCCCCATCTGAGAGAGGAGGGTTTGGCTGCAAAGGCCAAGCAGCCTTGAGCCAGGAGCCAGGCCCCGAGAGTGGGAGAGGGAGAGCAGCTTTCCACGGGGAAGCACAGAGGGGAGGGAGCCCAGCAACCAGCATGCTCCGCGTGGGTCACCGGCCGCAATTTGGGGGAAACGAATTTTTTTATTTTAAATTAGCAATTTGTTTCTATTTTATTCTACTATGTGCTCTGAGGCTGGAGGAAGCTGCCTAAATCTCTCAAAGCAGTAGCCCCAGATGCAGTACATTTGAAAATCAAAGTCCCCTTAGCTCCCCAAACTAACAACTCAGAGGCTTTAAAGAAAATCCTCTAGGGCCAGCTGTGTGGCGCATTGGTTAAGAGTTGGCTTGGAAGTGCCAGCTCTGAGCAGCAGGGCTGCGGTTCGGATGTCACATAAGGGCCAGTGACGCTGCGACCTCTACAACTAAGATGGTGAACAACAGCTCGACCGGGAGCTGGGCTGCTATGAGTCGCCAACAATGGCATAGGCTGCAGTCCCTGCTACAGTGAGCTGCCATAAGCTACCATGAGTTGCTGGCAGCCAGCGTGAGCAGCCAGCAGCTGACATGAGCTGCTGTGAGCCGCCGTAAGCGGCCGTCCAGTGGCCGGCGACTGAATGCCTCACCCTGGAAGAGCGCAATGATAATACCAACATGGGCCAGTGAAGTGACGTCCTCCACAACTAGACTGAAGAACAAAAGGACAGCAACTTGTCTGTTC
>NW_017731536.1:194967-199908 GCF_001890085.2 Hipposideros armiger
CCAGAAGCCGGCGACTGATCTGCCTCACCTGGGAAGAGCGCAATGATGGTGCCAACTTGGGCCAGTGAAGCAATGTCCTCCACAACTAGATTGAAGAACAAAACCACAGCAACTTGTCTGTTCCCCTTCCCCCGATTCCCCAGCACTGTTCTCATCCCCCCAATTCCCCAATAAAAACCTTTAAAAAAAATAAAATAAAATAAAAAAAGAATATCCCCTAAAGTGTCCCCTAATGAGTCTGGTTTCCTGGTTTCTACACCCAAATGAATACAATCGGTTGCCTGATCCGAACTCTAGTTCCTCAGGGAGGTTGGTTAGCCACAGGAAGTGTCCTGGGTGCTTTGAACTCCCCCACTCCCAGCCAGGCCAAGGCAGACCATCCCTTCCTAGCCCCTGATCTGCAGAGGGAGGTGCGGCTGTTGAGTAGTGGTGGGGACACCCGAAGACACCTCTCTACCAGAAGAAACAGAACTCCTCCCTTCCATTTGCTGTCGCTTGTCATGGCCTGGCTGAGCAGACAATGATTCCAAAGAAACCCAGCAGGACCAAGGTCTGAGCCTGATTTCAACACGGCATTTGTTAGCTAAACTGGCTGTAGCTCACTGCATTTTAAAAAATGACTATAATAAATTTTACACATGGGCATATAGATAAATCAAAGTTAGAAATACATTGAATTCCACAGGTTCTGGCTATGGTTTGAGCATAGATTAAGACCTTGGGAAGCCTAAAGAAACAGCGTCCGCCAAAGCTTGTTTTCTCCACCCGCCCCCTCCAAACACACTCTTCTGTCTCAGCAGGTAGGCTGCTTACTGCCCCCCAAAATGCAGTGCTCAGTGACAATTCTAAGATGATGTTCATATTACCCCCTCCAAATCCAGCCCCTCCACCCCCAAGTTTTTTAGAAGCCTTCTCTGAGTAGCCCCAATGCTCCCTGCTCTGGGTTCTCAGAGTGCCCAGCTTCTGAATTTGTTATTTGATATTCCCCCCCCCCTCCGCCCCCAAATCCTCCTGTGAGTAGCCTTGCTGTCCCAGGTCTACTGCTAGTGCCTGTGGCTTCCTCCATGTCTTGGACCACTCCTGCACACGTACCCCCCACCCCCACCCCCCGCTTCTTCCCAGAAAAAAATAAATTCAGCTTAATTACAGTAAACTTCTGTAAGATAAAAATGCCTATTGTGTTCCCAGCCAGATGCATTAGAAGAGAACAACGAAAACAAAGAAAGACTCCTGAGTGGACGAATAGGTACAGAGGGTCAATATCAATGTTGGTTTGTAGAAAGAAGTGCATTGCTCTTCCCAGAGAAAGACCCTTGGGTTCTTTGTTTTATGATACTCATTTGGAAAAGGCAGCTTCCTTTTTCATAATTAAGGGTGCAGACAGTCTTTGAGCTAGACAGGGGGGTTGGAACTAGATCCAGGTTTCCTAGAAACACACCAAATCACCAGACCTCCGGGCTGACAGCCTTAAAAATTCAGAATGGCTGCTTCAGAGGACTGACTGGGCTACAGAGGCAACAAAGGAAATCCCCCAAGAGAAACCAAAGAGTGCCCAAGGCCAAGTTCAATGTTGTGGAGGACTTGGCCTGGAAACTCCTACCTATGTTAGTCAGAGAGCATGGGTGGTAACCTCCCACTGGCAGAAGTCAAAACAGGAGGGCCAAGTAGGAAAGAATGCTGCGTGAGCATCAAGCTGGCATTACAGATCTGCCATCCAAAGTGAGTATGCCCAACCATAAACCCCGTATCTTTGGCTTAGTAATCACAGCCCTCTACACATTGTATCTCACTTCTCTTCCCCAGCATTTTTCTTCCCTGTCCTCCAAATAAGCAGCATACATTTCTACTCCAGGACCTTTGTACACGTTTTTTTCCCCCACAATGGGAATGGCATCTCCTCCTCTTCACTTAAATCTCACCTCTGCTCAGGGCCAGTTCACATCCCATTTCCTCCCTGAAGTCTTCCTCAAACAATTCACCCTATACCCTCCTCTCCTTCTTCTGAATGCCTGGAGTATTTAATGCCGATTCCTCTCATTTGGCTCTTATTATATATTACTTTGTGTCATTAGTGAACATCTTTTTAAAAATTAGTTAACTTCTGGGGTCGGCTGAGTGGCTCAGTTGGTTAAGAGCGCGAGCTCTGAGCAACAGGGTCGCCGGTTCGATTCCCACATGGGCCAGTGAGCTGCGCCCAAGCTGAGCTGCCGCAGAGCTGCTGGTGTGTGAGAGCACGTGCTCCTAACAACAAGGTTGCCAGCTCGATTCCCTCATGGGAAGGTGGGCTACACCCCTTTGCAACGAAGATTGAACACGGCACCTTGAGCT
Source organism: Hipposideros armiger (assembly GCF_001890085.2). Taxonomy (NCBI): domain Eukaryota; kingdom Metazoa; phylum Chordata; class Mammalia; order Chiroptera; family Hipposideridae; genus Hipposideros; species Hipposideros armiger. The sequence goes on from NW_017731536.1 coordinate 197,296, forward strand.
GAGCTGCCCTGAGCTGCCAAAGGGCAGCCGGATGGCAACTGGACTTGAGAGCTGAGATAGCTGCACCCTCCACAAGTAAAAGTGAAGGACAACAACTTGGCTGTTCCCCTTCCCCAGTTCCCCAACACTGTTCCCCTTCCCCAATTACCCAATAAAATCTTTAAAAAACAAATTAGTTTACTTCTTAAACAGTATCTGGATTATACCCAACCTTTATCACCCACAGTAGCGTCCACATTAATGGTGCTTGAGAAATGTCTTTTAACTGTATGCCAACTACAGACAAGGAACTATTAGGTTGTCGGGAAAATCATGACGTGTTTTTCCTGTTTTTCGTTGCAAAAATGCATCATGACTTTTCTGACAACCCAGAAAAATGGTTACAGAGCCAGCATAAGATAGAGTGCTTGCAACCAGGGAGCCTATCATTCATTTAGGGATTCAGCAAAAAAAATAGGTACATAAAACAAAGGTGTGGGGCCGGCCGAGTGGTGTGATGGTTAAGAGCTGGCTTGGGATGCCAGAGGGCCCCGGTTCGGATCCCACATATGAGGGCCAGTGACACTGCCCTCCACAGCTAAGATGCTGAACAACAGCTTAACCTGGAGCTGGGCTGCCGTGAGTTGCTGGCAACGACATAGGCTACAGCCCCTGCTGCAGTGGGTTGCCATGGGCTACTGTATGTAGCCAACAGCCAGCGTGAGCGGCCAGCAGCTGCAGTGAGCAGCCGTCCAGAAGCCGGCGACTGATCTGCCTCACCCGGGAAGAACGCAATGATGGTGCCAAGTTGGGCCAGTGAAGCAACATCCTCCACAACTAGACTGAAAAACAAAACGACAGCAACTTGTCCATTCCCATCCCCCCAGTTCCCCAGCACTGTTCCCATCCCCCCAATTCCCCAATAAAAATCTTTAAAAAAAAACACACAAAGGTGTATGCACCAGGAAAATTAGAGACCAAAACAGTATATGAGATAGAACAAATGAGGTAAAAAAGAGAGAATGAGCTAGGGTCATCAGAAAAGACAAGAAATAAGATTTAAACTGAGTCTTTGAAAATGATGAAAATTCACACAAGAAATCAGAACATATTTCAAACCAATTGATAGTGAAGAAAACAGCACATCAACATCTGTGAGATGCAGCAGAACAGTGCTTATATGGAAGTTTATAGCTCCACATGCTTATATTAGAAGAGAAAAAACGCTTTTAAAAATAGTGACCTGAGCTGTCAAGTTATTGAACTGGGAAAGAAGAACTAATTAAATCTATTGTAAATAGAAGGAAAGAAATAAAAAGAGAGAAACACAATAAAATACAGATGGACACACAATAGAGGAAATAAATAAAACAACAAGTTGGTCGTTTGAAAAGTTTACTAAAACTGATAAACCCATATCTAAGTTGATCAAAAAACAAGAGAGTGAAGGGGGAAAAAAAACACAAAATACCAATGTTCTCAATCTGACAAAGAGCATCTACAAAAAACCTACAGCTACCAATCTACTTAATGGTGAAAGATGAACACTTTCCTCCTAATAAGGAGGAAGTAGCCAAGAAATAAGGAGAGAGAAAGAAATAAAGGGCACATATATTGGAAAGAAAAAAGTAAAACTGCCTTTACTTGCAGACAGCATAATTAGTGTACATAAAAAAATTTACCAAAAAAAATTACTAGAACTAATAAATAAAATTTACAAGGTCCATGTACAAAAATCAATTGTATTTCTACATACCAGTGGCAAAATAACAATAATAATAATAAATAAACATTATTTACAATGGCATAAAAGATACAAAATATTCAGGAATAAATACTTAAGAGGTTATACAAGATTTCTTCACTGACAATTACAAAATATTGCTGAGAGAAATGAAAGAAGACCTCATAAAGGTAGACATATACCATGTTTGTGGATTGAAAGAGTAAATATTATTAAAATGTTGACTTTCCTCAACTTGATCTATAGATTCAGCACAAATCCAAATCCCAAACATCCTTTCTGTAGAAATTTGCAAGTTAGCCGAAAATTTATGTGGAATTACAAAGAACCTAGAATAGGCAAAACGATTTTTTTAAAGAGAACAAATCTGGAGCATTTACACCACCTGACTTCAAAACTTTCTATGAAGTTCCAGTAATCAAAACAGTATGGCACTGGGCCAGCCGAGTGGCTCAGTTGGTTAAGAGTTGGCTTAAGAGCGTGAACTCTGAGCAACGGGGTCACCGGTTCGATTCCCACATGGGCCAGTGATGCTGCACCCGAGCTGAGCTGTTGCTGAGCTGCCAAAAGCTGGTGTAATAACAAGATTGCCTGTTCGATGATGGGCTATGCCCACCCACAAATAAGCCTGAACTCGGCACCATGAGCTGAGCTGCTGCCCGGATGGCTCAGTGGATAGGGCGTGCGCTCTTAACAACAAGGCTGCTGGTTCGACTCCCACATGGGAGGGTGTCTACGCCCACCCACAACTAAGATTGTAACACGGCACCTTGAGTTTAGAGGCCATGAGCTGCCTACGGGAAGCCAGATGGCGACTGGTGCGCTCCACAATGAAGACTGAAGAACAACAACTTGGCTGGTCCCCTTCCCCAATTCCCCAACACTGTTAT
>NW_017731536.1:200408-203347 GCF_001890085.2 Hipposideros armiger
TTTAAGCCAGGCTAGGTTTGAGTCCCAGTTCTGACATACCCAAGCTATGTGTCTTTGAGTTAACAGCTCAATCTCTCTTAGTGCTAATTTACTAGACTGTAAAATGGGGATTACTGGAAGGATAAAATAAGGTAATGTGCTTTGAGTTGGTCAAACACTTCACAAACTAAAGGAATTAAGGAAGACACATTTGAAATTTTCAAGACCAGGCCACATACACAAAAAGGCTATATGTGGGGGTGACCGGTTAGCTCAGTTAGGTAGAGCGTCATGCTGATAACACCAAGGTTGCCAGTTCAATCCCCGCATGGGCCACTGTGAGCTGCGCCCTCCCTGAAAGAGTCAACTATGCCATTGTAGCATGAAAGCAACATGTAACCAATAACCATGGCTATTCTCCAATAAAATTTTTTTAAAAACAAAACAAAAAAACTGGCCTATGTGTTTAGACAATAGGAATCTCTTCATTGAAAGCAGACAACAAGAAAACTGAAATAAACGTAGCCTGTTAGCTACTCAAAAATAAGTATGTTGTCATCTGAGGAAGCAGCTGGAAGGGTGTCAGAGATACCTTAACAAGGGATATGGAAACTGCCAACAGTGTTTTCAGCCATGTTTACCTAAGCCTAAAGTCAAACTCACTGCGATGGTTGCGTCCTTAAGCCCTCTCCATGGATTGTGAAATCAAGGTCCCACCACAGGTTCCACTCCAGCCTTGTTCTACAAGTCCAGTGTGCCTTCTCACCTCCTACAGCGCTCACGCAGACACCACGGCTCTGTCTAGCCTGGATCTACATTTGACATTTTCACCTGTCTAAACGTCCCTCCTGTCACATCAGCAGGTAAACTAAAAAGGCAACTCTACTCAACTGAAAATACGTTAAGCAAAAGAAAAACCTGAGAAAGTTACTGTGCAACGCAAAACTCTCTGTTAGAAAAAATTAATGACTAGTAGGATGTGCACCAAAATGATGAAAGCAGTTCTCTTCTGAGCTCGTTTTTGTATTTTCTAAATATTCTGTAATACACTTATATTCCTTTTATAATCTAAAGTCTTTCTCCCTACCTCCATCCCTTAAAGATGGCACATTGAAGTCTTTTCTTTCTCTCTCATTTGTGCCCAGGCCCCACTACAACAACAAATGACCCACAGCAACCACAGAAAATAGGAACGGGCCCCATGATGAAGCTGGACATTTGTAAGAATTTCTGTAACAGAAAACACAGATGGGATTAGAGGAACTGAGGTTGGAAGCCAGTGTTTCCACCCACGCAAAACAGAGGACATTCCCCAAACTTTCCCAACAAAGCCTGAGAAAACTCTGAGCTCAAATCAGCAGGGGCTGAAACTGAAGCAGTCGTGGAGACATGGGGAGGGTGTTTGTAGGACACAGGGAACCCGGCCAGTGCCTTTCCACTCCGGGTGGAAACAGAGCAGCTGATTTTGACATTTGTGCCAAAGCCACAGTTGGTGAGGACTCCACCCTGCAGCAGGCTCCTGGCCAGAACATGAAGACCAGAGTTGTCCCTACACACTGCCAAAGCTCCCACAGTGAAAACAGAAAGGAGAAAAAAAAAACAGTTCTCAAGTCCTGTAAATGCCCTTCACTTCCAGGGTAACACCTTTCCCATTTTCTCACTCCAGACAGAGGCAAAAATATCAGAAATTGTCATTATTTCTAGATGATACCAGTATCTACTTAGGAAACCAGAGATGTCAAATAAAAAGCTAGGAAGTTAATTAATTTTTTTAAAGTAATAGCTTTCTTATAAGTCAATAACCATTAAAAAATGTAATTTAAAATACAAAGTCCTATTCACAGTGCCAACAAAACCTATAAAATACCTAGGAATAAGCCCTTTTGAAAGAAAACTATAAAATATTGCCAAAAAACACAACGATCTCAATACATGCAGTCCATGATGGGAAAATCCAATGTTGGAAAGACTCTATTGTCCCCAAGTAAATCTATAAAGCTAAAATTATTTCAATCAAAATAAAAATTCTAGTGGGGGTTCTTTTTAAATTTAAGTTCATTCTAAAGCCCACCTAGAAAAGTGGGTAAATGAAAGTAACCCATAAAATGTTGAAAAAGTAATTAATGAGTGAGGACTTACCCTACCATATAAAAAAATAGAGAGAGTAACCAAAAAATTTTAAAGTATGCTACTGATATTGATAATTGACAATCAGGTAAATAAAACATGAACAACAGTCCAGAAATGGCCTTATGTACATATGGGGATTTAATATATAATAAAGAAAGCATTCAAAACCAGAAAGCAAAGGATGGCTCATTCAATCAATGTTATTATGACAATGAGCATTTTGCCAAAAACTAAATATAGAGAGCTTTCTAACATCATGGTCTAAAATAAATCTCTGATGAATTAAAGTTCTAAACATGGAAATCATAAACATGTAAAAGGAAAATATAGAATATCTATTCATTATATATATTCTTAATTGGGTCAAGAGATTTTTCTAAGTATGACTCCAAACTTATAAGACAAAAGAAAAGACTAATATATTAGCCTATTCTGAAAAATACACTTTATCAAAATTAACACCGTTTGAGATAGAAAGCTTAAACAGGCCAATGTCCATAGAAGAAACAGAGAAAGCAATCAAGGAGCAGAAAAAACAACAGGACTGGATGTTTTCACGGGAGGATGGAATTCTACCAAACCTTCAGGAGAAAAAACAGTGTTCCTAAGGTCCATAAACTGATTGGAAAGGAAAGAAAATGTTCTAAAGCAAGTATAACTCAATACTTAAACTTGATAGGGTATAAAATAGAAAAGTTACAGACCAATATCACTTATGAATATTAGTTGAAAAGTGCTAAATAAAATATTAGCAAGAAGAATCCAATACCATACTGAGAACACACCATGAGTAGGTGGGATTTATTTCAGGAATGCAAAGTTGGTTCAAT
>NW_017731536.1:204034-209823 GCF_001890085.2 Hipposideros armiger
GACAGCAACTTGTCTGTTCCCCTTCCCCCAATTCCCCAGCACTGTTCCCATCCCCCCAGTTCCCCAATAAAAATCTTTAAAAAAAAAAAAAAGTATCAAGGTCTTAATTCCCGGACACCATGAACTTTATTTTATAAGGAAAAAGAGTCTTTGTAGATATGATTACATTAAGGATACTGAAATAGGGAGATTATCCTGGGTTATCTGGATGGTCTCTCAATGCAAACACAAATGTTCTTATAAGAGGAAAGCAGGAGATTTCACACAGAAGAGGAAAGGCATGTGACCACAGAGGCAAGGTTGGAGTGATGTGGCCACAAGCCAAGAAATGCCAGCAGCCACCAGAAGCCGGGAAAAACAAGGACTAGATTGTCCCCTAGCGTCCCCAGAGGGAGCACAGTCTGGCTGCCACCTTGATTTCATCCTCATGATTGTGATTTTGAACTTTTGGCCTCCAGAACTATGAGAGACTAAATTTCTGTTATTTTAAGTAACCAAGTTTGTGGTAATTTATTACAGCAGCCACAGGAAAGTAATGCAAGGCCAAAAAAAAACCTTTGCTACTATTCTATGCCCATTCCGGATTTTAAAAGAAACTCAAGGAAATAGGAACTGGTGGTACTTTCTTAAGATGATTAAAATATACCAGGGATGACAAAAAAAATGTATACAAGTGGATACTTTGCTCTATCAGTAGTTCACCATAATCAGTGGTGTCTGGACACTGATGGTAATCACTTTGAGCTCCTCTTGTAAATGCAAAAGTCAAACGTGACTTGTATTTATCTTTTGTTATTGGTATATATTGAGTATTACAATTTTAATAGCTTTTTCCTTTCTTAAAACGTGTATAAATTTTTTTGGCATCCTCTGTATATATACTTCATGCCTAAAGCAGTATCTTACTTCAAGGAAGAACATTAGAGGCATTTGCAGTGGTTGGGGAACAAGGCAAAAATACCCTTATCTCCACTACTTTATACTAGAGGTATTAACTAATGCAATTTGAGAAGATAAATCAATTAGAAGCCTAAGAGTATATCATCTCGACTTGCAGATGATATAATACAAATGGAAAGTTATTCTTTGTTCTTAGATAGGATGACCCAATGTCTTTGAAATGTCGTTCTTAATTTACAAATGTAATACTATTCCAATAAAAATACCAACAAGTTATTTTTTATGTAGCTAAACAAAGTTCATATGGAAAACACAGAAATGCAAAAATAGCCAAGAAAATACTAAAAAGAAAAGTTATGAGGGGAAGGCAGCCCTACCAGACATTTAAACATATTGTAATTCCTCCATAATTAAAACAATGTGGTACTGGTGCACAAATTTTGAAACAGACCAGTGGAATCGAATATAAAGTTCAGAAATAGACCCAGAAGTAGGCATGGAAATGTAATATATGCTAAAGGTAGCATTTCACCTCACTGGGGAAAAAAATGGACTTTTTCATAAGTGGTGCTGGGACAACTGTTAGCCATTTAGAAAATGATAAAAATAGATCCAAACTCTATACCATACACAAGAATAAATCCAATAAATGGGTCAGAGAACTAAATGTAAAAACATGAAATATGATCACTTTGTAAGGTATATAAATGTCTAATCACTATGTCGTACACATGAAACTAATATTGTACATCAGCTATAATTGAAAAATAAAATTTAAAAAATGTGTTAAATTTTTTAAAATTGAAAGGTAAAATCTAAAACAAAGCAAAAAATCCCTGAAACCATACAAGTACTGGAAATTAACATTCAAAAAAGGCTCTGTAACTATGACTTAAAATCCAAATGCAATAAAGGAAAAGGTTCATACTTTTGACCACCTAAGAATAAAATCTTTTTCGTAGCAAAAACAATAACAACATAAAAAGACAACAGACAAAGAGAAAATACTTGCAACAAAATCACAGCTAATATCCCTAATATATAAATAATGCTTTAAAGTTGATGGAAAAGAACCAAAAAAGAACAAGAGATATGAAAAGATGATTGTGTGTATCTGTTCCCTAAATATATAGAAAGATATACAGCCTCGCCCATAAAAAAGAAAAAGGCGAATGAAAACTTAACTGAGATGCCATATCTCACCCAACAGATTGGCAAAATTCACAACTATGACAACGCATTTGTTGATCAACTGTGGGAAGCAGCCACTCTCCTATATTGCTGGTGAGAATGAAAATTGGTTCAAACTTTAGGAGAGGGAATTCAACAATATCTCACCAAACCATATGTGTTTACCTTCTGATCCAGCTATCCCACGTCTAGGAACTTCCCACTTCTTATCCTAAAGATACAACTCCAACAAAACCAAACACATATGCACAGGTTATTCATGGCAGCACTGTTTGTACTTGAAAAATTTTGGAACAACCTAAATACTCATACATAAGGGAGTGTTGGATAAACTATGGCACAACTATACAATGGAGTTCTATGCACCTATAAAAAAAATGAGGACTATCTCTAAGAACTGATATGGGGTGATTTCCAGTCTACGTTTTATAGTGAAAAAAAAAAAGCAAATGGCAAAAGAGTAACAGCTGTGTGGCCATGAAGTCTGGAAATACATGCAAATATATACATGATAAATGACTTGTTATTAACATTACAAAACATGTTCCATGACATCATATGATATGTTCAGCGTGTTGTCCTTGATTAGCAAATGCATAGTCTAATGCATTCAGCAAAACTGCTACAAACATGACTCATTAATGCAGCATTTCCATCAACCCCTGCACATGCATCTTTGATGCATTACTCCAGTGATTCATGTTTCTGCTGTTCATTAATAAACCTGTCACTAGTATCAGAAGTAGTCAAAGTTCAGTTCTAAAATATAAAACAATACACATGTTTTCAGACTTTGCAGTCATTCTATATATTATACTATACAGTATAACATATTGCCTTTTGTATAAGAAAGAGAAAACATATATTTATCTGCTCACTTGTGCAAAAAGAATAAAGCAGAAAATAATGAAATCAGGCACTTACAAGGGGAAGGTGGGATCAGAGTAGACACAATAGGGAGTGGAAGTGGGACAGAAGGAATGGGGGAAAGTGATGCCTCTCTGGGCACACCTTTTTTAATTGTTCTAACTTGAAATCATGTTAATATTTTACATAGTAGAAAATACTAGAAACAAAATATGCAAGGATGGGGGAACCTCTAAAATGGAATACAAACAGAAATGAATGAAACTAATCTCACTGCCAATGAAAAATAAAAATAAATAAGTAACCACACTAAAGGAGAGGAATGGAGAACTAACCCAAGTAACTTGTGTACACAGTCTTGACTATCTACTCTTAGCCTAAGACAAAAAGAAGTACACATATTAAACTCTATTTTTCACAATGGTATGGGTTAGCAAATCTGAAGCTACTTTCTCTGTATCTTCGGACTGCATACATGACTAAATACAATGGGGATCATGGGAGCCAGGTTTCTCTTAGAAAAGATAGCAGTGGCATGCTAGAACTGCCTCACTCCAGTAAGTGAGAACCAGTTGTGCCCATTTCTTCCTAATTCCTTGTTCAGTGATGTCACATTGGTGGCTTGAAACTAGCCATGGAAAGTTTTTACCCCATGGAAATTGGCAAAGGCTGCAATCAGAGTTTGAAAACCACTGAAGAGCAGTTGTTAAACATTGATCAGCAGAACTCTGGAAGGGATGGGAATATATAACAAGTGGGGGAAGGGTAGAATGACCCTGTCATGTTGGAATGGAATTGGAAGTATCATTATGCACACATCTATTTCCAAACTCTGTCAGTTGAGAGACCCTAGAAACAATGACATCTGAGTGGCAATGACCTTAGCTAGAGCACAAATATTGGTTGCTAAATACAATTCTCTACTAAAAAGAACCAGGGTTCTTTGGAGGAATGGCAGATTCCAGGACTGGGGGAAAGAAATTATCTATTAAGCCTGTAATATCTTGTGCCAGAAAACAAGGAGTGCTCAAAGAATGATGAGGATATATCAAAGGGACACAGGATCTCGGACATAGGGTCCAGTTAAAGGGGCTCCCCACTGTCCAAATCTAGGACACTTCGGGCATCAAGATAAAAAATGATGGCAACCTGTTATAATCCTTGCATAAAATAAGAATCCACGAATTCATATTAAGAGGGGGTAGCTCTTCCTTATAGTAGAATGTCAACTGTATTATGTAGATAGAACTAGAAAATCGCCATACGAAGACTTGTACATGAACGTTCATAGCAGCTTTATTTGTAATAGCCAAAAATGTTCATCGACAGGTCAATGGATTAACAATTATATGTCCATAAAGTGGAATATTATTCAGTAATTAAAAAGAGCAAACAATTAATACACACCACATAAATACATCTCAAAATAATTATGATAAATGAAAGAAGCCAGGACCAAAAAAAAAAAAGAGTAAAGCACTTCCTGTGCTTCAGTTATATAAATTCTAGAAAATGCAGCTCATCTATAATGACAGGAAACACATCACTGGTTGCCTGGGGAGAGGCTGATGAGGTAAGAGGGATTTCAAAGAGGCAAGAAGAAACCTTTGAGATGATGGGTGTGTTCGCTATGTTAATTGTGGTGATGGTTTCATGGGTGATATACATGTCAAAACCTACTAAACTGTATACTTTAAACATGGGCAGTTTATTATGTCAATTATTCTTCAATAAATTTGATAAAAACTTTTAATCACAATTTGGCAACCATCCTAGTAATAACTGATTCAGGCAAGAATCATCGATGGATGTTAAAACTAATGGATGCAAGTTTAAGGAAAGTGGTATGTTTATATAGTTTCAAAGTATCTTCCCTTACACTACCTATTAATTACAAAGAGGAAGGCAAGTAATCTCACAGCAGACACACCTAGAAAACACCACTGTGGTGTTAGAAACACCACCTAAGTGCTAAGTACTATGTGTTTTCTAACACCTCACACTGTGTCCTAAGCTGAATAATGGCCCCCTAAACATGTCGGTGACCCAATCCCCAGAACCTGTGAGTATGTTTCCCTACATGACAAAAAGATTTTGACATGGGGATTATCCAAGATAATCACAGGGTTTCTTAGAAGAAAGAGGCAGGAGAGTCAGAGCAGGAAATGTAACGGATAGTAGGGGGAGAGAGGGAGGAAGGGAGAGGGAGAGAGAGAGAGAGAGAGAGAATTGAAAACGCTATGCTGCTGGCTTGAAGATGGAGGAAGGGGCCACAAGTCAATGAATTGCAGGCAGCCCCTAGAAGCTGGAAAAGGCGAGGAAAGGGATTCTCCTCTAGAACCTCCAAAAGGAACCAACCATGCTGACACCTTGATTTTAGCCAAGTGAAGAGCCTGTTTCCGACTTCTGACCTCCAGAACTGTAAGATAATAAATTTGTATTATTTTAAGCCACTAAACTTGTGGTCATTTGTTATGGCAGCAACGGGAAACTAACAAAGCCACTGTAACCAAAGGATCAAAGTCAACACCACCAGGAACAGGGCAAATAAACATCATGTTGCCCCCTGATATTGGGAAGAACACAGATCACTTCTGTGAAATTCCTGCCCGAAATGTACAGGTTGAATCTAATCATAAGGAAACAGGCAAGCTCGAATTAAGGGTATGCCACAAAATAACTGTCGTGTGCTCTGCAAAAACGTCAGTCATAAGTACAAAGAAAGACTGAGGGACTCTTTCAGATTAAAGGAGAATGAAGACAATTGACAACTAAATGCAACACAGAATCCTAGATAGAAAATGTTTTCTTTTGCTATCAAGGACATTATT
>NW_017731536.1:210780-212091 GCF_001890085.2 Hipposideros armiger
TTTTTACAAGAAAAAAGAAAGTTGCATAGATGAGCCCATAATAAATGAGCCCATGTTTATTAAGAAAATGAATAGCTACATTGTATATAATTGCAAGGAAGTCTGGAAAGGAGCACACTGCACATTTACTAGTGGCAACCTCTATTTCTGAATTGTTTGGATTCCTGTAACAATACTGGACGTGAAACTAGAAACAACTTCACATTTTACTAGAGATTAATTTACATTATATATGGTGAGATCATGGCTTTGTAAAAGATGACTATCCCTGTACATTTAATGTAGAAAGCATAAGATTTAGAAGATGTCAATGTTCTCCAAGTTGGCTAATGTTCAACACTACCCATCTAACCTTGAACACCATCCAGCGTGCGCTCTCTCTCTCTCTCTCTCTGTCTCTCTCTCTCTCTCTCTCTCTCTCTCTCTCTCTTTCTCCCCTCTCTCCCCACAAACTTAGGGACATGAGAGATTCGATATGCAAACCATTGGGAAAGAAAAATCTAAGAATTGAAGGTGGGTGTTTTAATTCATAAGGAATATTAGACCAGCCCTGAGAACACTGCTAATGTTAGTGCTAACACTTTTCCAGTTACTAAAAACAAGTTGAAGGCCTGTAGGTTACCCCTGAGAGGTGCACGATTGTACATATCACAGGGTAAAATCAGTGATGTGTCAATTCCCAGAAATACACACCCAAAAGTCTTCCTCCTGATCCACGGCATTCCCTGGAAAATCCCCTAGACATGCCCAAGACACTTCCCAGGCCTGGAGAGACAAGCAAGTGTCAGAAAAGGGCTATACCCGAAACTGGAAGTAGGTCCTGAAATATGGGACCAAGGGAATAGCAGAGTGAGACTCCAAACCCAGCGGTCCAGACAGCAAAGCCAAGGCAATCCAGATCAAGCACCGAACGTAGTCACTAGTGTCAAAAGCAAATAAAGAATTGGGACCCAGGAACCCCAGGGGAATGTCCAAAGTTATTGCACCAGCTGACTTGTATTCCCAGGTGGAAGGTTTGAGCCTAATCCATAACAGCCTCTGACACCCACCCTGTCACATCCCCACTGCAATGTCATTTTGAAGGCCTTTAATCTCTAGCCTTCTCGTTGACCCCTCTAGGCAAACCAGATACTCAGAGAAGAACAAACCTGGAAGTCTTAAGGCATATAACAGTGAAGGCTCTAAGGAGCCTTATCCCTACAAAAGTAATGGCTAGGACGTATTATTGCACAGCTGTTAACTGGGAAACCTCAACTTAACTCCTTATCCCATTCTCAAGTAATCCAGATATTCCATTGCCAGCATTTTTTA
>NW_017731536.1:217403-221946 GCF_001890085.2 Hipposideros armiger
GGGTGACTGCCGCTGTCAGCCCTGCGAAGCTCACCCCAGGTTCTCCCAAATCCGCTCACGGCGCAGCCTCGGGGGGCACCGGCTGCTCTCCCCGAACGGGTTGCTCCTCCCTTTGGGTCTCGGTCTCCTCATCTGTGAGATGCGGGGTGGCTGTGCAGACTCTATGATAGTCTCGGACTACACTCGTCCGCAGGAGTACGCGCGGCTGGGGGGGATGGGCGGCAGAGAGCAGCCTGCGAACCAGACCCGTGGACTTGTGGACGCGCGGCGGGCTGGCGGCCGCGGCAGAGAGGGAAGGGCGGCCGGGTGTCCGCTCCAGTTCTGCCCGTGAGCAGCGGGATCGGGGTCCCCAAGGACGGCCCAGCCCCGCGGAGCCCCAGGCGCACCGCGCCGCGCACGATATCCGAGCGGAGCGCAGCTGGAGCGCCCGCCCGTCCGCCCTCCGCGCGGCTCCGCGCCGGCCGCCCGCCCCAGCCGGTCCCGAGCCCGGCGATCGGCCGCCCTCCCCGCCGACTTACCCAGAAGTTCGCCTTGAACAGTGCGCCTGTCATGGCCGGCGAGTCAGCGGGTGCTAAGGAGAGCGGAGCAGCCGGGGCGCGCGCTGGGACGCCTAGCAGTCGGGGCCAGTGGTCCCGCAGCCCAACTCCGGAGTTGCACCGCCTGCTGGAGGCCCGCCCCCGGGCCCCAAACCACGCCCCAGGCCGAAGGCCGCGTGGGTGCGCTCTGCCCGCCTCCGCTCCCGGACCTGAAGTCCGGGCTGCGGCTCACGCGTCCCGAGCTGACTTAAAGCCCCACGGCGTCAGCCAACGACCAGTTTAGTGAGCCCTGGGTGCCCCCTCCCCTCCAGGAAGCCTCGGAAGAGTGGAAAGAACAGTCGCCGGAATTCGGCTCCGTTCATGCCCACAAGCGCCCTCTCCCCTCGACCGAATCCCTCGCAGAGAAATCTAGGCTCAGCGGGGTGATGGAGGGTACCCGCCTGATCAGAGGGTAGTCGCGTGGATTGGGTGTCAGCTCCATAAAGCCTGAGAACTGACAGTGCCAGCGGCCATGTGAGGTGTAGACGCTTCAGCGAGACACGTGTGCAGGCTGCGGATCAGCCTCGGGGACGCTTTAGTCTAAACGCCATGGACCTGTCATTCATATTGTTTTCCCCTTGACTCTAGGTCCCTTAGTAGGGTCCTTACAGAGCGTCCAGGTGCTCAGCCCCTCCCTGTCTGAGATCCTGAAAGATAGTTTGTCATCTCTAATTTTCCCATTCTCAGGACCCAAGACCCTTCTTCACCAGCNAAAACAAAATAGCACATGGGGTCAGCATGAAGGGTCTGTGTGATAACCTGTATTCTTCTTTGTTCATTTAAGACAAAAAATGGCGGCTCCCACACTGTGTAGAGAAAAGTCACAGAGCAAAGCTGGATGCAGCACCAGTTGAAGCTCTGGTAAGGCCCCGGAATGACAAGATTCCAAACCGGTCAAAGGTTTGGCCCAGAAGGACAGCCCAGTGGGTACTAAGCAAGTTCAGACCCTCCCAAGACTTCCCCTAGGCAGAGCAGAGAGGCCCTGATCTCTGCAGGTGTACAGGATGCAGGTAGAGTGCTGGGACCCGGACTAGGAATCTGGTCTGAACCTAAAGCCTTGCAGATCAGGAAGGCTGGGTCAAAATAGGACCCAGAGGACACACAGGGACAGGTTGCATCTCACACCCAAGTGAGGAATGTAGGACTCTCCTGGGGAGGGAGGACATCTACCTCTTCCGGAGCAGGTCCTACCGCCACCTGTGCATGTCCACATCTGAAAGATACTTGTGTCTAATCATGCCAAAGAGTGTGATTTTTCCTCTCCTGTGGCCCAGCCATTTCCCTGGAGCTCTGGAAAGCACAGCCATGGTCACCGTCTGGCTTATTCTGACAAGGTACCATCCACATTAACCAAGACAAATTACAGCACTGCTTAACCACACTGCCACAAAGAAGGTGCATGAGAAACAACACATAGGTGTGCTTCCTGTCAGGCAAACTCATTTGGGGGCGGATCCCAGTTTTAAAGAACACTGAGTATTCCCCTCCTCAAACAGATCCACCAAAAGGTTCCTTTACACAAGCATTTCCACATAAGCACTTGAATAAGATTGTTTATGGTATATGTGCTGACTCATACCTTTTCGGGAACATCTACTTAATTTGACCATGGGCCCCTCAACTTCCACGGAACGTCCTTTTCTTGAGCCTGTGGTGGCTCTTTCCTGGCTGTTGCCCTATGTCTCTGCCTCTTTCTCTGCCCCCTCTCTCCTCCTGCCAAACCCAAGCATTCACCAAGAGTGCTTCTTTGGGGACTTCTTCTCTCTTCATTCTTTCTCAATTGAGTGACTGTCACCTACTTCCTATAATTGTCACCTCTGTGCTGATAACAGTTGACAATCACAACTGCTCGCTATATGCCAGGCACTGTACTAAACTCTGATTTCATCCTCACAACCGTCCCATGGAGTACATACTTTATTCTCCCCATTGTTAGACATTGGAAAACTGAGGCTTGTGAGCATTGAAGTAACTAACTGCCCAAAGTGCTCAGCTAATAAGGGGCAGGCCTGGGATTCGAACCCAGGCAGCCTACCTCACAGCCTTTGCTGGTAACTGATGNGGAGATGAAAGACCCTGGCGACCATTTTCTCAGCATGTCACCTTGTGTCCATCACTCAGCAAAATTCAATCCAAAAGTTAACCAGATTTCGGCCCCTCAGAGGGCTGTGAAACTATCAACTGTTTTCACTCAAGCAAGGCCTTCAGGTAGGGCTGCGGGGTCTCAGTCCCCCTACCCTAAGCAGCTTATTCAAGTATTCCTTCCAGCCCCACGCCACGCCACATCCTCCCTGAGGTGTTTGCGGCACACAGATGTCCCCATCTTACTGCATGCCCAGTGCTATCTTAGCACTTTTCAGGAACTGCTCCCCATAGCACCTGCCCCAGAATCTTGCTCTCATCACCCACTCCTTTTAGTGTAAGAAGAGGAGCTTAGCCTGTTTCTGATTAGTGTCCTACATGTGTGTTTGCCCCTTAAAAAGAGCGTAGGCCCTCTGAGGGCAGGGCTCAGTCTTCTCCTGACTTTAGAGGTCCACACAGATCTCTGGCTCGGCAAATGTCGGAACACCTAAGGGCTCGGACACAAAGACAATGAAATACTGAGTAAAACTCGGACCATAGGAAGATGCAAAGAAAAAAATAATTCAGTGTTTCTCAAGTTTTCAACGCAGGGAGGAGTTTTAAACCTTGGTGTGTAATAGATGAAATCACAAAGGATGAGCTCAACAAACTTGACTGTATAAAGTGTTTTCAAAATACATATATATATATTTAAGTATAATTATCATTTTACAGATGAGGATACTAAGCTCAGGAAGGCTGAGTAATGTAAACAAGGGCACATCCCTCAGCTTGAAAGAAGCAGAGCCAGGACTGCAGAGAATATAGAGAATATAGTCAATAATATTGTAATAACTATGTATGGTGTCACATGGGTAATAGACTTATTGGGGGGATCACTTCGTAAATTATATAAATGTCTGACCACTTGTTAGACATTTATTCAGCATATCCTCTGTTCTCAGAACCGTGTCAAGCTCCAGGGACACATAAGTGAATAAGACAGAAGCTGACCATAGTCTAACTATGAAGACAGGCAAGGAAACAGATGATTAAATATAGAGTGATAAGTACAGTTAGAAATATGCAGCAGACTGATCTGCCTCGCCCAGGAAGAGCGCAANATACTTTGACTTGCTAAGTTTGATAGGTGAAAAATGTAATCTCAGTGCTGTTTTAATCTGGATTTTTCAATTATTAGCGAAGTTGAATATTTTCCATATTTTCACTTTTAGAATCTCATTTGTGAACTGGAAAGTTCATTTTTAAAACAGAACAAGGCGAAAGATGGAAAAAGCAGGCACAAGCAAGTACAAACAAGTTTCTCCTACACAGGCTGTATCTTTCTCGCTGGATAAGCACCTCACTGAGCTTTGGGTGGCCTTCCTCACCAACGTGGCTCCTCGGGAACCCCAAGCACACCTTCCCCTCTTCCTTCTCTCTCTGCAGCAGACCTGTGCTCGGTGGTCAGGACCCCTCTGTCCACCCGCAGCTCCAGTGGCCCTGGAGCAGCAGGGAAGGCAGAAAATCCCAAAACTGTGCCAAGTCCACTTTTTATGTCTAGGTGGTCCCTCAGCAACTGGGGACCCGTAGCTGGTTGGGGCATCTGCAAGGATTTCCCGTGCAAAATGGATCCCCACGTATGTTCTCTTAGCTCCCCTCTCCTGTCTCCCTGCCCACCCAGAGCCCGGGCCTGCCTTCTGCTGGGAACCACCCTTCTCCAAAGTGCTCAGCATTTCCAGAAAGACAAGGCAAGAAACAGGACCATGGAAGTACATGTCTTTCTTTAAAATTTTAAAATTTTGTTCACTGTGGGGATTTTTGCATTAATTTTGATTTTTAAAAAATATTGCATGAAAGTATTATTTATCTTGATTACTAACGGTTTTTGTTTTTTTCCCCTTTGG
>NW_017731536.1:225551-227515 GCF_001890085.2 Hipposideros armiger
CATCAGCTATGTGGAAATCTCCTACTTGACCCTTGTCTAACATTCACCCCCAAATGCACAAAGCTTCAAAGATAAAGCAAATCCCACAAAGCAGGCTTAATTAAAGCCAACAGTCTACGGAATCTTTGAGAAATCTGATTCTCCTAGTTTCCTCACACACACATGCTGCTGGGAAACAAGACGACCAGGACTCGGAGGCAGCAGGTTTTGAGGCCTTGTTGGAGGTGGTGAGACTCACAGCCAGCTTTTCAAACATGGGTGTCCCAAGTATTAATATCTGGTTTCCTGATGCCTGGCTTTTCCGGAGTGAGAGTGTATGGTTCTGCAATCTTCGTGAATTTTCAAAATATATCAAGTTTTTAAACTCCTGGCAACAATATCTTAATTAACTTAAAGCTTCTTCATTTATTTAGTTGGAAATGTTTAATAGTTTGATATTTTCTAAAATGACAATGGCATTCTATGAAGCTAACCAACAGTTCCTCTAATTTAAAGCTCCTTTTTTTGTTAAAGCTGGAAATTTCTAATGTAGGCAAGGAAAGAAAAATGTCCGCCATTTCCTACTCAAGATGAACTTTTCATTAATACTGAAATTTAGATGATACTTATGCTGTAACAAATATGTACAAAAATGGACAATTTGGTTACATTTAGGAGATAGCAAATGAAAATTATAAAAGTAGCAAAATTATCCACTAGCACAAATAGAGATACTCTGGATAATGTATATATTTAGGTATAACCAATATTTTGCTTTGAATGGCATGCTTTCACCAAAACAATCCATAAATTAATATGCATCCATACATACTTATACCAAGTTCTACACACACCAAAATCTTTTTGACCTTAGAATGAACTTGAACTATATGCATGTATCTATGCATGTGCTGTGTATATTTTTAGACCTTTCCAAAATAGGTAACTGAGACACCAAACTTGGAGCTCTGCTTTCACTATGTAGATTCAATCTGTAAATAAACTCTCTTATTAATGAAAAAGAAAAAAGTCTCTGATAAAGGTAAATAATGCCCCTCCCCCAAAAAAAGGCAACTAGAAAGTCCAGGAAAAAACAAGAATAAGGATCTAATCATAATATACTACTTAGCTTTGAAATGAATAATCTTTATATGCTGTGACAACATAAACGTAATTACATTGCTTTTCACTATAAGTTTTTTGGATATATTTAGACTTTTAAAGCATGTGCATGTGTTACCTGATTTTTTAAAAGTTTATTAATTCTTCTCAGCCAAACACCCTCCATGCCTTTCTACTTGTTCAGATTGTGTTTTCTATATCTCAATAAGAGTTTTTTATTTTCCTTAAAAGATAGGTCTTATGCCTCTCATTAAATTTTTAAGAAGATAAAACAAGACAAAAGGATTTTGATAATTATTTTAAAGATAGGTCCCACAGGCTGCTCTAGGAAGGATAAATTGGAGAAGTGCAATCGTCAATGACTTTCCTTTTTCCACCAGGCCAGACAATATAAAATACTACTTGTGGTGTGATTCTCGGGACCAATTCCCAAGAGAGAGTATTTTAAAAAGCAACAGCCTAAATATTGTACAAAATAGCACCGCCGGGTGGCTCAGTTGGTTAGAGTGGGTGCTCTTAACAACAAGGTTGCCAGTTCGACTCCTGAATGTGATGGTGGGCTGCGCCCCTCTGCAGCTAGATTGAAAACGGCAACTAGACTTGGAGCTGAGCTGCGCCCTCCACAACTAAGACTGAAGGACAACCACTTGACTTGGAGCTGATGAGTCCTGGAAAATACACATTGTTCCCCGAAAAAACACATTGTTTCCCAATAAAGTTTTTAAAAATTTTTTGGTTTAATTAAAAAACAAAACAAAACAAAATAGCACATGGGGTCAGCATGAAGGGTCTGTGTGATAACCTGTATTCTTCTTTGTTCATTTAAGACAAAAAATGGCGGCTCCCACACTGTGTAGAGAAAA
>NW_017731536.1:229110-231774 GCF_001890085.2 Hipposideros armiger
TATCACTTCTGCCTCCTCCTCCTTCTCTCTCCATAAACCAGTTCCTCTTCCTAACTTCCTTATTTCTGGGGCCCATACCTCATTCTCCAGTGTACTTTATAGGAGCCCTCCTTTCCTCTTCC
Source organism: Hipposideros armiger (assembly GCF_001890085.2). NCBI lineage: Eukaryota > Metazoa > Chordata > Mammalia > Chiroptera > Hipposideridae > Hipposideros > Hipposideros armiger. The sequence continues at coordinate 229,233 of NW_017731536.1, forward strand.
CTACTGCTCACCTTCAGTGAGTGGCCTCATCCAGTGGCTTTGAACTCTTGTACCCTCTGCCACTCCTCCCACCTGTCTCTTCCTTTGCCCCTCCCTATGATCTCCACCTTGGAACAGACCCCTTTTCCCCCAGGCCCAGTTTCCTTGGCCCCTGCCCCAACCTCCTCCAAATCCTTGAGGCTAGGCATTCAAGGCGAAAGCCTTGTTTCTTCATGAGAAATCTACTTTCTAACAAAGGTGGCGGTCTTAACCTTCAAATGCCCCCTCCATTAGAGCTCCTTATACAGAGAAGGTATTTCATGAATATGTATTAAATTTGTTCAACTGATTCCCACTTATGTGTGCAGAGTTTCCTACCTTATCTTACTACAACCCTTTTGTCCTTGAAATATGAAAGTCATTGTCATCCCCTCAGTGCTCACGACAGCCTTGCCTCCCTATCCCCTGAGAGTGTGAAAGCCTCACAGCAGCCCCTGAGGTCCTCAACAGTTTCCCTGCTGCCCCTCTTCTCCCAAGTCCTGGCTGACTATTCCATCTGCCTGACTCCTGAGCATCCAATGCAAAGCACTATGGCAGCGGCTGGGAGCTCAGCTGATGGTGACACCCAGTGCCTACCCTCCAGGAGCTCATGGTTGGAGCTGGAGGAGAAAGATATATTCATATGAAGGTGCAATGGTGACCCACTGACTTCCTCTGGCACTGCCTTGGAAGACAGACATGCCGACAGCTATGCTGCGACATCTTGCGGAGCACCACCCTCCTTCAGGCACTCGTCTGTGCAGTCCTGCTCCACTATTTAACAGCTCTAGGACCCTGGGAATGTTGCTTAACCTCTCTGCCCCTCCGTTTCCTCATCTATAAAATGGGATAATGAGTAAGCTACCCCAGAGGGGTAGTTGTGAGGTGTAAATGAGTGGTGTGTGTAAAGCATGCAGAATGAGCTCTCCAGACTCTGTGCTCAGTAATGTAGACTATTAATTGTTTTTATTATGTGACATAAAGTGTCACAGGAAATTAGAGCTGGAAGATTCCCTTTGCAAATTATCTCGGGATCTCAGATACCTTCTGAAAATATAAGCCCAAAAAGTTCTCACCCTCCAGACCATCACACAACCTCTAAATCCCAACCCAGACCTCATTTCTGCCCTCTTCCCTACTTCCTGCAAGTATGTATCAAGAGCAGCTCCCAGGCTGTCTTACTGTGGCTGGGGGCCCTCTGAGAATGGAGACTACAGCTCTCACCCCATCACACGTCCGATTGGCCTTACAGATCCACTTTACTCATTCAACAACTATCTGCCCAGCCCCCATTATGTGTCAGCCTGTGCAAGGAGCAGTGGCATTGAAAGCCAACGCAGTACCTGTCCACAAGGGGCTCACATGTTTGTAGGCCCCCAAATTCAAAACCATAAACTGACAAATGCTATGAAGGAACAGAATGTGCACCAGGCGAGTAGGTAACAGGGCCTATTGGGCTCAATCAGGAAAGGCTTCCCTGAGGAGGTGACATCTGGGTTAAGATCTGAAAACTGGGTGTCACATTTTGGGGGTGGGATGGGGAAGCAGGTCTCTCTGCCCTGCTCTTTCCCGCAATGCCTGTCATGGGACCAAAAGTCCTATATTCTACCTGAAGAATTCCCAGGTCTCCTCACAGGGCCAGCTGTGATGTCGTTCTCTCTCTGTGAATCTCTGCAGCCCTGTATCCTACAGGTGGGCAGTGCCCCAAGAGAACCTCAAAAACTCCAGGAAAGGGGACCTCAAAAGGCAGGGTATAAACTGTCCCTGAGGCCACATTGCCAGGTTTCTCCACCCAGCAGCCCACGATGGGGGACAGGAACCTGCCAGGCAGCTGTGAAGCTATATGGTGGGCAAGCAGTGTCCCAAGTAAGGAGTTGGAGCCACTTGGCAGCTGTAGGTCAACTCTGAGGTGTGCTGACTTCCTGCTTCTGCCTTAAAGGGATGAGGGCAGTTCTTCTCACTCTTGCTTCAGCCGGTCCTACGCTGAGTGGATGCCCCCTCCAGCTCTAGGGTCTCATACATCTCTTCCCTCTGGCCGGGGGAAACAGGACTGCCGTATGAGACAAGCTTTTGCAGAAGAAGCCCTCTAAGGGTCTGCAGGGGAAAGTCGGGTGCTAACCGGGCTCTGACAGGCTGTACGTTTCTGCAGACCTGGAAGAAACCATCCCCTGAGGGTGACTGCCGCTGTCAGCCCTGCGAAGCTCACCCCAGGTTCTCCCAAATCCGCTCACGGCGCAGCCTCGGGGGGCACCGGCTGCTCTCCCCGAACGGGTTGCTCCTCCCTTTGGGTCTCGGTCTCCTCATCTGTGAGATGCGGGGTGGCTGTGCAGACTCTATGATAGTCTCGGACTACACTCGTCCGCAGGAGTACGCGCGGCTGGGGGGGATGGGCGGCAGAGAGCAGCCTGCGAACCAGACCCGTGGACTTGTGGACGCGCGGCGGGCTGGCGGCCGCGGCAGAGAGGGAAGGGCGGCCGGGTGTCCGCTCCAGTTCTGCCCGTGAGCAGCGGGATCGGGGTCCCCA
>NW_017731536.1:237789-242049 GCF_001890085.2 Hipposideros armiger
CTGAACCACTCGGCTGGCCCCATAAACCTTTTTGAGGTTCTTGAAATGCATTGCCAAATTATTTTCCAGGAGAGTTGTTTCCATCTATAGTCTCAGCAGTGGAGGAAGCGGAAAGCTTCCCCAGAGGGAACTAGGGATCTTTGCACTGAAATGGAATAAATGGATGGTGGGTGACAAAAATAACACGTGCCCACTAAAATCCCATTTCCTTTCACGCTTTTGAAGACCTGCTATCTATGGGTACATGCTCCACCTCCTCCTTCTTCCCACGGCCAATCCAACCTCATGCTGATTATCCGGTTCCTCTTCTTTCATCCTTAAAACACTGCTTTCTTCACGTCTCTCCTCTCCTCACAAAACCACCAACTTTCCCTATCGCGCATCAGAATCAAGTCCCAGCTGCCTCTGCCTGACCTTTCCCATCTCATTCCCCAGCTTCCTACCCTACCCCACCCCACGCCAGTCAGGCTCCTCTGTTCTGCCACCCCATGTGCTGGTGCTTCACAGGCTACCTGGGTCTTCCTCCTGCCCAAGTTCCACCTCATCACCACTTCCCCACCTTCTCCAGCCCTCGGTGTTTTCACTTCTTGAATTTCTGGAACTTTTTACCACAGCCCTTAATATATCTTTATGTTCTTCTCTAATTTCTGTTCCTCTTAGATATCTTGCCTCTCCAAGAAGACTGCGAAGCACCCTAAGGGTATTTTCTCATGTACTTTCTTGGATTACACAATGATGGAGCCAGCCAGGGAATTCAATGAACTCTCTGATCCTCAACAGTTTTCATAGTCTAATCCCTTCCTTCCAGGAAGCAAAGCAAACCTGGCCAAGTATCTAAAGTCAGATGGGACTCCAGGACCAGGACCGGGCCAAGCAGAGGCCATGGTCTGGAAGAGGTCAGGGTTAAGCTGTGTTACTAGGTTTGCCAAGTCAGTCAAAAGCACGGAAGCTGGATTTTGTCACTAAGGTTGGAAGCTGAGTAGATTGAGGAACAAAGCAGAGGCTCAGGAAAGGACAGGAATAGAATACACAGGAAAAACACTCAGGAGGCTTAAGTGCCCAGAGACTTGCTGTATGGTGGTTGAGGAGNGGCTGAGTGGCTCAGTTGGTTAAGAGCTCGCTCAAGAGTTTGAGCTCTGAGCAACAGCGGTTCGAGTCCCGGCCCAAGCTGAGCAGCCGATGAGCTGCCAACAGGTGGCAGGATGGCTCAGCTAAAAAAATAAAAAATAAAAAAAAGATATATGTGCTCCGATGTTCATTGCAGCTTTATTTATGGGGGCTAAGACATGGAAACAACCAAACTGTCCTTCAATAGATTATTGGCTAAAGAACATGTGGTATACATACACAATGGAATACTATCTGCCATAAGAAAAGATGAAATAGTGCCATTTGCTACAACATGGATGGACCTTGAGATTATTATGCTAAGCGAAACAAGTCAGACAGAAAAAGTCAAGAACCACGATATCACTGATATGTGGGATATAAAACTGAAAGCAACAATGGAACAAGACAGACAAAGAAACAAAAACTCATAGACACAGACAACAGTTTAGTGTTTACCAGAGGGTAAGGTTGGAGGGGGGTGGTAGATGAGGGTAAAGGGGATCAAATATATGGTGATGGAAGGAGAACAGACTCTGGGTGGTGAGCACACAGTGTGATATATAGATGATGTATTCCAGAATTGTACACCTGAAACCTATGTAATTTACTAACCATTGTCACCCCAATAAACTTTAATAAAAAAAATCAGTGGAACTTTTAGTACCATTCTTGGGGATTCATTTATTTAATTTAATAAATTTTTTTCAATTACAGTTGACATTCAATATTACATTAGTTTCAGGTGTAAGGCACAGTGGTTAGATATTCACATAACTTACGAAGTGATCCTCCCATAAGTCTAGCACACATCTGACACCATACATAGTTATTACAATCTTATTGACTATATTCTCTGTGCTGTACTTTACATCCCCATCATGGGGGCTTATAAAAGCACTTAAAACTGGAATCTACCCCCGTAAGCAAACAATAATATGTTTCAAAAATTAACAGTCCTCTTTTCTGAGATCTGCTCTTACTTAAGTGGATCAATTATGAAAATAGCCAAATCTGAGCATCAGAAGGCCTTNAAATTTCATAAGTATTTTCTAAAGTCCTCATAAATATACCTTTCCTAAGAAAAAGTTTGATAGCACACAGTGCTGGCCAAACAGAAACTTGCATGTAAAATTGAAAATTATTGTGAAGAAAAATTTGGCCATGTCAGCAAAATTTTAAATGCACTCACCTATCTTTTGACCCAACATTTCCATGTCTAAAAATTTACTCTCCAAATATATTCTCCCATGTGCAAAGTGAAATATGTATACAATTATTCATAGCAGCGTGGTTATTCTAGCAAAATATTTGAAACTATATGTCCATCCATGAAGAATTACCTGAATAGGGCTGGCCATGTGGGTTAGTTGGTTAAGAGTGTGAGCTCTAAGCAACAGGATCACTGGTTCGATTCCCACATAGGCCAGTGAGCTGTGCCACTGAGCTGCCCCTGAGCTGCCAACAAGTGGCAGGATGGCTCAGCTGGTGAGAGCATGTGCTCTTAATGGTGGGCTATGCCCACCTGCAACTAAGATTGAACAAGGCATCTTGAGCTGAGTGGCTGCAAGCTGCCAACAGGCAGCTGGATGGTGACTGGACTTGGAGCTGAGCTAGCTGCGCCCTCCACAACTTAGACTGAAGGACAACAACTTAGCTGTTCCTCTTCCCCCCAACTCCCCAACACTGTTCCCCTTCCTCAATTCCCCAATAAAGCTCTTTAAAAAAAATTACCTGAATATACGAGGTCAGCCAATTAAGTTCGGTAACTCATCCTAGAAAAAGTGCTACATACCTCATTGCTGAATATCACTGCAGTCACCTTCAAAGTACTCCCCTTGCGAAGCTATGCACCGAAGCCAGTGCCTGGTCCCCCCTTCAAAGCAATTTTGGAACACTTTTTCTAGAATGGCCATCAGAGCTGTCCTCGTATTATCCCCTTGATGTCCTGAATGTCATTAAAATGTCTTCCTTTCAATGTTTCCTTTATCTTCAGGTAAAGAAAGAAGTCATTGGGGGCCAGATCAGGTGAGTAGAAATGGTGTTCCAATACAGTTACTTGTTTACTGGCTAAAAACTCCCTCACAGACAGTGCCGTGTGAGCTGGTGCATTGTCNGGGTCAGGGCCAAAGACACGTCACTCCTAGGGCAGATCTACTCAAGGAGGAGAGGATGAAGGAGAGGATAGAGTACCAACACTGAGTACTCACACCCAGCTCACACCCCAAGGCGTTTGTTTGCTTCTTGAGCTGGTTCTAACTCAGTCCAGACACAGTGAAAGGTCAATTGTTGGGGCATTTGAAGAACAACTAAAAGATTCTGCCTGGAATGCCACTTCCAGCCTCACTGTGATGAAATTCTATCAATGGAGTCATCCACAGCTACAACAAAGGAGAAGTGGCCTCCACCCCTGGGTCACTCCAAGGGCATGCATCTGTTCATCTGGTTGTTCATCTCTTTGGAAAGCAGTGAGGTTAGAAGGAAGGGAAGACTGACAGCACCATCAGGAGGCAGCAGAGGCCATGGGAGGGCACCAGGACAGGCTACATGGCAAGAGGGATAAGAAATAGTACCAAATGGGGAAACGAAAGAAGCTGAAGGGCCAAAGGCAGGACCAAGACTTTTCCTGGACGTTTTGAAGATTTGGAACAAATAATTTAGGTACAATTCTAATTGTCTACGTTTTAGTTTTAGTTATTTATATATATATATATATATATATGAACTCTTAGAAAGTCTTACAAGCTCTCTTGTTACATTGTGCTTTCTTTTGGAGGCTGAGGCCCCAGATTCCTGAATTTTAACTCTCTTCCACCACCTGGTGGCAAGATTACAAATTGCAAATGGTTGATCATGCAGCTGGGAAAACATTATTCATCCCTCTTTAAACATTTATTAAGCTCATCACTTGGACAGGTGTTATAAGTAAAATGTGTACTCTATCCAAGGGTCTATAACAAAGTTGAGACATTTCACCAACAAAGCTAAATAACACTACTACACCAATTATAAAATAATGAAATTTAATGCTCAATACATTTAAGATAACTACTGTTGGGGCAGCTGGTTAGCTCAGTTGGCCAGAGCGTAGAGCTTATAACACCAAGGTTGCCAGTTCAAACCCCATATGGGCCACTGAGCTGCGCCCTCCAC
>NW_017731536.1:243475-244495 GCF_001890085.2 Hipposideros armiger
GACTGTAAAGTCACCATGTAAACTGCCAAGTGTCAAGTGACTATAATAGTTGCCCTATCCCCCTTATCACTCATTCATTCATCTACTTATTATTTATTAAATACTGTATTTAAGTAATGGGGCCACAAAAATAAGCATTTTCCCTCAATCTCAGAGTTCATTTATAAATTCACAGAATATCAGACTGGAATGAGACTGCAAAGGACTGTCCATTCCAAATTTTAGTCTTTTTTTCTTTTTTTCTTTTTTTAAGATTTTATTGGGGACTTGGGGGAGGGGAACAGCCAAGTTGTTGTCCTTTCACCTTAGTTGTAGAGGACGCAGCCAGCTCAGCTCCCAAGTCCAGTTGCCATCGGGCCACCCATAGGCAGCTCAGGGCAGCTCAGCTCAAGGTGCCATGTTCAATCTTAGTTGCGGGTGGGCATAGCCCACCATCCCATGCAGGAGTCGAACAGACCACCTTGTTAGGAGCACATGCTCTCACCAGCTGAGCCATCCTGCCATCTGTTGACAGCTCATGGCAGCTCAGCTCTGGCACAGCTCACTGGCCCATGTGGGAATCGAACCAGCGACCCTGTTGCTCAGAGCTCGCACTCTTAACCAACTGAGCCACTCGGCCGGCCGGACTCAAATTTTAGTTTTATAGACAAGAAAACAGGCCCAAAGAAATAAAATGACTGCCCAGATGTCACACCCACTGACTGAGTTGGGAGTAGAACCCAGATTCCCAACCTAAAGATCTTTCCTTCACATCACCTGCTTTTCACTCACCTGTCATAAGTCTCAGTTTTCCTAGTTAGCCTTTAGCTACAGACTGAAGATGCCTAAGTTCCTAAAAAGAAAAAAAATCCTTAACCATCCCCCGCCCCAAAACTCCAAACTACTTTTAACCACAAAGGTGATACTTATTGTAAACAATTGCAACAATTCAAAAGTATATAAAATTAAAAAGTCTAAACTCTTTCCTATCTCATCCCCAATTCTACTCCCCAAGAGTAACTGCTGTCATTAGAGTGAATC
>NW_017731536.1:247211-262948 GCF_001890085.2 Hipposideros armiger
CAGCCCACCATCCCATGTGAGAGTCAAACTGGCAAACTTGTTAAAAGCATGCATTCTTGGGCCGGCCGAGTGGCTCAGTTGGTTAAGAGCTCGCTCAAGAGTTTGAGCTCTGAGCAACAGGGTCCCCGGTTTGATTCACAGCCCAAGCTGAGCTGCCAACCGGTGGCAGGATGGCTCAGCTAAAAAAATAAAATAAAATAAAAAAATAAAAGCACGCACTCTCACCAGTTGAGCCATCTGGCCGCCTGTTGGCAGCTCAGTTTGGGTGCAGCTCACTGACCCATGTGGGAACCAAACCAGCAACCCTGCTTTTCAGAGCTCGCGCTCCAACCAACCGAGTCACCTGGGCAGCCCTCTAAGCACTACTTTTGATGTATCCCATAAGTTTTTGTATGTTGTTTTTTCATTTTCATCCATCATAAAGTATTTTCTAATTTTCCTTTTGATTTCTTTTCTACACATTGGTTATTAGGAATGTGTTGTTTAACCACATATTTATCAGTTTTCTAAGATTTTTTTCTAATTTCTGATTTCATTCCATTGTGATCAGGGAATACTTTGTAATATTTTGATCCTTTTAAATTTACTGAGGTTCGTTTTATGGTCTAGCATAAAGCTATATCTTGGAGAATGTTCCATATCCACTTGAAAAGAATGTATATTCTGTTGTTAGAGTGTTTTAAAAGCACCTGTTATGTTAGTTGGTTATACTGTTGTTTAGGTATTCTGTTTCCTTGTCAGTATTCTACCTTGTCAGTTTTTATCTGTGCATCCCATCTGTACATCCCATCGTAAGTCAAGGAGTATCTGTACTTGAGTCACACTATGTCCACAGTAACTCTGGGATGATGGTGGTTTTGGTAGGACTGCCTTCTTCTCTTTCACTGATCACACCTAGCTGTCAAATTTTACTAATTGACAGCTAATTATTTTCAACAATGCCTTAGGGCATAAATTGCTCTACAAGTTAATCCAGTCAAATTCTGGCACCATTAAAGGAGCAGTTTCTGAAGTCAGTGCTTGATATTTGTTCTGACCTAACCATGGCTCCTTCTAGATGTCTTATTTTATGGTTCTTCCATGCAAAGCAGGTTGCCTATAGTTTAACTTGTGTCTCGACCCTCTTCCCAGTTGCCTTTTACTACAATTTTCACTGTTCTTGAGGGTGTTCTTTGGCTTGAACTTCTGCAGGCTCTGTTGCAAATGAAGTCAGTTCCTTTGTGAAGGCATTGGGAGCTATCTCTTTTGTGGCTTGCTTCTTCCTCTGGAAAATTTCTGAGCCAGAGCTCTAGAGCTGGGGGTAGAGACAATGGCAAGCTTTTCTCTGAGTGACACCCCCAATGTAGATGCTGAGTGCTTGGTAGAGAGGGAGTACAGCAGCGTAAGGTCCTCTTGGCGTGCCTTTCCTGTCTGGAACTACCACTTCATGAGCTGGTGTAAGAGCCCCAGTATTCTCTGTGTGCCTCACCCAAGGTAGAACTATCATTCCAAGAGCCGTGGTGGGTGGAGGAAGAGAACCCATACCTCTTGACCACATTTGCCTGGGACTTAGCTTAGCAACAGATAGCTGGTGGCAAGATGAGAAACACTGAAGTCCTGTTCCTCCTGGAAAAAAAGCCAAACTTAAAACTCAGAAGACAACATAGCTGTATATTTTCATGACCTTGGATTTGGCAATGGTTTCTTAGCTACAATTCCAAAAGCACAAGCAACAAAATAAAAAGTAGGTAAATTGGACATCAACAAAATTAAAAANCTACAGACGGCGTCTTTGACACACCCGCCCCGTCGGCGGATTTCCTGGGCTCGCCACATTTACTTTTTTCCTCGTCCTACGCCGCTGGTCCGTCTTTAGTCCCGCCTTCACGATCTACGAGCCCCCCTCTGCTTATTCTGTCCTGGAAAAGGCGTTTTCCCTTCCTTCCTGGGACTTTTCTTGGTTGGACTCGGGTTTGGAGAGGTATGGTGGAGCCCTGTGGTACAAAATCCCTTCAGGCACATTGAAGTAGGGCTTCTGAACCCAAACCCACCATCCAGCCAAGCCTCGCTGTTCACTGCTGATTCCTACTAGAATTTTCACACCTGAACTGCTTCCACGTCCCGCATCCCCAACTCGAGAAGCCTCTGCGGGCTAACGGCACTACGGGGCTTAGGGTGTGTTGGAGACAACTCTTTTTTTCAGCGTTTGTACGTATAGTAATGCGTTAGCACTTGAATATTAAGCTTTAAAGTTATTCGAGCGATGCAAATTATTAACTTGTACTGCTTTTGTAACTTTGGGAAAGGATGGATTGTTTTCTGTTAATTTCTTTGTGCTTGCTCACCTTTTATTTCCTGACATCTGGTATCTGTCTCTTTAAAGACAAGTGAGGATGTGAACCAAGTGGGAAGCCAGAATATTCATAGAAAGCATTTTGTTTGCTTCTAATCACTTTGTTATATTTGCTTCATGCCATTACAATAAACAAGGCTTATAATATTTGTCTTCCTTTTAATGGCTAGGTTGCTGCATGGTTGAAAAAAATATTTGGAGATCACCCCATTCCAAAATATGAGGTGAATCCACGGACCACAGAAATTTTACATCACCTTTCAGAACGCAACAGGGTCAGGGACAAGGATATCCACCTGGTAATAGAGGACTTGAAACAGAAAGCAAGTGAATATGAATCAGAAGGTGAGATTAATTCCAGAGTTTTGAATGAGACAATAACGAAGTAACCAAATTTTATAACACTAAAGTGTACAAGATTAGTTGAGCGTAGACTGCTTATTAGTTTTGCTTCTTTATTTTACCCAGCTTTCTTTCTCTCTGTTGGTGTAATAACTTAATAAATCATAAATTTCATTGTTATATATTTTGCTGGTTCTCTAATAGCAAAACAGTAAGCCCTGAAACATGAATCTAAACTGATTAGCCTGACCTACAAGATGCCTGTGGTTTTTCATTTCTGTATCTTTTTGGTCTGTTTCCAGTCCCTGTGCTTTAATTATAATGAGCCATCAGGACACCTGAGGTGGCAGCCATGAACTGTGAGACTTGAATAAATCACTATCGCAATGTATTCATGGGATTGCATTAGAATTTTCTCTTGTGCATATGTAGTTTGAAAAAGTGCACTTAAGACACCTACTGTTTTTGTAATACAAACCACAAAAAAAGAATTTGATAAAAATCTTTTTATGGATGGAATATATTATACAAAAGGAAGTAAGACCTACATTTGCTTTATATTTTAACCATGTGTATGGCATGTATTACATGCAATGTTTTGAATGTAGTGCAATTTATATTGTAATTCTACTGCATATATGCTTTTTTCCAATTTTCTTTTAAAAATTACCATACATAAAATTGACTTTTTGTTTTGGTGTACTGTTTTAACACACATGGATTCTGGAATCTACTCCCACAAACAATCAGGATGCAGAATAGTTCTGTCATNTACATTGTAAGTACTCCCAACAATTAACAAGTATCTTTCCCTTTAAAGGTATCAGGTACTATTATGTTTTACTTTAGATATGTTTCGATTGAGTTGTGGCAATTGTCAAAAAGATAAACTGTTTCCTAAAAGGTGCAAATCTCACTATATTTCCTATTTAAAAACAAAAAACAAAAAACAAAAACCCAAGCAAACAAAGAAAACTAAATGTTGGAATTTGATTAGAAACTATGAGGTATGACATATGCAATTTTTTTTTTAACTGTCTTCAACAAAGCCCTCAGCAATATCTGGACCTCTCCTTCACATTTTAATGCTGTGTCTGGTATGGTCCATTCTTAAGCTTCTATAGGACCTGGATGAAAATCGCTAAAAATACTTTTTTTGCCAACAGAAATCCTAGATGCTACCAGCGGTTGTGTTAGGGCAGTAAAATGGTCAGCATGTGTATTTCACCTTTGAAATTGGGACTACTTTTAAGACGGGGAAAAAAAAAGCAAATATAAAATCGCTTACAAAGGACTTAAGGAAAGCGTTCTTAATTTCAAGGGAGATAAGTAATGAAGGGTACTGACTTTTTACAGGTATTTTCCAACCTATTACCTATTTTCTATTTTCCTTGAGTTCGCAATCACGGTCTAACAATCACTCAGGGACGAAATCTTAGAACGTGTCAAAGTACCCACAAAGCAAAGTCTTCTGCAGACTGAAACGATTTAGAAGCCAGCTTCGATGTTGTAACGACATCAGCCACATGAAATGCATATTTGCACCTGTGCGGTGTTTTCACAATCGTTTCAGTATTCAGCACTACGAGACTGCCTTGCGAAGCATTCAGAAAACCACTTCTATTATTGCTTTTCTCTGAACTGACCTCCGGGCAGAGGTGAAGTGCCGGGGCCTGCTGACCTTCATACAATGTCAGACTTCCCCAGCTCGCCCTGACCTTCAGCGAGGGAGTCCAGGAGCATCAGCGAGGCCGGGCCTCGCCGTTTCGAAGCAGGCCTCGGACAGCTAGCGCCCAAACCCTGCCTGACCTTCCCCTCAAGGCCTCTCGCGGGCCGCTCTCTGCAGAAGATGGGAATCCTCCTGAGGCCCCATCTCTGAACAGCATCAAGGTCACTGTCTCCCCTCCAGCCCTCTGCACCATCCCGCACCGATGACGAGCAAAAGGACTCTTCCGCCGTCAGCCCTGCACCACCGAAGCAGCCAGCCTGCACCGCCGGAGCAGCCAGCAGTGCAAGATGGCGGCGCCCGGCACAGCCCCTCACCCTCCTTGCAGAAAGAGCTCCCGAGCTAGCGCACTACCACCCATCCAGTGCGCCCCACCGGGCCACCTCCCTCCCGCCGGTTCCCTGTGCTCACCAGCCCGGCCCGCCGAGGGAGGGTGCGGGCCACGGCCGCGGCGACGCGCACGGACAGCATCTTTGCAGCTTCTCTTCAGCTGGTTCCTCTGCAGCCGCAGCCTCCGACTGACTGGGACAAAATGGCCGAGCGGCGAGGAAGGTCAAGGCAGCCAGCCCACCTGACCCCGGAAGTACCGCCCCTAGCTTTCACCTCCGGACACAAATCTGCTTTTTGCGGGGAGTGGGGCGGTTACTTTCTCTTAAAGTATCATTTTCAGATTTAAACTTCAAAATGAGTGATTAGACCTTTGCCAGCTTCGGCCCAGGCACTCGTTACACATTGACTTTAGTCTTTTGAGTCGACTTTGTGGTTGCCCGGAGTGACCACGTGGGTAGCGGAACCCGCTAAGCAGCAGTTCCCAGGCTGGTCCATCTGGGGTGCGAGATGATGTTGGTGTCACCCTGTCCCGATGCCAAGCTGGCTTCACTGTGAGGCGGGTTGATGGTGTGCGGTCCGGGGCTACAGCTGTTGAACATTGGCGCCCGAGCAACAGTAAACAGTTACTTCCCCTCCCCGTTGGCGTGTCTTCCATGTCTTCCACAGACAGAGCGTTTTCCTGCCCAGCGTGTTGCCACTCAGACCGCTGGGCCCTGCCCCAGACCCTCTGAGTAGAAAATTTGAGGTTATCTGAATTTTGACAAGCACACATACCGATACGCACTCAAGCTGGAAAATCGCAGTTCTTTTAGATTCTACCTAAAAGAATTCTGTCTGCGAATTAGAGCAAATTGTTTAAAAATTGTAACAGGCACAAGTTCAAGTAGAGTGGTTGCCAACCCTACTGAGAAGAATGGTCCAAAATCAGTAGTCTTGCGCCAGACTGTACTAGAGCTTAAGTTCTCCTCTACCAGCAACTAGCTTCATACAGAAGAGACTTCCTCTATTCTTCCATTTGGAGTAAAACAGAAATGAGGAAAACAACTTTCTATGCCTACCCAATAAAATTGGAGCGGGACTTTTTTTCTCAGAATTTTTGTGATACTGAGGTTTTTGAGCTATGTACAGAATTTCGGGGGGGATGTTGGGTATTTTGCGATAGTGGAGACTATTAACGTTGCCTTCACTTGTAACTCTTCTGCGAAGCATCTTTCAGCTTCATCCACCAAATCCTGAAATCCTGGTTTACACCCAAAATCTTAAGTGGGGGGAGAGGGGGTCATATGAATATCTGGGTTAAAAAGTTCATCTCCTAAAACATAGCTTGCAAATGTATGGTCAGCCACCCCTTTCTTTAATATTCTACTTTTCCAAGGTGAGCCATGGGTAAAAATGACAATCCAAGGGCCGGCCGAGTGGCTCAGTTGGTTAAGAGCTCGCTCAAGAGTTTGAGCTCTGAGCAACAGCGGTTCGAGTCCAGCCCAAGCTGAGCAGCCGNGTCCTTTAGGTCTGAGTTTACTCTTAAGTGTTTTTCCAATAAACAATTTTCTTTGGTTAAGTCTTTTAAAATAGCAACATGTTCCCTTGAATAATCTTAGAGTAACATTATAAACCTATCAAGCTCCTTATCACATCCTGAGAGAACTCAAAGCAAAGAAATTGAACAGGTTAAGCTTTTTACAATCACTTCCTTTGACTATGGCTTTTGAGCTCTGTGATCAGTATGAAATAAAGTGATCAAAGTCAACTGGAAATTTTAAGACATACTTGATTTACACCTTTTAATCTTTGAGAAGCTCCATACAGTTTAATTATCTAATCAGAACCTCTAGCTCGTCAGGTTAGCATAAAGTGAAATTAAAAGCCACCCACCAAAGAACAAATTTTCACAATATAATAGTACTGGGTCATCTCTCACCATTACAATCGTATTTCAAAATGGTAAGATTCTAGGTCCCTAAATCATGACTAAAACAAAAACACTATTCCAGGATGTGAGTCTGGTCAGTAATGAAAGCTCTGGAGAAGTACTTACAATAAATAGAAAAATATCATGGAATATCATTGGAGGTACAAAAATCTTTAAATCTCCGATGTTCATCAAAGTCACTAACCAGAGATGGTTTCTTAAATTTAAATGAAAATCAAGTCAAAAGTTTAAAATCCAGTCCCTTAGTCACGTTTTACAGGCTCAATGGTCTCATACGTAGTTACCACGTTAAACAGGACAGACACGAAATATTTCCGTCATCGAAGGTAGTTCTACTTGACAGTGTGCGTCGAGACTCTCAAAAACGAAAAGGAAACTCAAGCAAGCGTTCATCTATTTCAGCCTAACCTTTCAAAGATATATAAGATATATACACTGAAGATAAAAAAAGGTTAAATTTTTAGCCAAGGTTTTACAGATACTGATAAAATTTTTGGCTTTATAATTAGCCTTCCACAGTAAGTGGCTCTTCTTACATACACAGAAACTAATAAGACCAAGATGATCTTTTCCCCTATCTGTGTGCTTAGCGGATAATCCTGCTGCTCCTGATCCATCCAGATTATCAGGCTCTGCCTTCCTCAGAGAGCCCATAATTCTACAACTTTTATTTCTCATCCCACTGGCCAACTAGGCACAACCTAACAGAAAGGAGTGGACTTGTATCATCACAGAGCTTCTGATAGCTACACCACTAATTCATCTCTCAATAACAGATCTACTCTTACTAGAAATGCAAAGTCAATGACTTTCAACTTTCCACCAGAAATGAATTTAGTTGAAGTTCTAATGCTTTTGTATAAGATGATCTTAACGGCTACAAACAAGACTCAAATCTCTTAGAATTTGGGTAAAGGTTTACTCAGCTATATGTTTGGGAGCTAGTGGATATAACCTATATGTAAATCAGTCAATCCCTAGAATAAAAACTTGGTTAACCAAAATCCTTCAATTTATTCTTTTCACAACATATGACAATGACCAAACCTCCCCCCCCACCCCAAAACACTGAAGCAGATTGAGATTTTGAGTTTAAAAAAAAAAAAGGGGGGGTATGCGATGGGAGGGACACAATTGCTGCCTTACGAAATGAATGAAGACACCGGTCCTAAAACAGCAAAATCTCATTTTATAATTTACCTTCAAGCCTGAAGAAAACTCTACCATTTCTTCTGCTTGAACATTCCTCAGCCCATGTACGCGGGCAATACCGTCACCAATACTTAAGACGCGCCCAGTCTCTTCAAGGTCAACAGAGGTATCAGCTCCAAGAATGCGCTCTTCAAGAATAGAGGACATCTCGGCAGTGCCTAATTGAAAGGACAATTCCATTACAAAAATAATCTGGTCCCCAAATCTTCAAAACCCATTTCCTCAACAACTATAAAAACTATAGTTTCGTGGTCATAATAATCAAACTACATTCTAAAATGTAACATATATGGTTCTATTCAAAAGCTTGATACCTACCAACATGACAGCGAACCCAAGTGACTGAAGAAAAACTTCACAGGATCACTGTAAACCAGATAAGCTAATAAAATAAAAATAAGTATTTTCTGCCTTCTACTCCTTTGGTTCCACTTACCTCTCTACTTCTCTACGAAATTTGCGAAGTGGAAATTCATAGATTAGCAGCTATTGCCTTGAGCAATACCCTTAAAATAAATACTTTCTATCTTCTATTATGGTTCCTATGCTTACCTCTCCACTTTTCTATCATTCATACATTAGCAGCTATTGCCTTTGAAAAACAGGAGGTAAAAAGTGCGCACTTTTTTCTAATGGTTTTTAGGAAGAAGAAAAAATATCAAAGATCAGAAAGAGTGCCCATCACCTGATATCTGTACATTCTGTTTCCACCCAAGGAGACATTAGCAGAACAAATAAGCAGTACTAACATCAAGAGAAATACATAACTGTAGTTCATTTCACTAGAACAAGCAAATCTACCAAGACAGGGAGGGCTAACTGGTACATTACAGGTTAAGAATCTGAGACTCTGTAATAACTAAAGTTGAGAGAAGAAAACTAACAAATGGGAAAAAAATTGTAACAACTATGTAACTTATTTTTCATTTAATGAGAAGGTAGTAAGTGTGGTGTAGACTTAGAAATAATTACTTACCAGTCTTCTGAAGACGAGTATTGGTGGCATGGAGGTTCCTCGCAGCAANAAATGAGAATGGAAAAGAGGTGATGTGAGAGATATTACAGAAGTACATTATTTAAGGAGTAAAGGTCAGAAAGATCCACTCAGGTATCATTATGCTGATTCATTTCTCTGAAGGGTTTTTACCCCCTGCAGATGTTTAGTAGCATCAAGAGTCTGAAAAGTTTTGGGGTTTGGGAAAGGGGATAGATATAAAAGCAAGGGAATGTCTCGAAGCATATTTAATATTTGTAATGGTATTTTTTTAAAGTTCTGTTTTAGTATTTTTCTTTTTTGCTTCTCTTATTTTAAATAACATTAGAAGTTAGAGCACCTGTTTTATGTCCTTCTTGTAGTATTTCAGACATTTCTTTCTTCCTTAGGATACCATCGAAGCTGAACTTTCAAGGAAAGTAGACATGTTGGAACTGTGACCAAAGCCAAACAAAGTAAATGAAATAGGACTTTACAGAATTATTTCCTCTTGGCATCCCTTAATAACTTAATTCCTGTGTTCTTAGATGACATAATAATGTCATTATTGATAGGATAGTGGTTTCTGGTTTATGTGTTGCATTTTTGTGCCCGAATACATAGTTTTCATATTAAAACATGTTTTTTTCTATATTGCTGGTGGCTAAGTGTCCTTCAGTAGCCCTACTTGGTAAACATTCTGACAGTTGTCATGCAGTCACTTGTTAGGTCAGCTAAGTGAAAAGAAAGAAAAGATTTTATAACCCCAGTTACGTTTTTCCCATTCTTCCCTCTCCTGGGGTTTGCTGTGGTTCTTTCTGATCAGCTAACCTGGCTACCTCCAAATGGTAATGTATGCAGGAATTTAGTTTATGAAAAAGATGGCATTTTGAATCAGTAGTAGAGAAATGGATAATTCAGCACATGGTTCTAAATCCATACTTCATACCTTATGTCAGGATAGCTTCAAAGGCTCAAAGATTTAAATTTTTTTTTTTAAACAAGTACAAGGAGGTGCCCAAGGACAACTAGATATCCACATGCAAAACAGTAAAGTTGGTCCGTTACCTCACACTACCTATAAATACTAATTCAAAGTGAATCAAAGCCCTCAGTCTAACAACTAAAACTGTAAAACTTAGTAGAAAAGATAAAGATAAATCTTCATGATCTTGGATTTGGCAAAGGATTCTTAGATATGACACCAGAAGCATAAGCAGCAAAAGAAAAAAATAGATAAATTGGACTTCATGAAACTTAAACATTTTCGTGTTTTAAAGGACACCATAAGAAAGTGAACAGACAATCCACAGAACGGGAGGAAATATTTGCAAATCATATATCTGATAAGGGACTTGTATCCAGAATCTATAAAAACTTTTGCAACTCGATAGTAAAAGGCAAATAACTCAATTTTAAAATGTGTAAGTGATTTGAATAGACATTTTTCAAATGAAGATATGCAGATGCCCAATAAGCATATGAAAAAGTGTTTGACATCATTAGTTATTAGGGAAATAAAAATCAAAACCACAATGAGATGCTACCTCATACCCAGTAAGATAACTAGAATAAAAGAGACAGATAATAATAAGTGTTGACGAGGATGTGGATAAATTGNGGTGTTCCAATACAGTTATTTGTTTACTGGCTAAAAGCTCCCTCACTGACAGTGCCATGGGAGCTGGTGCATTGTTGTGATGTAAAAGCCATGAATTCTTGGTGAAAAGTTCAGGTCGTCTGACTTTTTCATGCTGCCTTTTCAGCACTTCCAAATAGAAAACTTGGTTAACTGTTTGTCCAGATGGTACAAATTCATAATGAATAATCCCTCTGATATCAAAAAAGGTTAGCAACATTGTTGCAATAAGTTCATGAACTTAATTGTCCGACCTTGTAAGAACATGTTGGCTGTATGACAGCAGACATCTAGACAAGTCATTTCAGCAGATAGGAAATACTGGTTATATGCTAGATGTATACATATTTATACATAAATAGCACTGGGGAAGCAGAGATGAATAGGATAATAACTGCAAGCAAGGACAGTCTCTGCTCATGGCCAAATAAAGGAGGTGGACATGTAAAACTGTAACACAGCTGCAGCGTACAAGCTGTAGCCTGAAAGCACAGAGAAAGGGACAGTGAATTCCAGGATGAGAGTAAATCTAATTTGAGTTTTAAAGGGCAAATGGAAATTTGCGAGCTGAAGAAGGGCTTGCCAGGCAATGGGAACAGCATGTATGAAATGCATAGAGGTTTGAAACAGTGTGGTTATGGAAGAATCCACATAGAGACAAAATCATTGTGAGAAATGAGGAATGATTGTAACTGCTGTTTCCATGTATGTAACCAGATTCTTTTTTTTTTTTAAGTTTTATCCCTGCAGTGAATGATGTGACCTCTGACCTTTTTCATACCAAATCTAAAAATGAAGAAATCAAGCTTGAATTGGCAAAACTTGAAAAAAATCTTACCGCAACTTTAGTATTAGAAAAATGTCTACAAGAGTAAGTGAGTTGGAAGTGGTGACAACTTTTATTATAAAGGCAGTAATAAGGCATTGTCAGATTTAGTTTTAAGTCAATAGATAAGATTTTAAACGACACATTACGAAATTGGATCCATAAATGTTTTTTTAAAGTAGAATATTACTTGGGTGGAAGTTGGAGGTGGTTGGGGACACACTTTCTCACCATTTATTTCATATAATTTCCTACCTTTGTTTTCTCTTTTCTACAAATAACCTGGGTTTTATCATTTTCAGAATATATGTAAAAATTTTTTAACTTATAAACTACAGTGCCACTTAAAGTACATTACATTTTGATGCCCTTTTTCACTAGAGCTCTGGTATGCCCCTTGATGCTCTGGACCTTTTTTAGGTCTCTGTTGCCCCAGAGATTAGATGCCGTGGATCAGGAGTATGTATAGACATAAGTAAATTGGTGGTGTGTGCATTTATTTGTCAAAGATTAAGTTTGTATATGCAAGGCACTGTGTCACATCACATCTAGGAGGGAGGCCTTTGGGACCTCCATAATTCAGATTGGCTTCAGGATATATTAAATCACTTTTTTGAGCAGCAGATTTACTTTCTCCAAGAATAATTGACATAGATTAATCTTAAAATTATTTAGCATTTCTTGAGAAAAATCCTGCATAACAACATGGAGGGGAAGATGACCTGGAGTCATGCCTTGTATTTACTCTGGAATATAAAATTTATGGTAGAAAATCCAGCAAATATGTTATCTACTCGTGACTTATCCAGAGTTGAATCCAAAAAGTAGTAGAGTTTCTTTTTTAATACTAGTTTCACTGAGGAGAAGAAAATGTTTTCAACTTTACTTTTTAAAGGGACCTCAAGAAGGCAGAACTGCATCTGTGTACGGAAAGGGCCAGAGTTGATAATCGTCTTCAGAACATGGACTTCCTAAAAGCGAAGTCAGAGGAGTTCAGATTTGGAATCAGAGCTGCAGAGGTATGTATGCAGAGCTAAATATAGTTGGCTCTCTTCAGACTTGTTTTTGACCTTCATCTTCACAACGAGGCCCTATTACTATTCCCTTTTTACAGATAAGGGAGCTACGGAGAAGATAGTTAATTTGCCCAAGGTTACATAGCTACTTGGCAGCAGATTTAAAACACAGGCAGCCAGGCCCTGAAGCTCAGGCCCTGAAGCACTGCTCCTGTCTTGTCACAAATCTTTGACTATGGAAATGATTCACATGCAACACAAAGTATTTAGATTCTTGTATGATTTTTCATCTATGATGTGTACATTTTCTTCACTGGGTTATATGTTGAAAATATTTCATGATGGTCACTTTGAAAATAATTTTCTTAACCAGACCCACTGTTCTGTAATTGTAGGAGAAACTTTCAGCCAGAGGCATGGATGCTTCTTTGTCTCATCAATCACTGGTAGCACTTTCAGAGGTGAGCTTATTTTAACCCAATTTAACTTGCTTTAAAATCTGCTTTTTCATTTCTTTTTATAGAGCTTTATTCACTATTGACCAGATTTCTTTTACCAAACTCTGTATTCTACAGTCACTAGTATTTATATATTTATTGTTTAGTTGTATGTGTCCTCGCATTTATTTAAATTTTTTTTTAATTACTTTATGCTAGAAACTCTTTGCTGGAGTCAGTCAATACATTATTGATTGGTTTATTAAATTTATTGAGGGATGATGTACTAACCATTAGGTCTTCCTCTTCCTTCTCTTTCGGTGTACAGTAAAAATGCAGGCCCCAAAACTCCTGTAGCATGCAATTCTGGATTTTTAGGTTGTATAAGGGTTTTATCTGTTTTTGGTGGGAGAGGGAGTAACATGGGGTTTTGTTTTATTATTAAGATTTTTTTTGTCCTTGATTTTGGGAATCTAAAGTTGACAATTCATAAACATGTATTTGAGATTCCAGTTGTTCCCTTACATTCTGATTCCTCTTAATCACATTATTTTGTGTTCCTAGACAGCATACTTCAATCCTATTCTTAATAAATGGGAGTACAACTTTCCCATTTTAAGCATCTTATAAGCATTGTTTCCATTGGTTTGTGTACCTATTTATCTTTGAAGCTCTATATTTGGTACATTATTTTAAATATCCTAATGTTAATGCTTTATCATATTTTATTTCAGAAATGAGCAGTATTTAGTTGTGTTGTGAATATCTGTATTACTCTGTGACTGTGTTTTTTTCACCCCCAGAAACTGGCAGAACTAAAACGACAGACTACACCTTTGAAGAAAAAATTGGAGTCCTATTTAGATTTAATGCCGGTAGCTATTTTTATTACTTTTTTTTTTTTAAAGTCATCTCTTCTAATCTTTCCCAAGGGCCCTGAATGATCACGAAATTAATGACTTCATACTTAAGGATTTAAAATCCAAGCCGAATTTCACTGGATACANCGACTCAAGAGTTGTTGAGTAGCAGCATCAAGATCAGAACCAAACTGAGCAAAAGCAGCAACCTCACGATACTGAGCCAATTCCAGCTTCATGGTACCTGCCACCTGAAATACAGAAATGGTTAACTCATGCAATACAAAAATACTTAACTCAATGACATGGCACTATACAAATATATGTTGAGTTCAACCGAATGATACCCCTCCCCGACAAAGGAATGCCCATTACCTGCTTCATGGCCCTGGTTTGGGCAGCAGATCCGACACGAGACACAGACAAACCGACGTTAATGGCAGGGCGGATACCTTTGTAGAACAATTCTGTTTCCAAGAAGATCTGCAATGTAAGAATACACATGCTAGCAAACCTAAAGAAATCAAGCATTCAAAATTAAGACACTGTGCTTCAAAAAACTGAAGCCTAAAAATTCCAAGGAAGAATGATAAATGACTTCGTACGGCAAAGCCCCTCAAATCTTTCACAACCCAAATCAACCTACATATTCTGTTGCTGATATTAGATGTGCATGACATGGGGGAAAATAGGTAACATTTTATTAAAATACATGCAGGTGAAGTGATATGACCTCTGAGATTTGCTCAAAATTTTCTAGGGGGAAGAACAATAATGGGTATAAGTGAAGCCAAGAACAAAGTGCACTATATGTACTATGAATTGATAAATAGGTGAGAGATGCGTGGGGTTTGCTATACTACTCTCCTTGTGTATACATTTGAAATGTTCCATAATAAAAAGTAAAAGGCTTTTAACAAATCAGTTCATAACCACTAGTCTCAACCAATGCCGTGGAATCAACCTAAGCTTTTACATTTATTTTAATCATAAAAGTACCTGTCCATCAGTGATAGAAATGACATTGGTTGGAATGTAAGCAGACACATCACCAGCTTGAGTTTCTATGACTGGTAACGCAGTCAAAGAGCCACCACCAAAAGAATCGTTCATTTTGGCCGCTCTCTCCAGCAGACGGGAGTGTAGGTAGAACACATCACCAGGATAGGCCTCCCGACCAGGGGGGCGGCGGAGCAGCAGAGACATCTGACGGTAAGCAACAGCCTACAATACAGAAACGGACNCCCACCCCCAATTCAGCTATCTGAGCTAGTCTAGCCAGGGTGGCACAAACCTAGGGATGTATTGAAGTCTAAGCTGTGAAGGGTCACTGTCTTCTGCCTTGTGAGAGGGGCAGTACTGTCAATAGATTTGCCTTCGTCTGTACTAAATTAAGAACTCAGGACCTAGGCAGGGGCTCAGAGTTACCAGCAGAACGGGATTAGTTTCCACTCCTCAGGAAGCATGTGAATGAAGCTGGATATTGGGTAAAAAGTGCAGCATGAATGAAAAGATGTCTCTCACCAAAATGGGTCTGGAGCTATTTTAAGAGTAGACTGAGGATTGTGTGTGGATATCCTTGGAGCCCGTTTGGTTGCCAGGGGGAACTTCCTCCTGTGCATTATCACAGGAGCACGTGACAGATGGCTCACCATAATCTGTCTATGACCCTGTGCCTGGGCTGCTGATGTCCTGGCTTTGATGAGACACCACCCAAAGAGGCCACTCTGCCAGCTTTATTTAGTACCATGGTGCTCGGACCACTTCTAATCTCAGCACAGCTTCCTCTCACATTGTGCAGGTATGTATTTTTAGTTTTATCTTCAGTGCTGAGCTCTCAATTTACAGTTTTCTCTAAATTCTGCAGCAGCCATTGTGGGCTGCCAGCCTGCCTCCATGCATTGGGAGAGATTTGCTCCATCTGCTCCAGGATCCAGATTCTCTAAGCATGTTCAGACACCGAGCATGAAACCTAGCTCTTATATTGCCTAGTAATGCGACTGTAAAGTCACCATGTAAACTGCCAAGTGTCAAGTGACTATAATAGTTGCCCTATCCCCCTTATCACTCATTCATTCATCTACTTATTATTTATTAAATACTGTATTTAAGTA
>NW_017731536.1:265728-267821 GCF_001890085.2 Hipposideros armiger
ATTCTATGGCTTGCCATTTTACTTTTTTAATAGCATCTTTTGTGAACAGAATGTTAACATTCAATTTATTAATCTTTTCCTTTCTGGTTTTCACCTTCATTCTTTTTAAAATTATTTTCAGTTACAGTTGATGTTCAATATTATTTTTTATTAGTTTCAGGTATACAGCATAGTGGTTAGACATTTATATAATTTTGCAGTGATCCCCTGATTAGTACCCACTTGGCACTATACATAGTTGTTGCAACATTATTGACTATATTCACTATGCTTTACTTTACATCCCCATGACTATTTTGTAGCCACCAATTTGTATTTCCTAACCCTTCACCTTTTTCACCCAACTCCCCCACCCCCATCTTCATTCTTAAAGCTATTTTCACTGGGTTTATAGTTATGGTTGGCAATTATTTTCTGTTGGCATTTTAAATATAGAATTCAAGTATTTTCTTACTTCATCATGTTTAGTTTTCTAGCACTGTGTAATAATATTACCACAGACTTCGCATCTTGGAACAAAACACATTTATTATCTCACTGTTTCTGTGAGTCAGGAGTCTGGACACAGCTTAGCTGGGTCCTGGACAAGGCTGTAATTAAGGTGTTGGTCGGGACTGAGTTCTCATCTGAGCCTTAACTAGAAAAGGATCTGTTTCCAAGTGTATTCAGTCTGTTGCTGAAATCACTTCCTTGAGGTTGTGGCATTAAGGACTTCAGTTTCTTGAGAGCTGTCAGCCGAGGCTGCCCTCAGCTCCCAGGGGCCACCCGCAGTCCCCTTGCCAGATAGATTCCCCAACACGTCCACTTCTCAAAGCCAGCAAGGGAAGGGAGACTCCAGTAAAATGGGCACCACGATCTTATGTAACATAATCATGTGATCTCCTAATTCACGTACACACACATAATCATGTACATGTCGTCACCTTGGCCTTATTCTATTGGTTAGAAGCAAGGCACAGGCCCTGCCCAACACTCAAGGGTGGATCACACAAGGGTGTGGACACCAGGAGGCAAGGATCATGGCGGCCACCCTAAGAGTCCATCCCCCACACATCATTTCTACTGAGAAGTCACCCCTCCATCTTAACATTGTTCGTCTGAAAGTAGTGTGTTTTTCCTGTGGCCGCTCTTAAGATTTGCTCTTTAATCTGTGGTTTTCAGCAATTTTATAATGTTCTAGGTGTGTTTTTCTTTGAATTTAAGTTCATAAAACTTCTAGTATTAGTGGGTTGATATTTTTCATCTATTTGGCAAAGTTCAGCCATTATAGCTTCAAGTATGGCCTCTGCTTCATTCTCTCCTCCCTTTCTGGTACTCCCAATTACCTAGACGTTAGACTGTCTCAGTGTCCCATATATCTCTTACTCTTGTCTCTGTATTTTCCATCCTTTTTGTGGTTTATACTTTGCATTTTGTTCTTTTATATATATATATATATTGCTTCTAATTCTGGGGTGAAATTCTCCATCTTTTCTTCTCTTGAACCCATTAATTATACTTATTTTAAAGCTCATATCTGACAACTCCAGTATCTTTATCTTCAGTAGGTCTGCTGCTATTCCCTTCTTTTTTGCTTGGTTCTGTCTCCTGGCATGGTAATTTTTTTTGACTGGATACCAGACACCGAGTGTGAAATATTGGAGAGCTTTTAGATCAGTGGCTCTGAAAGCAGTGCATCAGCACCCCCTGGGAACTTGTTAAAAATGAGACTTCTTGGTCCCAACCCTGACCTGCTGAATCAGAAACTCTGGGACACATCCCAGCACTCCGTGTTTTAACAGGTCTCCCGGTGATTCCGATGCACGTTAAAGTGTGAAGACCACTGCGCTGTGACATCATCTTCCTCCATACAGGATATTGCTTTAATTTCTGGTAGGCAGTTTCAATAGGAGCAGAGAATGAGCTGAAGTAACTGGGTTTTCGTTTTCGTGAGGCTTATTTTATTTCCTGTTCACACTTAACTCCTAGGTCTCGTCTTCTGGGCTCCCTCCACACAGCCCCTCTGGTATGGTGGCCCCTGAACTCCCAGGTTTATCTCCCCAGCACTGTGAGAAAGCTGGTTTCTGGACTCAGTCCTCTACCTCTTGGCCTGT
>NW_017731536.1:270346-277709 GCF_001890085.2 Hipposideros armiger
TGAAAAAAAAATACTAGATGGCGAATTTTCAAATGCCTTTTTAGCGTCTATAAAGAGGCAGCAAAATAAGGTAAAAATGAATGAGGCGTGGTTGCTCCCTTTGAGGCATGCCTGCAGTCCATTCATTCATTCACTAAATATTTCTGAGCACTTACTGTGTGCCAGACAGTCTGCTAGGCACCAGGATAAAACATTAGGCCAAAAGAAGTGGTTCCCAGCCCTCATGAAGTTTATAGCCAGAATGAGCCAGATCAATTAACTACCTAAAGTCTGTTTTTTTGTGCCAACAAGCACAGAAAGGAGGTATCACCTCCCACCCTAATCCCAAACAAACTCAGTAACCTGATCCAGCAACTCTCTCATTCCTGCGACATGGAATCACTTGTCTGGACTGTGTTTGAAGGACATGAGGTATTTGCAGATATAATTTTAGCCACCAGAGGGCAGTCATATTTAAAAAATACCTCCAGAGGGGAAGGACAAACCCATTACCCTGAAAGGCTTTCCCCAGGGTTCTGGGGCCAGAGTCAAATCATGTGGTGGATTCACTCCAACCAGGGTACAGACTAGCACCCAAACATCCCCCACTTCAAGCCGAGGGACTGCAATTTACAACGAGGCTCTGGTCCCTTGAATGGAGGATGATATAATAAAACCTGACTGGGCCATAATGAACTAGATCAGAGGGTCTCCCAGACCAAACATTTCAGAGGAAGTTAACTGCACAGGAACTCCTAGAGGTGGTGGGAAGTTCCTCCCACCTTTCAAGTCCTCACTGAAGAGAGTCAATCAGCGAGCATTTATTGAGCACTGCCTCTATTCAACATCCAGCTCTGCACTGGGTGGGAGAAAAATAGGCTTACTCTGGCTACAAAGAGAGGCTTCGCTTGCACAATGTGAGAAAGCAGTAAGGACAGCTGTGAGCCAAAGAGCGTCCCAGTAGGCTGCCCCTGCCCTCCGTTTCAGGTGAAGCCCATTGAGAGGCCATCTGAACTCCAGATTCCTAGATNAAAAAAGACAATCACAACTGTTGGTGAAGATGTGGAGAAATTGGGATCCTTGTACACTTCTGGTGGGAATGTAAACTCATACAGTCATTTCTGGAAACAGTCTAATTCCTCAAACAGTTAAACTTTATGACCAGCTGTTCTACTCCTAGGTATATATATATATATATACCCAAGAGAAAGGAAAACACGTGTGTATATAAAAACCTGTACAAGGATGTTTATAGGAACATTATTAATAATAGCCAAAATGTGGAAGCAACCCAAATGATGAATGGAGAAATAAAATGTGGTAGATTCATCCAATGGAATATTATTCAGCCATCAAAAGGCATTAAGTACTGATACCTGCTGTAGCATGGATGAACCTTGAAACCATTATGCTAAGTAAGAGAAGCCAGTCACAAAGGACCACGTATTGTACGATATCATTTATGTGAAATGTCCATAATAGGCAATGAATAGAGACAGAATGTAGATTAGTGGTTACTAGGGCTTCATGGGTTGATTAATCGGAAAATGATGACTAAGGAATATGAGGTTTCTTTTTGGGGTGATGAAATGTTCTAAAATTGATTGTATTGGTGAATGCACATCTCTGAATATTCTAAAAGCCATTGAATTACATACTTGAAGTTGGATGGGTTATATGATATGTGAGAGATTTCAATTAAGCTGTTAAAATTTAAAATAAAAGCTAAACAGATGTCATAGTCACCATAGAACTCATATTTTTCAGCCAAGCATCTTCAAGACCTTCTCATGGAGAGTGTGAATTTTTCCCCAGCGAGTCTCTCTAGCATTGGTTCTAGGTATCTGAACACTTTGGTCGACAGTGCAGTGGCCCTTGAAACAAAGGATACCTCACTCGCTAGGTAATTCTTGTGACGGTTTTAATTCTGCAATCATATATGCTATAAGGTCTTGACCTAAAGACTTGTTTCTCAGGGTAATTCTTTGTATAAAATTCACAATAAATGCCAAAACACTGAGTTTAATTAACTCCTTATCTTTGATATTAATAGGTATAATTAATTTAGATAAACTTGGTCTTGGTTAAATTTTGGTGTATTCTTCTTCCAGGATTAGGTTTGTGTAGACTGGTTCTCATGTATATTTGGAAAGAGATTAGGGTATCCCATTGTTCCCTATAAATGGACAATAAGAAAAGCAATAGGCTAATTCATCTGGTTCAGCACANGACAATCCTCCTGGGAATCTGGTAGGAATAGGAAAAAAAATTGGTTTATAAAAAGAACAAAATTGCAGGGCTATTTTGTGAAATTTGTAGTGATTACAGTGGACAAAGAGCATAAAGATAACTTTCCCCCCCTCACACTCAGGGCATGTACCAACTTCTACGAAATTTGGTTACTAAGCAGAGATATATTTGACTGAAACAAAAAGAATCAGAAAGCTATATAATATGGTATTGGCTAGTTAATAAAATTCCTTTGAAAAGAAAGGTTTAGTCATTTAAAATGGGCATATGACTTAGGAGAAAGATATTTGGTGCTAAGTCTGATCCACAATCTGATATTAAACTTCACATCACAAAAATCTGAGTACATAGTCCACTTTTCCTAATGTAACGGTACACTACAGCAGCTGCGGATAGCGGGGTAGTATAACCCGAGGAGACTGAAACACACAGGTGGAGCCAGACACTGTGGTCAGGTTCCGGCTCTACCTCCTGGTCTTGGTCAAGTCATTTAATCTACATGTGTGTCGTCTGACTGTGAAAATAGGTAAAATAATGTCAGTCCATCTATGTTACAGGGTTCCTGTAAGAATGAAACAAAAAATAGAAGAACACATAGAAAACTATACATTGCTGTAGCAATATAAAAAACCTCTCACAGTGTTAACTCGAGTGATGAAGGGAGGAGAGAACTTGAGGGAAGGCAAGAAATGAATGGAAGAATGGCTCAGTGGCAGTGACAGTGCCAGCACTTGGATTCTATCAACCATTGTAACACAGTCTCCCGCACATCTAGCTCTTTGCTAGTGGAAACTAACAGATAAAAGTTTCCGCAGTTTATATTGCCAGGGTGAGAAAAAAAATTAAGTTAATGCACTCAATGTGAAAGAAACACAAATACATGCTAGCCAAAAAATAAGTTTTGGGTATTTTTAAGACAAGTGATTCAAGTGAGAAGTAAAAATAGGAGAAAGAAAACACACCCTGGTTGTAGGCGGCTCTACTTCTCATCCTGTAGATTATACCATGGAAGGCGGAGGGAAAGGCGAGGTGGCAAGCAAAGAGGCTTAGCAGCCTGGAGTCCTGGTAAAAACTACAGCTCCCAGAAATCCCGGGCTCCAAGGGGGCGGGACCAACGGTGCGTGGGCGGGGCCTTCAGAAAGAGCCAACACTTCTCTCGCGAGGAGCTTCTCGAGAAATGGCGGGAGCGGCAGCTATGGAAGCGCTGGAGAAAGAGGCACAGGTAGGTGATGGGGCGGGGGCGGGCATTTTTCGGTCTNGGGATCTATTTCCAGCTTTTGTTTTGCTTTGGTCTGGATTTTTTACTTGTCCAGAGTGTATTGTCAAAGCCCCACACTTCCTTCCCAAGCTGGGACTTGAGCTGCTTCCGGAACCCTAAGCAAGAAAGATTTCAGCCTCTTTCATTCCCCATCCTCTCCCCACTCCGCACATCAACGAATGCAGAGCCTACTTGAATGAGAAGAAGGAAAATGGTTAATATCTCAAAAATATCCACTTTCCATTGGGTTGTGAGGATGCACAAGACTTAGGCCAAGTCTGGTGTAGAGCAAGTACTCAGTGAGTGGAAGGTGTCATATGTCCACAGTCCCTTCTTGAAATTTCCAAGAGCTCTTGAAAGCCTCCAGAGCTCTAAAAAGCCAAAGGTATTCTATAATTTATTTGGCAAAACCTAATCTGACCTGAGTTCATTTGGTGGCTAAACCTCATCTGAACCACCATGCAGCTAACACCTTGGCATGAGTATACAAATATATTTCACTGATTACAGGGTGCTGTCCAGACTCCACTGCAGGTGTCTGTTGTGTAAGCGCCTGATTGTCTTCTAAATCTGGAACATTCTGAATTCTGAAACATAACTGGCCCCTGGGACCTGTTTCTATATGAAATCTAGGTTCTATGACTTACCTCTGCTGTGTGATATTAGATGTGGTAGACAGACCCTAAGGTAGCCCTAGGATTCATGTCTCATGCATTATTCATGCTCGTATAATCCCCTCCCTTGGAGTGTGGGCAGGACCTGTGACTTGCTTCTAACTCAGAGAACATGGCAAAGGTGAAGAGATTTTGAAGATGTAATTAAGATCTCAAATCAGTTGATTTTTATTTAATCAAAAGAGAGATTATCCTGGGTGGGCCTGTCTTAATCAGGGGAAAACCTTAAAAGAAGGACTGGGTCCTCCCTGGGGTCAAAGATTCTCAGCTGTTGGCTTTGAAGTAGTTGCCATGCTGTGAGAAGGCCTGTGGAGAGTTATCTGACAAGAAACTGTGAGCAGTCTTTAATCACTGAGGGCATACCCCTAACCACTAGCAAGGAAATTGGGGACATCAGTCCTGCAACCGTGAGAATGTAAATTTTGCCAACAGCCTGAAGGAGCTTGGAAGGAGACTTTTCCCCATTTGAGCCTCAGATGAGATGGACAGCCCCAGCTGATACCTTGATTTCAGCCTGGCGAAACCCTGAGCAGAGGACCCAGCCAAGCCCAGCTCAGACTCCTGACCTATGAAAACTGAGATAGTGTGTTGTTTTAATCCACTGGACTGTGGTTACTGGTTAAGCAACATAGAGAACTAGTACCTTACAGACATCCCGTACCCTCTCTGGGCTCCAGTTGCTCACCTGTAAATTAGGGAGATGGTCAGATTAGGTGGCACCTGGGAGTCTTTCCAGCTCTAACTTTTGGAGACTCTCTGGATGAGGCAGATGCTGGGTGATTTGGTGTTGAGAGACGGGAGGATGGCCCTGTAAGTGGGTGAGAAGATGAAAGGTTGGAGGCTGAGAGTGCCAAGGACATGTGCTGTTGAGGCAGCTGGTGCACAGGCTGAGACAAGTGCAGACAGCTGAGGAGTCACCCTGAGTCCTCGATGACCCATCTGCCAGGCTGGACGCTGACCACAGCTGGCACTGCTCCTGGCTGCAGAGGCGATCAGCTTTCAAAAGCAGGGAAAACAAGCATCCTTTTTTCCCTGCTCTGTAAGGGAGACTGTAAGGGAAGCTCTACCACACGGGGCACCTGCCCCCTTCTCTGCCAGTTTAGGAGCGGGCAAAGGGTCCATTCTCAGCAATCTTAACCTTGAGACACATAAAGCTGGTGACCTCAGGAACTGACCTGGGAAACTCATGGGAAGCTGAGTCAGGGAGAATATCAGGTTCCCTGTGAGCTCTTAGTCAACTTCTGAAGAGGGTAAGGTTGTGCTTCCGTGTTCTCCCACTAGGCTGACCTGCCCCTCTCCCTGCTTTCCACACCCCTGCTGCCTGTTGCAGGGGCCTCAGATCACCAACGCACCCCAGAGGTGGAGCATCAGATGGCTGCCTTCCTCCCCCAAATGCTCCCTGAGACACAGCTGACACTCATTGTGCTGGCTGGAGCAATTGTCCCTTATTAAATTCCTTGGGGGATGATCTCATTAAGTCTTCTTACGGGTCACTTCTATTTCAGGGAGAATAAATTTGTTGGAATCTTTCTATGGGCAGCTAGTTAATTGAAACCTGAAGCAGGGGTTGGGAGGAAGGGTAGGCTTGGGTGGGGCGGGAGAGAAAGCTCAAAAGGGTGGGGAGTATGCCTGGCTGAGTAAGGAGCTGGGAGCTGGTTGAAAGGAGGAGGCAAAGGGGTCCATATGAGGGGAGCCGATAAGGAGGAAGACGCAGGCTGTGGAGGGGAGGGGGGGAGTCAAAACAAGTGTCCACCGCAGCCTGATCTGCTGAGATAGCTTCCTAGCTGCCTCCCAGGCCTCTGTGCTCAACCCTGCCCAGACACATGAGTCCAGACCAGCACAAAGTGATAAGGGTCTAGGCCAGGATGTGACAACAGAGATGGGAAAGAAGGAGATAGGAAAGAACTTGGAAACAAATTTGATACAGAGGTGGAGGAGAGGGAAGATCCCAAGATGACCTTCAAAAGATCCCCGGAGAATAAGGAGAGGTGCCAGAGTACAAGCCCAGCGGGGGCCTCAGATCAACGCCAAGTTCATGGCTCCATTGTTTGAAGAATCCTTCTTCATCCACTCCTTAAACATGACACTTCCTTCTTCCAGTCTTCTGGCTCTTCATTCACTCATTCATTCATTCATGCATGCATAGATACAACTAACATGAANCCCGTTTCTTTGTGGGGGAACCACTGCTCTATTGCTGCTAAGGCTCATTAGCACCAGTTTGTAATACCAAGTGCTCTCTATTGGCCAACAGGTCCCTCGGGTCATTTTATCAGTTTTGAATTGCATTTAGCTGCATAGGACAAAAGCAAAAATGTGACTTCAACAAAAGAGATGTTTATCTTTCTTTCATATAAAATGCCAGAAGCAGGCAGTCCAGAGTGGAGATGGGGACCTTAGGGACTCCGGTTCCTTCTTTGTGGTCCACTATATTTTAGCACTGCTTTGCATCCTCAAGTTCACCTCATCGCCATATGTTGGCTGCTGCAGCACCAGCCATCGCGTTCATGTCACTTTGGACAACTCCAGCTGCCAGGGGGGCTGGAAAATGTAGTATTTTCATGGGCACATTGTTGTGCAGAATAAATTTGGGGTTCTGTTACTTAAGGAAGAATGGAAGGAAGGATTAACATGGGTAACTAGAAGTCCCTACCCCAGTAGAAATCCTTCTACCTTCCAGCCCTAGGCTGAATTTTCTTTTAGCTGCCATTTCTGTTTTTTGTGAAAATAAGATTTTCCTTTTTCTTGAATGTCAGCTGGCGTAAGTTTAGATTTTCCTTCTTTTTATCCAGCTTTTGCCACGTCTTTCTGCCTTTTTTATTATTATTCTAACAGCTCAGTTTTCCTTTCTCTTTCAATTTGAGATGCTGGACTCCCTTCTGGTATATATTTTTAAAGTAACTTCTTTAAACAATTGCTTCATATTCTAGAATTATGTCTCTCTTCATCTCTAGGTTTACAAGTATATGTTTTTAAGTAACTTTTTTTGAAGTAGAGCACATAGAGCAAAATCCTAACGGTATAACTTGATGCATTTTCGCAAAGTGAACATACCAATGAGTATGTGATCATCACCCAAATTAGGAGATATAGATTCAGATCTGGGTAGATATGTCTATATAGCAATATCTATGTGTATACCCAAGGACCCCCTTCCATCTGCCCTCTCCCAGTCATTGCTCTCCCAAAAGTAATGAAAATC
>NW_017731536.1:280714-282305 GCF_001890085.2 Hipposideros armiger
TTCTCTGTTTCCTTTCTTTCTGGGATCTTGGCATCTCAAGTTCTGACTTGCTTTGATTGTCCAAAACTCCAGATTTTTTCTTCCCAGCACAGTGAGACCATTTTACTCAGCTTTTCAGCTTCCCTGTTGCACACCATTTATGATTCAGCACATTCCTCGTAGGGGAAAGAGACTCGGCTCCTAGAGTTTCCCTTCTCCCTGGAATCTTGGCTCCTCAAGTGCTGCCTGTCTATGCAGCTCTCCGATGCCTTCGCCCAGAATTTTCTTCTTTCATTTTTCTAGCCTTGCTGGTTGTTCTCAGCAAGAGAATCAATCCACCCATATAGGCCCGCATTTGTACTTTATAACTTAAGATTTCTCTGTACCGCCCCACTTGGTCTGAAGTTTACCACTCCAATTCACATCCTTTTATAGGAAGCAAATGTCATCTCACCACCCTGCTATCCGTCAGACAGATATTTATAACTGACTTATAGACCTCAGCACCACTGTGGACATATAAAGTGCAAACACTATAATTCATCTTTCATCTCCCCTTTTATTATTCACATGGGAAGCAGGCAACAACACATCCATTCAATTCAACTCTAGGTAGATGAAAACCTAGTGGGAAAACCTTTAAACCTTTGGCTCATCTAATAAAATCATTGTCCAGGGAAGAAATCCTGGAAGGGAGGTATCCAGGCTTGCTCTCTGAGCAGCAGTACCTATTTGGAATAAAATGGATTTCTCAGGAAAAGTTACAAAGGGCGGTATGGCGGGAGGCCTCTAAGATGGCCTCCAGTGACCCCTGCCTTCTAGTATGCTCTCCTTTGTCTAAACTGCTCACCTGGAGTGTGGGCTGAGCTTACTGACTTCCTTCTAACAAATAGAACTCATGGAACATAGTTATACTAAAACTTTCTTTGTTGTTTATCTGGAATTCAAATATAACTGGGGATCTTGTATTTTTATTTGCTAAGCTGGCAACCAGTGTATATTCACCACTAATGGTGTCTCCAAATTAGAATTCCAATTGTGAATATCTTCACAATGGGAGTCACAACTTGGATTGGAAACAATGGAAAGAAATTCCAGTTTGAAGCCCGCTGCTTATTGAATTCTGTTATTGTTCTAATATGTTTTCAGTTGATTCTCTTGGCATTTCCACATATGTAATTATTTCACATGCAAAAAATATGATTTATTTACTTATTAATTTTAGTTCTAATTTTTTTCTCATGAGATATTATCATATTGTGGTAATAATACCAGTGTAATAATGGTGGTAAATAGTAAATGTTTTAGTCACTATTGCTGTGCATCAAACTGTTTCCAAACAGGCATAAAAGTATCATGGACTTTGTGGGTGAGAAATCTGGACAGGGCACAGGGGACACGACTTATCTTTGCTCCTTACTATTTGGTGCCTGAAATTGGGAAGATTTAAAGGCTGGAGATGATTCAATAGCTGAGAGGTAGAATTGTCAGGAGATGTCTTCACTCATATGTCAGGCAGTTTTTGCTGGCTGTTGGCTGGAGTCTCAGGCTATCAGCCTCTGGCTAAAACAGTTCCACATGACCTCTCTGAGTGGTCTCTCCATGATGGCTG
>NW_017731536.1:285250-309662 GCF_001890085.2 Hipposideros armiger
CTCTCCCTGCTTTCCACACCCCTGCTGCCTGTTGCAGGGGCCTCAGATCACCAACGCACCCCAGAGGTGGAGCATCAGATGGCTGCCTTCCTCCCCCAAATGCTCCCTGAGACACAGCTGACACTCATTGTGCTGGCTGGAGCAATTGTCCCTTATTAAATTCCTTGGGGGATGATCTCATTAAGTCTTCTTACGGGTCACTTCTATTTCAGGGAGAATAAATTTGTTGGAATCTTTCTATGGGCAGCTAGTTAATTGAAACCTGAAGCAGGGGTTGGGAGGAAGGGTAGGCTTGGGTGGGGCGGGAGAGAAAGCTCAAAAGGGTGGGGAGTATGCCTGGCTGAGTAAGGAGCTGGGAGCTGGTTGAAAGGAGGAGGCAAAGGGGTCCATATGAGGGGAGCCGATAAGGAGGAAGACGCAGGCTGTGGAGGGGAGGGGGGGAGTCAAAACAAGTGTCCACCGCAGCCTGATCTGCTGAGATAGCTTCCTAGCTGCCTCCCAGGCCTCTGTGCTCAACCCTGCCCAGACACATGAGTCCAGACCAGCACAAAGTGATAAGGGTCTAGGCCAGGATGTGACAACAGAGATGGGAAAGAAGGAGATAGGAAAGAACTTGGAAACAAATTTGATACAGAGGTGGAGGAGAGGGAAGATCCCAAGATGACCTTCAAAAGATCCCCGGAGAATAAGGAGAGGTGCCAGAGTACAAGCCCAGCGGGGGCCTCAGATCAACGCCAAGTTCATGGCTCCATTGTTTGAAGAATCCTTCTTCATCCACTCCTTAAACATGACACTTCCTTCTTCCAGTCTTCTGGCTCTTCATTCACTCATTCATTCATTCATGCATGCATAGATACAACTAACATGAATGAAGTACCTACTGTGGATTAGACCCACTGCTGAACACTGGGGAACACAAATATAAACAAATACACTTAAGCAACTTAAGTCCATCCAGCGAGTGCCATTAGCCATTCTCAGAATCTCTTTCTTTTTTTTATGGATTTCTAATAGGCCTTTCAACCTTTTTTTTCAGATTTTTTTTTTTTGCTGTGGGGCTGGGGAGGAATTGGGGAGGAGAACAGTGTTGGGGAATTGGGGAAAGGGAACATTGTATTTTTCCAGGACCCATCAGCTCCAAGTCAAGTTGTTGTCCTTCAATCTTAGTTGTGGAGGATGCAGCTTCAGCTCCAAGTCCAGTTGCTGCTTTCAATCTAGTTGTGTGTGGGGTGGGGGGGAGGGAAAGGGGGGGTGGATGGGGTGTGTAGTCCACTATCCCATTCAGGAGTCGAACTGGTAACCTTCTTGCACATTGAGCCATCGAGCTGCCCGTCACCAGCCTGTGGCTGCTCAGCTCAAGGTGCCGTGTTCAATCTTAGTTGCGGGTGGGCACAGCCCACCATCCCATGTGGGAGTTGAACTGGCAACCCTGTTGCTCAGAGCTCATGCTCTTAACCAACTGAGCCACTCGGCTGGCCCCTCAGAATCTTTTTTATTTCAATTCCCTTTTCAAATGGCTGTGCCAATCTTCAAGATAGGAGGGACTAGAGAGAAGATAAGATGGAAGAAAGTTTTGTTTTGGGGGAACTTAAAGTCAAATGAACTTGTGACATTTAATAGGGCTGGAAGACAGGTGCCCACTAACTAATTGTGTGGCCCTTGGCTGGTCTCTTAAACTTCTAGGCCTGGATTCTTTCATCTGTAAGAGGAGGGAGTAGGATTAGGTGATTTCTGAAAACTCCTGTATCCTTCTTTCTATACTTTGTTTTATGGATGTGGAAGTGCTTTGGAAAGTTTGATTTCTGCATACGAGGTGTGAGGTGGCCCTTTATTTCAGAAAACAACAATAATGTGAGTACTCAGGGTGTATGTGGGGTGTGTCATGAAACCTCCATTCGTTCTCCTGTGTTTCCTTGTGGAGGGGGCTGCATTTGAGCCACACTCCGGGAGACTCTGCCTCTTTCCTGGGAAGAAAGACCTATCTCTATCTGATTGGAAAGTCTGAGGGAAGGACTGAGCATGCTCTGCCAAGACCTGTTGGGTATTTGTTATGGGCTGGATTGTGTTCTCCCCCAAATTTATGTGTCGAAGACCCCATACCTCAGAATGTGACTGTATTTGGAGATCATGGCCTTTAAAGAGGTAATTACATTAAAATGGGTTTGTTAGGGTGGACCCTAATCCACTGTGATTTATAAGAGGAGATTAGGATGACAACAGACTGAAGGGCAACCACGTGGACACACAGTAGGAAGGAGCCCATCTGTAAGCCAAGGAGAGAGGCCTCAGAAGAAACTAAACCTGCTGACACATTGATCTCAGTCTTCCAGCCTCCAGAACTGTGAGAAAATACATTTCTGTTGTTTAAGCCATCCTGTCTGTGGTATTTTGTTAATGGCAGCCCTAGTGAACCAACACAACACTCTCTCTAGGACTTGAGAACTAATATCATCCTCTCTTTAGGACTTGCCTGCCTACAGAGGGGGTATATTCTGGGCTGCTCATCATATAGCAAACCTGCTTTTGGGGGGAAAGGCTGAGGTTGTCCTGGTCTGTCTGCAGCTGGGTGAATGTCCACAGTGGCCATGACATACTAGAAAGTCCATGGGGACTGCACATTTGCATTGTGTCCTCCAATCTAGCTTTTATTTACTGTAAAGTTGACATTTAAATGTTCACCTATTTCCTGTGTCTTATGTCTCATTTGGTTTCAAACTTGAGGAGAGGAAGAGAGAGGGTTATTTATTGCACCTCCATTCCCATACCAGCAAAGAAAAAAGAAAAAACCATCACAGCCCAAGATACAGCTATGTATTCCTTGGAGATTTGGGTCTTTCTTCTAAACCCCTTTTCTCACTGTTGCCTTCACCACTGCCAAATGAGCTGTCTACCTCCAGGCTCACTTGTTCCCTGGAGAATGGCTTGGCTCTTTGATTCCACTGTGACATTTCCCTAGAAGGCCTTTTCTCTTCTCCATGTTGCAAGATTTTCTTCATTCTCAGAGTCTTGGCTCAGAAGTCTCCTCCTAGGTGACTATTCCCTGGGGCCCAGGCCAACTTTGCAGCTTCCTTGTCTCAGCTTCTGTGACTCTGGGTACATATTTTCAATGTGTTGTCATATAGTCCTGATGTCAGATGATCTCGTGTCTGTCTTCCCCACTAGGACAGACTAGTTTGAGCACTGAACTTGGAAGCACTTCCTCTGATCATATCTGTGGCCCCAGTGCTGGCATGGTGCTTGGCTCCAAAGTAGGTGTCCATAAAGAGCTAGAGAATGAATGAGTGACAGGATGATGTTTTAACATATTAATTTGTGGGTTTCTCATAGTATTCTGCCCACCCCTTCCATTTCAAGTAGACTGCCAGGTTGGTAATTCCTTGCTTCAGGGATGTGGGCTTGGGGTAAAGCAGAAGAAGCTTGAGGTCAATGACTCTCCCTGTCCTTTGAAAAACTTTAAACTCACTGGGTTTCATGTATGTTGTGGGGGAAGGGAAGGGGAAAAGGAGGGAAGATGGCCTTTGAGAGAGAAGAAATCATAAGATCCTGAAAGGGGAGAGAGGTGCAGGTGCCCTCACCCCTGCACAGCCATCCATGATGGAGGCGGCCAGTCCACTTTTGTGGGGCGGGTTGCCTTTGGGGATCCCAAGCTTTGGCAAAAATTTCTGCTCCTTGGGATGGCAGGTTAGCTCAGGTGGTTAGAGCACAGGGTGGCAGTGTTTATAACACCAAGGTTGCTGGTCCAATTCCCACATGGGCCACTGAGGTGCACCCTCCACAACTAGATTGAAACAACTACTTAACTTGGAGCTGATGTGTCCTGGAGAAGCACACTGTTCCCCAATAATCCCCAATAAAACTATTTTTTAAAACAAGAACATTTCTGTTCCCCATACCTGACATGTAAGCAGAGCCCACCTAACTGCCCACCACTGGGCTTTGGAAAATGGCATATCTGCATGGATGGAAGTCTAGACTCCACCCTAACTTTTCAGACACCTGGGTTCTGGGGTCCTGGGTGGAGAAATGAAATGAGGCTTCAGTAATGACTGACGTGGACTTTCCTGCTGGGGGTGGGGTTGCTTAGAGTAGACGTTAAATTGATTTATGGGACATAAAAAAGTGATATTTCTTGTATACTTGAGTTGGAAGACTAGATTATCGTCCAGTACAAATGAATTCTGGATCCTTTGTTTGAATCCTGAAATGTTGCTTCTCCTCCCCCTGTTCTGTCCCAGAAATTTTGCCAAGGCCTGAACTGACCCAGAATTTACTCCATCCTCCCCTCACCTGTTCTTAGAATGTGGCAGTTTGGTGAGTGTTTCTCATTCTTTAGAAAGTATGGTGATGTGTCCTCACAGGAACCTGGGTTAGCTCCTGATGGGGAATCCTTCAGCTGATGGGTGTTTCCTGCCAGAGACTAAAGGCCCCAAGAAAGAAAGTTCTATTGTTCCCTCAGTGAGGACAGAGAGTGGAGGGGCTGCTCAGGGTCAAGCTGCACCCACCGGAGGGAAAGACACCCTAGGGAGGCTGGAGAAGAAGCTACCAGGGAAATGAGTCCAGGTGGGCTAGGGGGAGAGGGAAGAGAGAGGGCTATGCAGGGATGGGAAGGACCCCTCCCACCAGAACCAAGCTGACCTTCAGAGAATAATGTGCCCAGGGAAGAACAGGAAACCAATAGATCTCTCTCAGACCTGACTAGTGTGGGGGTTCAGAACCAGTCACCCCAAAATGTGCCAGTCTGGCACGCAGATTATTCAAGCTAAAAACAAACAAAGCTCAGAAAGCTCAGGAAGAAACTGACCTTTTCCCTTAATGCCTAAAAGAATTTAGACAAAGAACTTGCTCCAGGAAGAGAGCTATTATCATAGATGACCATGTTTTAATATGAACTAATGTGATTAGTTCATACCAGGGAGGAACCTAGCACTGACCCATTGACCCAAGTCCTCTCTGTATCCCGTTGTTTCAAGATGGATCAATATACCTTCTCACCGCCCTGTGAACTGCCTTACTTCCCCCTCTGTAGACTTGAATGCCTTACTGTCTTTGGAATTTTCATGCTTATGTGAACTCCCTGTGTGCAAGCATTAAAACTTGATTTTCTCCTGTTAATCTGCCGTGTATCATTTGAATTATTCAATCACCCAGAAGAACTAAGAAGGAAAGGGGAAAGTTACCCCATCCC
Organism: Hipposideros armiger; assembly: GCF_001890085.2. Classification (NCBI taxonomy): domain Eukaryota; kingdom Metazoa; phylum Chordata; class Mammalia; order Chiroptera; family Hipposideridae; genus Hipposideros; species Hipposideros armiger. The sequence continues at coordinate 290,436 of NW_017731536.1, forward strand.
TGACCCTAGTCACTTCTACCCCAGTTAAAACTTCTTAGAAACCGCAAATCTCTCTCCTCTCTTTATCCTCTCTCCTGTCCCTGCTACCCTTCTCTACCTCAATAATGCGGAGACCAAAGCTCCCAAGAACAGTGTGCTGATGGAATCTCTGACTCCCTCACACTTGGCTCAGCCCGGGACCCACTGTCTCCAAGGTAGATTCGGCAGAATATGTTGAGAGGAGAACAGAGCAGTGACGAGAAGAGGGAAAGCCCAGTGGAAACAGGTGAGGAAAGAGAGGGGGAGAGCTGTGGCTTTAGTTCCCCCCAAAGCAGTCAGAGACAAGAGCTTGTATGTAGGCAGTCGATTTGGAGGAGTACCCCATGAACAGGAGGGAGGGCCTGGGAAGAGCGGCATAAGGAAGGAGGGTGAATCATTTTCAGGGTGCCTGTGCTACCAAGGTAGTCTCCTCAGAGGCCACCTGGGGTGTGGCCCTGATGTTTGCCTTTTTGAGGACCCCTGCAGCACGGGCTGCAGAGTTGTCCATGCCAGGGATGAAGATGGGACAATTATCCATCAGTTCCCACCCCTGCTGGCCAAGGGCCACCCTGGGTGGTGGCCATTCCATCTCTCTTCCAGGCTCATCTACCACAGTCAGTCCCAATGTCCCAAAGGGAAGCCCCAGGGCAGGTGACGTCCTCACACAGCTGGAGTGAAAATGTGGACCAAGAAGATATGAAATGGGGCACAATACAAGAGAGGAACATGAAAAAGAAGAAGATGTAGCAAGAGAATGGAGAGAGAAAAGAAAATAGGGTGGTGATGGGGAGGGGAGGACAAGACAAATATAAACAGTCCCCATTTGGGGGAGAGATACGTGTAGGGCAGAGGCAGCCTCTTAGCAGCTGGGGTCCTTCTGCAGAGCTCCTGGGACTAGTTGGGGTAAGTCCTCAGTGTCACAGTCTTTTCTGCCTCTAGACCCTGGCTGGCCTATGTGCAGAACAGGGTAGGCCTGTCAGTGACCGTACAACCCCACCCCCTGTAGCCAGGAGCAATCTCTTTTGGGCCTCCCGGGAAGATAAGCTGTCTCCTCAGTGTTCCTGGCTCTTTCAGTTCAACAATGTTGACTTGGGGTTTCTGGGCACATGATTATACAAAAGGATCACAACCTGCCAGAAGGGAAGCAAGCTTTCCTATAGTCCTTGTGGCAATGGGAAAAACAGTTTGGGTTATGGTTGTCCTCCCCCAATCCCTGATGTAGGGTGGATTTGAGGAGATAGGCTTTGATGCTTCTGAAGTTCAAGGGGAAATCTTGGGAATAGAAGGACCTTTTGCCCTCCTGGTGACTTGAAGGACTCATGGCAGAAACCGCAAGCAGAATTAAAAGCCAGAGCAACTCTATTAATCACTTTAAGTGACACATTTCTCCAAAAAGTAAAATTAGTAAAAAGATATACTTTTTCTGCAAAATAAGAGGATGATCAGCAAGGCCCCCCTTCTTGTCTTGATGGTTACTCATGGTTACCAGTAAATGACAGTTACTCAAGAGGAAGGGAGGATTTGAGAAGTTGCTTGGGGTCCTGCTATTTCCTGGGGCTTATTTGCTTGGCTGGTGGGGGCCCTCCTAGCCTCCTGTCCCCAAACCAGTTCTGTAAATCTCCACTTTGTCTTTCTTCTAGGGGCCTCCATCCTACTTCCCCAAAGCCTGGTGCCTTTGCACTAACTCCTCAAGAGAGAGGTCACGTGAGATACTCCGCTTCCTTTAATTTGAGGTTATAGTTGCTGCTGTCAGTCTATTGAAGTTCTTTGATGAATGCTTGTATTGTTCTCATGCCCAGAGCCTTTTTCAAATGATCAGCACATTATACAACACAATAACAGGTCTAATTCCCCAACCACCCTCCCCCCGCAACACACACACACATAATGGCATTGCTAAGTTTTCCAGATATATATGTACAGTAGTGAAAAGAGTCTGAGATTGGAGACAGCAGAGCAAGGTCTGGTCCTGATGCTCTCATTTAGTGCTGGTGACCTTGGGCAAGTCATTCATTCATTCTTTCAACCAGCATTTATTCCAAATCTCCTTGTGTCATCATATGATCTCTGCAAAATTAACAATACCCACCCTTCTTGCTTTTCAGGACTGTTGAGAGGAGCTAATGAAATCATACTGTGAAGTGTTTGAGATAAGCTCTACACAAATGTTATGTTGTTGGCATTAATCACCAAAATGATAAAACTGGAGGGTTGGGGAATGAAGACCCAAACCACAGCACTTGATATATCACTTTTTTGAGAAAAACACCTATTTCAGGCCCTCCTGCTGTGCCCTCAAGCTGGACTTTGCCTGGATACATTTCTCTTCATCCCTGTCTTTGGATACCCTGTTCTTTACCCAAGATGCTGCTGGTCAAAAGCCTCCTCTTCCACAAAGTCCTTCTTGCTCTTGGAATTAATGTCTCTCTCCCCCACGTCCCCTACTCTGCTTCGGAGATTGCCATGTTCCACCTGTGAACTATTGCAGTCTGTTTCCTTGATTGAGTCCTGTTGTTGCCAGAAAATTGGTTCTTGGTTTATTTCACAGGAAGGAAATCAAGGACACACCAAATAAGCCAAGCAAGCGGTGAATTTATTAAAAGAAAAGAGGATAGTACACTCCCAAAATGGTGGGAGCGGGCAGGCCAGGAGAAGAGCAACTGCCCCATAGAACAAAGAGGCTTAGGAATTTACTAGAATGAGGGCACAAAATACTTAAGATTTAGGGGTGACGTTATAGGCGGTCCCAGGCGGGTCCTTGCTGACCACTTCTTCCCTTGGGGAGGAGGGATTTTTGTCCTTATTTGGCTGTTGTCCAAACTGTCATGGTGGCACAGTAGGTGGAGATTTTTCCTGCCTGTAATGCTAATAATATTATAATCCATTACAATTAGCTGAAGTTCACCTTGAGTGACAAGATGGAGTCCTGGATCTGCTCTCAACCACTGAAATCTAGTTCTGGCCGGTCTGGTAGCTGCACCTTTTCTTAAGAATGACCTCATCTCCTCCTTCCTTTGTCTCCCCTCACCTCCCCTTATTCCTTTCCTCCCCTCTTTCTCACCGTGGCCCTATTCTCTCTGCCTACGGTAACACGGTTACTAGACAGCCAGTAGTGTTCTTGACAGAGGCGAACGTGTTCTCTTCCAGGAATCCTGCCTCTGCCCCTTTAGCTCATGTGACCTTGGTCAGTGCATTGTCTTCTCCAAGCCTCAGTTTCCTCCTCCGTAAAACCTGCTTACCCTTGATGACTGTCGTGAAGATTAATGAAACACCACATGTCAAGGACCTAACACAGCACATCTGTGTTTACTGGGCAGGCTTCCAATAGATGTCTTTTGAATGAAACTGAACGTCATGCATACTTTGTTGGGCCCTTCTAACACGCAGGAGGTGGCCACTTAATATGTGCAAATGAGGAATCTTGGGGTGATCCCCACCCAGTAATACATTCCCCATCCAGGATTTGGCACCTGAAATGTCACCAGGAAAGTTAGTTCCTCCTTCCTCCTCAGAGGCACTCTTTTATGTTTCAATGCTACTGGGAGAAGCAAAGCAAACCACTCTACCTTCCAGAATCCTGTGTGATGGCAGCATTAACTGCCAAGGAAAAGGTGGACCTGGTCACAGAGAAGGAGTCTGAAGAGAGGTTTGGCCTGGGACTGATCTTGCTTAATGTAACATGTTTATTGAAACCAAATATAACATTTATTTAAAGCCAAAGTTTTAGGATCCTGTGTGTGTTTTTTTCAGACACGCATTTTCCGACAACTGGGTATCCAACAATTCAGTTCAACTCTGACACTAACTGCTCAGAGTTAGCGGAGACTCCTCAGGTTGAGGGTCAGTTTCACAATACTGTCCCACTTCACATGCCAGCCACAGGTGGGGCCCCAGGCTACCCACACTTATTCTCTGCAGACTATAAATTCAGGGGTTCCCATGATTCCTCCTCAAGTTCGATCTTTTGCTAGAATGACTCACAGAACTCAGGTAAGCACTTTACTTATTATTGCTGGTTTATTAGAAAGGATACAACTTAGGAACAGTCAAATGGAAGAGAAAGATAGGGGAGCAGGGGGTAGCACAGAGCTTCTATGCCCTCTCCAGGGGCGCCACCTTCCCAGCATCTCAATGGGCTCACCAGCCTGAAAACTCTCCAAACCTTATCATTTAGGGGTTTTTAATTGAGGTTTCATTATGTAGACATGACTAATGAAATCACTGGCCATGGGTGATTGGACTCACTCTCCAGGCCCTCTCCCCTTCCCAGAGGTGGGAGTGAGGATGAAAGTTCCAACCCTCTCATTTCCAGGTTGTTTCCTTTGGTGACCAACCCCCATCCTGAAGTTACCTAGGGGCCCACCAAGAGTCACCTCATTAGCATAAACTGTGGTAGAGTTGAAAGAGGTTTCTTAAGAATGACAAAAGACACTCCCATCACTCAGGAAATGCCAAGGCTTTTGGGAGCTCTGTGACAGGACAAAAACTACATGTAGTAATATATATATATATGTATATATATATATATATATGTATATATATATATATATATATATGATATACAGTAAAACCTTGGATTGCGGGTGAAGTGTTTTGTGAGTGTTCCACAAGATGAGCAAACATTTCTAATATATTTTAACGTGGTAAACGAGTGATGTCTTGCAATACAAGTAGTTTGTTTCTGGAACAAATTATGCTCGCAAACCAAGGTATTACTGTATATAAGTATGAAATTATACCATAGATCCTCTGATGTTGTTCTTACTTAAATATCAGTTTTCAGAACTTGAGGGGGGATGGCGGAGGACAGGAAACGTTCTGTACAAAGATGGTGTTTCAGTTGCTCTGCAGCCCTTTTGAGTCCTTGAGTCCTTATTTCATCCAAATCACAGTGTGTCTTTGGGATGTGTCCTATCTACCACCCATAAGGAAGTTCTCTAGGGCTGTAGGCCTTTCCTTTCTGTTCTGTGCTTTCCTTTCTTTCTTCTCTTTCAGCAGTCCTCAGTTTCACCTCCCAGAGCTCCACCTGCCTCCTGGTTTGGTCAGCCTGGAGTCGATGTTTTCGTTTCTCCCCAAGTTGTCAATGGACCAGGGAGGGACTGCTTTCTTCTGGCCTTGCCCACAATATTCAGTAGAACTCTAGGTGAGAATGTCACACCTGCTTCCCCATTAGTTCTTACAAAATGAAGCCCAGGGCAGCCAGGTGGCTTAGTTGGTTAGAGCGCATGCTCTGAATGACAAGGTTGCTGGTTTGATTCCTGCATGGGATGGTGGGCTGTGCCCCGGCAACTAGATAGAAGGACAATGACTTGACTTGGAGCTGATGGGTCCTGGAAAAAACACTGTAACCCAATAAAAATGAAAAAAAAAAACCATAAAAGTTAAAAAAAAATGAAGCCCAGACTTCTTACACTCCCATTCAGCCCCGCACCTCCCTTCTGGCCTTATCTCTCCTCTGCTGTCTAGCCACAGGCAGCCTTGCCCTTGTGGTTTGGAGGTTGTTCTGCTCCAAACATCCCAAGGGCATTTCCACCTTTTGCCCCCTTTCCCTTCTCTCCAGGTCAGCTTCTCTACACACTTGTTCATTCAGCGACAAATATTTGTTGAATGAGTCTTATCTGCCAGGCCTTGTGCTGGACATCAAGAGGGCTACGAGGAAGGATGGTATGAGCTCTGCCTTCAAGGCACAGACTCTTTTCCTCCTTTTCAGCAACAGTCAGGCTGGTTACAGGTCCTCCCTGAGGCATTTTTCAATTGCCCTTGTCCCAGCCTCTCATCTACTTGGCACCCGGCACCACTTCCTTGTTTTGACATCCTTTCAGGTTTCTGTGTCTCCCCACCTAGATGCTTAGATGGACTTCCTCCATTCACATCCGTGTATGGCAGAGCAGAACAGCTGTGTCATATGGTCTGGTGTGACAGATGGATGAGAAAGAAGAATATGCACAACAGGTACACAGGAGGGCAAATGCTGGAAAGGGAACGAACAGTGCTGTGATGGGCAGTGGGCCTGTTAGTTTAAATGGGGTGTCAGAGGAGCCCCTCACCCCTCCTGCCCCGGAGGTTCCCCAAGGTCTGGTGCTATCATATAGAGCGAATTTTTTTTTCATTGAAAAATGAAAGACCAATACATACTTGTTGAAAAATTTTAAACTGTCCTTTGCTTTTATTTCTAGTTTTTATTAGAAGTTACAGGCTTTACATATAGAAGGGGTGTCAGAGGGATCACCTGACTGGAAAGAAGAACTTGGAGCCCAAGACACAGGAGCTTGGATTATCTGTCCCAGAGAATGGAGGGAGCTGAGGGAGGTTGTTGTGTCGTTGGAATTAATCACTGGTCATTCGCAAAAGGTGAAGGAATTCACAGACTCAGCCTGAAATGAGGATAGCAAGGAAAGTTTTATTGAAGGTTGGGCAGAGAGAGACTGTCCGTGTTTTAAAAAGATGGCTGCCCTGGGTAGTAAGGAGAGAAACACCAGTGGGGGAGGTTTGCAATGGCAGAGTCTTAAAAGAGACAACTGCACCTAACTAGGTTAGCTTTTTCTTATATAGGAAAATGTATGTAAATTTCCTTACAGCAGGAGACGTGACAGATAGACTGAGGTCATTTGATCGACATATGTTGGTTATATAACTAGTTTCTTTCTGTGCATGCTCTTGCCCATAATGCATACAAAAAAACTCACAGTGGGGAGCAAGCCTTAATGTTCATTTTATTTTAATTGTATTATAATGAGGCTAGAGTTCAAATAACGAACAGGTTCCAGCAGTTTGCGCAGGTGTCAAGAACCAGCTTACTCTGGTTAGGGTCTTGTCTCCTTTTCCTAAGGACATCTTGATTTATTTCTAGGGGATGAGCCTAGGAGGTTTCTGGGGAGGGAATGCAGGCCTGGGCAGTCCCCCTTCAGGCTCACTTTTATTACCCTTTTTCTGCCTCTTCAACCCTCAGCCACCACATGGCTTCATAGTTCATGACATCCTTCCGCCCTGCTCCATTCTGGTTCCACATGAACCGTTGCTCTGGACAAATGAGTTGGTTGAGATGGCAATGCCACTGTCCTTGACCAGTGTGAGTCTGTGCCTGTTGGAGGTACTGGCCTGGAATGTCACCATCAGAAGTGTGGTCCTTTTTATAGAGCATTTGCTAAGCCAAGAATTGTGCTGAGAGCTTTACACACACGACTCATTTCACCTTCACTCCTCACAAGATCCTGCAGGAGTAGTGTGGATGAAAAAGGAACCACATACTAAACATGACAAGCTCAGGGGAGGCCAGAATGGCAGGCCCTACAGACTCAGAGACTGAAATTAACCACACAGGATTGTCGGAACATAATATTGTAATTCCTAACTAAAAGTGGATCATTGTGGGTAGTCACATCCTTGGCCTATAGCTTCCTTGACAAAGGTCAATGTTTACCTTAAGTAAGCCTGTCTATTGTCTTTTTTGCATCTAAGATAACATACCCTTGGAATGTCAGAGTACTTCCTTTTTCCAGCTCCCTCAGTGCACAACTCACCCTCACCAGAACACAGAGATTATAGAACCCCTCATTCCCGGAATACCATCTCTATGTGCTGTAAAGTGTTAATTATTAGCTATCCCGTATCCACCAATGTAAAAGAAGTGTGTGTCTCTGCATTTTACATTTTATCCAATCCCAGAGATTTTCCCACTTTGGTTTCTCCCACCCCCTTAATCTACGACCCATAGATTTCATGTAACCCTCCTTATGTCTCCTCCTTTGATTCTAATGTATAAAATAAGCAGCAAAACTGCCATTCTCCAGAGCATTTTCTTAATCTGTTTAGATTTTGCTTCCCGGAAATTGTCGTCAGTTTGCCTCAAATAAACTCATTTAAATTCTCTACAGGTCTGGACATTTTTTACGTCAACAGTAGTATCAGGGGTCACCTGTGTTTGACAGGTGAGGACGCTGAGGCTCTGCGAGGTTACAGAACTGAGGCAGAACCGGATCCAAATTCAGATCTGTTGGACTCCAGAGCCCCTGGTCCTGATGACCAGGTCACCTTCTGCTATTTGGGGTCCTTAGAATGCTCTGGGTGGCCTTCCATATGAAGGACGTAATTAAATTCTGTGGAATAACTGATGCTCAGAGGCCAAGCAGGTAATGTTAGCTCTGGAAGTGGTGACTTGTCTGAGCATACGTGGCCATCTCAGTGCAGACAGGTTCATCCCTGCCCCCATCCCCTATTCAACTGCCTTATAGTAACCTGCTCCATCAGGAGGGAACAGACTATACAGGAATAGTCAAAGCAAGGGCAGCTACATTCTGATGCTATGGCTTAGGTCACCACTTCTAATAGCACCAGCTGCAGGCCCAGCCCCATTCCAGGTGCATCTGGTGCAAATGATGCTGCTGACAGGCTTGGCCTTGACCTGTAGGGCTTATGACAAGTTGAGAGAACCACGGAAAGGATTCAGTAATAACACTGCAGAGAGGCCAAAGGGTGGACATGTTTGTAGGACAGTGTCTGTGAGCAGAGCAATCTTAGAAATTTCTAAGCGGCAATGGGATGGAGGGAGCTGGTAAGGGTGCTGGTGATGTGGGTGGTGTCTGGGCTGGGCTGGTTTTATGGAGATGGGATTTCAGGAGTTGGGAGAGCTGAGTATGTGATACACAGGAGATTCTAGGAGATACATCTAAGGCAGCAGTAGGACTAACTCCCCAGCCCTTCATGCTCCTATAGAGGGGAAGAAAAAAGAAAACAATTGCCTTATTGGCAATCTAAATATGGTAGTAATAGGGATAATAGTAATTAGGATGTCAAATGCTCCAGCCTCCAAAAATATGTAGGGTCCACTCACTGTAGAGAATTGACTTGATCTCAAACAGGAGAAGGAGCCCAGATGGTACCTCAGTAGTCAGGTACAGGGTCCTACTTCAGTATCTCTACAGTATTGACCAGACAAGATTGTCAAGGAGTTGTTTGAAAACTGAATGTATTAGTCCACATTAATTAATTCATTCCAAGGCTGACAGCTATGCTCTTAGTAGTTCTTTTTCTTTTTTAAAAAGATTTTTATTGGGGAAATGGGGGATGGGAACAGCACTGGGGAATTGGGGGAAGGGGAACAGACAAGTTGCTGTATTTTATTCTTTAGTCTAGTTGTGGAGGACGTTGCTTCACTGGCCCAAGTTGGCACCATCATTGCGCTCTTCCTGGGTGAGGCAGATCAGTTGCCGGCTTCTGGACGGCCACTCAAGGTGGCTGCTGGCAGCTCATGCTGGCTGCTGGCTACACATGGTAGCCCATGGCAACCCACTGCAGCAGGGGCTGCAGCCTACGCTGTCACCGGCGACTCAACGGCAGCCCAGCTCCAAGTTGAGCTGTTGTTCAGCATCTTAGCTGCAGAGGGCAGTGTCACTGGCCCTCATATGTGGGATCCGAACTGGGTTCCTCTGGCATCCCAAGCCAGCTCTTAACCAATGCGCCACTCACCTGGCCCTTAGTAGTAGTTCAGTTCTGTTCTTTTCTTTTCTCTTTTTTGCCTGAAAGAGCTTAGGCTCTTGTCACTACCCCACAGGCTCTCAAATTCCTTGAGAACAAAAGTAGCAGGGAAATAAATGAATAAGTGAATGAATGAATGAATGAATGAGTGAGTGGAATAACTTACATAGACAAAATGTTTATCTGGTATACAGTATGCTCAGTTAATTTCAAAGAGGCAGTTGGTTGTAGTGGTTGAGAAAGTAGGCTCTAGAGTTGGGCTGTCTGTGTGGGAGTCTATTCTTGCCATTTACTGATGTGTGACCTTGGGCAGGTCACTTTACTACTCAGTGCCTCATTTTCGCCTTTGTCATGGGAGCTAATAATACCACCAAACTCATAGGTTTGTTGCAAGGATTAAGTGAACGAGTCCATTTAAATGCATAGTACAGTGCCTGGCATATAGTAGGCATTCAGTGAAAGTTAGCTATTATTATAAAATTATTTTATCAATTTATTTATTCAGGGATGGAAAACTCCCATGCTTGTAGGTAGTCAACATAAATGAGTGAACTTGGGGGAGCTGAAGGGCCTCATCTAAAAAGGGGAGACTGATGTTAAGGGGTGAGTGGGGCTAGCGCTGTGATTTTCAGAATCTCCTCTTGTGGAGTGTCAGCCCAGGTCCCCGCATGGCTCCTGAAAAGGTCAAGATCTTTAACATTTTCTTCTCAAGACCTTATTTATTTCTCGAAACCCTGCTTTTAGAGAGTGCAGCCTCTTGGCCAAGTCTTGAGTAGTGAGGTTTGTCCTAAGCACCTCATCTTCCAACCTTCGGAAATCCTGTACCAATCAAGTGGTGTGTGCCCACCTCATCTTCCCTCCGGGTCCTGCCTCCAGCACGTTTTCCCCCACCCTCGGCCTCAAGGAAGGGCCTCGAAAACTCATAGAGTGCACCGGTGTGTCACCCTTCCCAAGGTGAACTGCCAGTCAGAGGAGTGACTCTGCATAGGTAGAATTTGGGGCGTCTGCAAAGCGCGCAGGGGCGGAGCGGGGTCTCCCTGGCGGACTCTGTCTCACCAGCAGGTGGCGGTCTATCTGCGAGGCCTGCAAGGTTTCCATCCAGAAACTTGAACGGGATGTTGATGCCCCTTTGCATGAGTTGCACGGCCGAGTCTCCCAGAACCAAGGGGTGGGCATCCGCGAAAAAATGAGGTGAGAAGGATGCGCATCCCTGATGGAGTGACTCAAGCATTCGGACACTGCGAGCTTCATTCCGGAAGGCTTTCAGGAGGGGTGAGTACTGAGTAGCGCAGTGGAAAGGGAGCGCCGTCCTTTTCTTAGGGCATTGTCTTTGGCTTGCATTGACTGGCTTTCTGACCCTGGAGAAAGGTATGTCTGGAACGGAGCTGCCTGATCAGAAGGAGGGAGCGCGGGAAAGAAGTCCGGGAAGCCAGCCGGTGCCCGCGCGCCGGGCACTCTGGAGCAGGAGGAGCAGGGTTCCCTCCGCCAGATGGCGCTGTCTGGCTTTCCATAGGCTTTCCGCTCCAGTCCCTAGAGGCTCTCACCGCAGCGGCCGCTCTAGCTGACTCGGTGCGGGCTCGGTGGTTCCGGGCGGAAGTGAGGCGCCGAGCGGAACGGCCTCTGGTGACATTTTCTCCGGGCGGCGCGGACGAGTGAAGGGACTTGGTGTGAAGGCTGCGGAGGAGGCGAGATTCCCTTTCGCCCCGGCGGGGCTCTGACCGCGACCTTCTGCTCGCCGCTGGGGCTTGTGCTGAGGAGGCGAGTGCGACGGTGGCCGTCGCGTCCCGAGTGACCGCGTCTGGGAGAATCCCGGCCTGGGGGTCGGTGCGTGCCCCGACGGGGCGCGCGGAGCCGGCGAGGAGGTGCGGAGCCGACGCGGAGCGCAGGTGAGGCGGGAAGGGGCGCAGGGCCGCGGCCCGGCTCCGGGTCGATCAGCGGGACCCGGGCGGCTTCTCGGGAAGGGGTCGGGTTGACTCGGAGGGGTGCGGGCCGCGGGTGAGGGCTCTGCAGCGTCCGGGCGCTGGCGTCGTGACGGGCCCGGCTGGCGGTCGCCGGGTGTGAGCGCCCGGACTCGGCGGGAGGCGCGGCTCGGGCTGGGGGCTGACGAAGAGGGCTTGCTTGCACGCCCGCCGGTGACCCTCTTGTCCTCCTGGCCCGGCCGAGTTGGCGGATCGCTGGGATCCGGGCGAGGCGGGTGTCTTTCCTCCGGGGCTGAGAGGAGGCTGGAGGTGCCGCAGTCCGTGGGTCGTGCGGGGAAGCGGCTTCGAGGCCCTGGAGTTGCCTTCACGCAACTTTCGGGCGCCCGGGCCCGCGGGGGAAGCGGCCGCGGCAGCTCTGCCGACTCTGCTAGCCCCGCGCGGGTCGGCTCGGGCGCCCGACACCTGCCCCCGCTCCTGAGAGCCCGGGCGGCCGCGCCAGCGCCGCGGCTGCGGTGGCCTGGGAGGAGGGAGGAAAGGCTTCCTCAGGCTTGGCGCCGCCTGCCTCCCGGCGCTTCCACTACTTTCGGTCGGCAGACGCCCCTGGCCAATGCGAGGGATGCGCCCATCTCCAAAATTGACCTCTTCGGGCGAGTTTGTCAACTTCATTTGGAAAACCAGCCGGGAGTAAATGGACGAACCTCAAGTGAAAGAGCCTCGTCTTCTCTGACTCTTCCCACCAGAGTTCTCTCTCTCTCTCTCTCTTTTTTTTTTTCTCCCCTCAGTAGCACTTCGTTCTGTGTGTCTCACAGCACCGACCTCGGTGTGTTGTGGGAACACTTGCGCGCCCCCACCCCCGCCCCTCAACAGAACCGCACGTCGTCCATTCTGCCTTTTAAGCCTTCCTCTCCGCTGTCACAGAGTAGATGCTCACAGCTCGAAGGCGTGAACGGCTGTACTTGCGCTCCGAGACTGAACCGCTTCGAGCAGTTGATCCTTGGACGTGCTTTTCGTTTCTTGCTTGAGTTTCTGCTTTCTGAATCCTTCCATCTAGTAGGATGGAAGCCCCACTGACGATGCTTTGTCAAGGTCGGACCTCTTCATGAGCAGATACATCTGGCAGTTTTGCTTAGGCGATTATTGTGTAGTGTTGCTGGGCACATGCTAACCGTTTGAATCACTCCCTTTCTTCTCCTGGGATATTTTAAGGATGGAGGCTGTTAACTTGCTAATGAAGTTTTGCTGATCCTGGCAGTCTGGATTCCTCCAGTAAGCATTGCCTTTTGGTTTAACAAGCATGTTTAGAGGTCTACAATTGATAGTTATTACCTGAGGTCCTGAGGAGCCACAGAGCTAACCGTTTTTTAATAGGGAGTGTAATATTTTGGCTGAGGAATCTGGCTAAGACAGTGCCTAGTTGACTGCTTTATGCTCAGTAAATACAAAATTATGAATTAAACTTGAATTTAGGAAACATAGATGGAATTTACTGTGATAAGATGTATGCTACTTTAAAAAGAACCTTAGTGAAATTTCATGCAGTTCCATTAAATGAGAAATAAAAGTGTTTCAAAACATTTCTAAATCAGGTTCCTTCAGACTACTCTTAAGTACCACTTGCAACCTTAAAACTTCAAACCATATCTTTTTTGCAATGTTAAGATATAGGTGTAAACTTCAAAATAGGTATACAGTATGAAAGGCAGGGAGAAACTTCAGGGTAATCATACCTAAGCATCAGCTAAATATGATTTCTTAATGGAAAAAAAATTTTTTTCTGACATCTTTTTGTGAAAAAGGGAAGGGACTGGCTTTTGGAGCTAGAAACTTTTTCCCTTATTAGCTCCATATTAAGTTCACAGTGTAGACATTATTCACTAATTCAGTTTATATTCTTAAATGCATTTATGAAAAAGCAAGTGTCATAATATTTTTTTATAGTCTTCATGATTTATCCAAGACCCATATATTAAAGATAGATCCAGCTTTAGATTCTAATTTAATGCAGTTCTGTTAGAACTGAGTACCCAATGTATGTCCTTCAAAGGTTTCTATTTTCATTGGTACCATAAAGTCTCCTTACTGTATGACTAGTAACTTGAGGGAGCTTGTGCAGTCACTCATTATTCAAGGGGTTGTTTTGCTGGGATCTTCAATCTTATGGTTTTGTTTTGATATGTGCATGAATAGACTTGATATATGGGTAATAAGGATTTTTTTTTTAATTGGGGAACAGTGTTTATTCCAGGACCCATCAGCTCCAAGTCGAATAGTTGTTTCATTCTAGTTGTGGAGGGCGCATCTCAGTGGCCCATGTGGGGATCGAACCAGCAACCTTGGTTCGTGAGCACCAACTGAGCTAACTGGCCGCTCCTTTTTCTTTGTTTTAAAGCTTGGAACTGGTATATATTAGAGACCCAAACTCTACATTTGTAACTTTGGTAAATCATTTTAGCCATTTGTAATTTTTCTGCATGTGACTAGTGACATGTTTACTGAATTGACAATACTTGAGAATACCTGTAAAAGATGAAAAATATACTATGATGTGCTTTCTTTTGAACCACACTCATTTCAGTGTTCTTCATTTTATGAGAGTTTGGGGCCAAGTGAAGTTTCTTGGGTAACTGTAATTATAGGGTATAAATGAAATAGATGTATTAGTAACTAAGTAAAAAGCTATGAGACTATCAAAAGGGGTAAGAGCTATTGAGAAAACTTTGGGGGAAACACAGACAACAAAACATTCAGGTGGGACCTCTTTATTCTCACCACTCTAATTTATTGATTGCTTACTGTGTGCTGGTAGTGCTCTCCTTGCTATAGCTGTAGTGGTGAATAAGATTGACAAGGTCCCGATGCTAAACGAACTTACACATTTAAACCTGAGGTTTGAGATGGATTTCCAGGTGGTCTTTCCAGGCTAGGGATCCCTACAGCTTATGCAAAGTCATGAGTATCGATGATCTTGAATGGTTAAGTGTGGCCAGTGCCTTGAGTTTACAGAGAGTTTACATCTGCAGGGTAAAATGAAGGTAGGGCTAGGTTGTGAAGGCACAGTATACAGTATCTTAGTCTGCTAATGAGTTACTTTCTTCTTTTAGGGAAAAAAACACAAAACAACAAAACAAAGAAAGCTCAGGTGGAATATAAAAGATGAAATAGGCATTCCTTTTGTAAGATTTTTCTTTAGCCTTCAGTTCATTGAATAGAATTTTATTGGTTTTATTTATTTTGGATTGATTCTTGATCATCAGACTAATTTCATAGCTCTTCTTAGTTATCAATTCCAGTCTTAAATTTAAGTTTGACTGTTGTCATGAAACTTTTCTAAATCCTTAGCCTTTATTTATTTATTTATTTTTAAGATTTTATTGGGGAATTGGGGGGAGGGTAACAGCATTGGGGAATCGGGGAAGGGGAACAGACAGGTAGACAAATTGCTGTTTTGTTCTTCAGTCTAGTTGTGGAGGACGTCGCCTCACTGGTCCATGTTGGTATGATCATTGCGCTCTTCCCTGGTGAGGCTCCTGGTAATTCACACCAGCTACCAGCCGCTCACGCTGGCTGCCGGCCACTCACGTAGCTCACAGCAGCCCACTTGCAGCCCCACTGCAGCCTACGCCGTCGCTGGCGACTCACAGCAGCCCAGCTCCAGTCGAGCTGCTGTTCACCATCTTAGCTGTAGAGGGCGAGCGTCACTGGCCCTCAATGTGGGATCCGAACTGGGGCACTGCTGCTCAGAGCTGGTGCTCCCAAGCCAGCTCTTAACCAGCTGAGCCACTTGGCCAGCCCCCTTAGCCTTTATTTTTAATTGTACCTACTTTCCTTACTCTTTCAGGACTCATGATTGAATTTAAGGGAAATAAACAGTATTTTCTGCTTCTGTGTGGGCAGCTTCTCTCAGCAGAAGTGGGATTGATGTTCAGTTTTCACACTCAGCCTTCAGGTCCTGTGGTAGAAGAGAGGAGCAGGGTGAAACTAAAAAAGCGTCTTACTTGTTTTATTCTCTTCTGTATTCCTAAACTGCTAGGGAGGAAATGTGTTATATATATTATACATATTTATTATAACATTAGTAGCAGCTGGTAATAGTAAATGTGATTTTAAAATACTGTAAAGTAATCAGTATGACTCAGATTTGATGGTTGTCTTATTTAGGATTTGTGGCTTTAATTTACAGTGTTTAAATTTTGTTTCTGTTCTCTTTCATGCCTTTATTCAAAAGAGGGACCTCATTCCTCTGCTCAGATTCTGTCACTTAATAGCCAATGGACAGGTGGTGTAAATCCTGTTACTAACTCGACTTTATTTCATTTTAAAACTACCTGGGTGAGTATTTTCTAGTTAAGATTAATCAAAATTAGAAATCTATCTGCAGAATTTACTTTTATTTGTGTGTGGGGTATTAATACTGGGTTAAATAATAAACCCATTTACTGATCACTTAGGTGCCAGGTGGGGATGGGTACAAAGATAAAATAAATCATTTCTGCTCAGGGATTTCAAATGTAGGAAACCAGATGATTTCTAAGTTTCTTTCCTGTGGAGAAGAAAAGTAGACTGTAGGAGAAAAAAGTACTTTATAACAAAACAACTATAGTATGGAGTTAGTCTTTTCCTTTATAAAATCATTTTAAATAAGGAAAATAGCATTTTTCTTAAATGGATCTTTAAGCTTAAAAGAAAATGATCGGAGTCTTGAGTGTTCTTTTTGTACTACCAGTTCATTTACAAAATGCTTTTTACTCTGCTTGGAATTCAAGTCCATGTATTAGTAAATTAGTTCTGATTGTTGTTTAAAGAGGAACAAAATTAAATCTGTTAAAACTTATGCAGCCGTTCTCACGAATGTGGATAAACTAGGATTGTGTGTAGGTAATCTAGAAATTAAAGTTTTCATTAACATGATTAACATTAGGGAAACAAGATACTTACCAAAGGGATCACGAGTTATTTTCTACTGAGTTGTCTGGTTTAAAAAAATAACTTTTATGATGTCCAGAGTCAGCATTTTGTTAGGTGCCTTATAATTAGAGAAAGGTATTGTTGGGGAGAGGGAAGTTGGGTGTGGACTAAAACTCTAGGAAAACAGGACTGTTTTCCTTTCTGTATTAAGAACAAAAACCTCATGTGGTTAAAGATTTTAAGCAGTATCCTGTCTGCCTTAGTTTTAACCTAGCATAGAAGCATAGTTTATTCTTAAATCAACATTTCATCATCAAGGGTTTCCCATTATTTTTCTCCACTGCAATCCACTAAACAATTTGCTGTGAGCCTTAGGGCATGTATAGTGGATAGGTTTTTGGCAATATTTATCTTGGGGACCTTAAATCCCAGCATGTGGTAACTCATCTTTACGTGTACTGTTTTCTGAAGGAGATAGAAAATAGGAAATGGCCAGAGCAGAAATCTTAGAAATCTAGAACCTGTGTTTTAAATTAGTTTTGATTTACACTGATGGCGCTTTTGAGTACTTAGATAGTTTCTCATTAGCTATGGTGCATTCTTTGCATTTGGTAACTTCCTTGGTTTCTTACTTGATGCTGGTTTATTCCCAGTCCTGGTATTGGGCCAAATCCATGCCAGTAGCGGTATTATCTGCCACATGAAGTGATTTGAGCAGCCATTATCACTCTTGGCCTATTTATAGAGCTTATATCAGCGGAGAAAACTGTTGGCTAGCAAGCAAGCAAAGCTACTCTCTTCCCGTGGTTGCATTTTCACAATTTATATTTCAGTTCTGGGTAGGCCAAATATTCAGCCGCATTATTTTTTAGAGTGCCTTTTTGGTACTACAACCTTTTAGCACTCTAGCTTCTTAGTAAACTTCACTCTTGAAGAAAAAAAACAAACAAAAAACAACAACCAAGTAACTGTTATCGCACTGAAAAATAATTAGCAATAATTTCTTAATATGATATTTGATGTTCAGATTTCTCTGTTATCTCATAACTGTTTATGCAGTAATTCAGATTAAGAGTCAAATGAGGTCTGCATTGTTTTGTAATCTGTAGGTTCCCCCTTCCATTTCTTTTTCCTGGCAGATTATTTGTTGAAGATACAGAAGTTTTCCCGCAGTTTGAATTTACCAGTTACATGCCTGTGGTGGTATTAAACATGTTCCTCTGTCCCCTGGGTTTCTTGTTAATTGGTATTAGGGTTAGAGGCTTGATCAGATTCGGTTTCTATGAGGTACATTCTCTCTCAGTTTTTCCTTTTTTTTTTTTTCCTTTGAGCAAAAATGCTTATAGATGATATTGAGCACTTCCATCAGGAGGCACATGATGTTTGGTTCTCTGTGATGTTAGCAGCTGTTGATGCTTATTGCCTAGCTCCATTAATTTATCACTCATGATTCCTCATTCTGAATGTCTGTCTTCATTTCCAGTTCTGAGTCTTTTATACTTTATCTTGTTTATAGCCTCTTCAGCCTCTTCCTTTTGAGAGAGCTAAGTGAAGAGAAGGGAAGGGAAAAGTTGCTGTGAAGAAATGGGCCATTTCCACTGTATCGTAATTCTGGAGAGGTGGTTTTACTTTAATTGTTATCATTGGTTCTTGCACTATCCACATGATCCATGCTACAACTTCTCAGTGGAAAAACTAACCCCAAATCCTGATACATAATGGAAAGATGTCCTTCGAAAGCAAAATTAGTTTTGCAACATTGGTGCTTATTTAAGATAAGAGTGTTGTTGCCATTAAATTAGTGTTTATATGTAAAAACTAGAAAAGTGGTTAATTTTTCTATTTCGGAAGATTTGGGAACATCACTGTTATAGATGTAATGGAATCTCTTCCTAGACCCTAACATCTGGAGAGAGGGGACTTCATTTTGTTTTTTACTAAGATGCTGCTCTCTACCGCTTTAGTTTTATAGTGTCTGGTTTTGCATCTTTATGCCAGAGTATGCAATGATTTTATAATAACAGTATTCTAGATGTAGGGAAACAGCTTTACTAGCCTATTAGCAGTCGTGTCAGCTTTTGCTTATGTTTTTATATGGAAAGATAAAAGGAGAGTTACTCTGTCAAAAATCATGTTGATTCTTTATAATGGAATATATTTTTACATACAAGTCGGTAGTACTGTTTTAAGCAAACAAGGTGTTTCATTAGTGGTCTTGGTGATTTTAAAAAATGATTCAGTTTATCAGTTCAACAAATATTTATTAAATATTGTGTGTTAGGAACTGTGAGTGAACTGAAGATAATTAACATAATTCCTGCTTTTAAAGGAGGTTATAAAATAATGAGTTTGAGGGAGGTGAGTGAAAAATTTACACAAATAACTTTTTTTTTCAATTGCTTTCCTCATAATGTGCTATTTCCCTCTTCCCCCAGGTATAAGGCTAACTCTTAATTTCTTGGGCTTAAATTTTTCTCAGTCATTGCTCTGTGCGTGCGTGTGTGTGTGTGTGTGTGTGTGTGTGTGTTTTGCTTTTGTTTGCTTTAAAAATCACCCTCTTACAGTAGTGTATTTTCGTGTTACAGAAAAATCAGGTAGTAATTATTAGATGCTAATTTTTTTTGTTGATTGCTAGTATTGTGATACTTCCGCAACATTAGATTGACACTATATCTATTCTGATAGCCCACTTGTCTAACACTGTAGAGTCACTTTATAATTTTTCTGTGACAGTTGCCAACACCAGCAGGAAGTAGGCATACAATACTGTTTGAAAGCCCTGCTTCATTCTAGTTTTATCTTCATGGGTTTCCATTTGTCTCTTGGTCCCTGTCTCCTGTTTCTGTTTATATTTAAAAAATAAAGCCAAGCAAAACTTCAAAACACCTTAACTTTTTTTTTTTTTTTAAGT
>NW_017731536.1:309927-312435 GCF_001890085.2 Hipposideros armiger
ACTTTTTTTTTTTTTTTAAGTCCCATCCATATAAGAAGTAGCTGGTTTTACAACAATTTAGAAAGAGGCCAGTTGCTTTGAATTTTAGTGCTAGGAGAGTGCATCTTTTTTGACTCACAGATTCAGTAATAAACATGCCTTGTTGAATATTTAAACTGTAAGCCAGCTAACAATTTTTGGATTTTTAAGCTAAGCCTATTAAAAAAAATAACTTTAAAAAATGTGTTTATACTAGACTGTTGAGGCTATTTAAGCTGCAAGTCACTTGCTTAATAACTCCTTCCCTCTTTATATGGCATAGTTTTTACTTTCATTGGTTAACCTTTTGGTGTGCCTTGGGCATAATTTAAAGTAAGCGCAGTATGGAAAACTATAGTCTCCTCCTAATATAAAGATAACAAAGAAGTGGTGGTTATGTGATTTCTATAAAATGAATCAAAACAACAGATGTTTTGTTTTTAGGGGAAATTATCAAAGATGCAGTCTTGTTTTCTTCCTTAAGTGTAAAATGTAAATATGCCTTGATTTATACAAAAGATGTATTCTTATATATTTGTGGGCAAAACCCAATTTTAAATATCAAACTTCAAATACATTAGGAAAACTTATTTTAAAGGGGCTTGTTTCAAAACCTTATCTTTTAAATGTATAACCTAATTTAACTTTTGTAAAGATCCAGATGTTTGAGCTTTTATTTTGGTTAGAGAAGGCTGCTTTTGTAGCATGATCTATCTAGTCTTAGGTTTAGAAGCAGGTTGGAAATTCAGAAACTGTTCTAAATATATCTGTCTAAATCTATCTAAATATATCTTGGCCACTGACCTACATATTCTTTTCTTAGAAATGGGGATTATACATTTCAGGTTAACTATGAGCAGTAATTAATAAAATAATTAAAATGTTCCGAAAACCTAAATAGTTATTTAGATAGTTGTCAGTATGGTTAGACCACTTATTCTGTATACCTTTATAAATTACAGCTTTTAAAAAATCCTATAAATATGTAATAAAAATTCATCAATTAAAAAATCGCTAGTGACTAAAGCATTCCTTTAGTGGGTTTTTCAAATGAAATTGCCTATATCTTTTTGCTTTTTAAAATATCCCTTGAAACTTTCTGAAAACATTGAGGTCTTGGATAATTCATGGTTGGATGTTTATGCTGTGTCTAAAATTGACCAGCAGAGCCGCTTGGAGGCACTAGTTTTCCAGTGCTGAGAAGCAAAGGCCAAGGTAACGCAGATTGTTTTTATGTTGCCTTTTCCATGAAGCCTACAAGTAGAGCTATAACTGTAGTGGTTTTCTGTATGCTATGACCCTGGCTTCTGTGAAAATGTTTATGCAGAAGGTGACTGTAACATATATATTCATATATATAGTAGCTCCATATGCTGCATTTTTAAAAAAGAAAAAATGAGATTTAATAGGTTCATTTAACTGTGAGAAGTCCAGTGTGCACCTGGCCTCTGGCCTAGTTGGATCTAGGAACTCATTTGATATCATCTGGGCACTATTTTTCTCTTCTTTGTGTACTGGCTCAGTACTGCTTTTCTTTGTGGCTTCATTTTCAGCCAGGCTTTCCTCTCATGAGGGCAAAAGTTGCTCCAAGCTAACAAGTTTCCTCAGCGTTAAAATATTACTACTACTACTACTA
This sequence comes from Hipposideros armiger, assembly GCF_001890085.2. Classification (NCBI taxonomy): domain Eukaryota; kingdom Metazoa; phylum Chordata; class Mammalia; order Chiroptera; family Hipposideridae; genus Hipposideros; species Hipposideros armiger. The sequence goes on from NW_017731536.1 coordinate 311,582, forward strand.
CTACTACTACTACTACACTGCTACTACTAGACTTCATTTTTAGAGCACTTTCAGGTTTGCAGAAAACTGAGCAGAAAGTACAGAGAGTTTCTATATGCCCCTCTCCTCAGTTTTCTCCATTAACATCTTACATTAGTTTGTTACATTTGTTACAGTAGATGAGCTAATATGACTACATTATTCAAGTCCAAGTTCACATTAGGGGTCACTTTTTGTGTTGAAAAGCAAATACTATATTGAATAATACTGAATAACACTTCTGTGGGTTTTGACAAGTGCCTATTCATCATCACAGTATTTGACTGAATAGTTTCACTGCCCTACTTGACACCTTCCTTTCTTTCCCCCATATTTACTCAGTGACCTCTCAGATTCATTCACATTTCTCTGTTGCCATTACCATCGGTCCAGAGTAATTTTTTTGCCTTGCCTTCGAATTGTTATATTGACATTTACTCTTGTCTTTTCCATCCAGTCTCCACTATGCAACCAGAGTGGTCTTTTTGAAGTACAAGTCAGCTTCAATCTATGAGGTGTGATCAAATAATACAGTGAATGTTTAAATTAAAAAAAATATTACAGTAAAAGACATATTGCCATTAATCCCCCGCAAAATATTCCCCCTGGCTTCGAAAACACTTATCCCATCATTCTTGCTACTTTCTGAAGCAGTTCTGGAGGTCCTCTTTCATGAGTGTCTTTAGTTTTGCTGTCGTGGCTGCCTCAATGTCCTGAATCATTTTTTTTTTTTTAAGATTTTTATTGGGGGAATTGGGGGGATGGGAACAGTGCTGGGGAATTGGGGGAAGGGGAACAGACAAGTTGCTGTCGTCTTGTTCTTCAATCTAGTTGTG
>NW_017731536.1:312935-318388 GCF_001890085.2 Hipposideros armiger
TTTTTTAAAGATTTTATTGGGGAATTGGGGAAGGGGAACAGCCAAGTTGTTGTCCTTCAGTCTTAGTTGTGGAGGGCGCAGCTAGCTCAGCTCCAAGTTCAGTCACCATCCAGCTGCCAGTCGGCAGCTCATGGCCGCTCAGCACAAGTTGCCGTGCTCAATCTTAGTTGTGCGTGGGCATAGCCCACCATCGCATGCAGGAGTCCAACCAGAATCCTTGTTGCTTAGAGTGTATGCTGTAACTATTGAGCAACCTGGCTGACTGTGGGCAGCTCAGGGCAGCTTAGCTCAAGGTGCCGTGTTCAATCATAGTTGCAGGGGGGCGTAGCCCACCATCCCATGTGGGAGTGGAACTGGCAACCTTGTTAGGAGCACGTGCTCTCACCAGCTGAGCCATCCTGCAACCTGTTGGCAGCTCAGCGGCAGCTCAGCTCTGGTGCAGCTCACTCGCCCCTGTGGGAATCGAACCGGCAACCCTATTTCTCAGAGCTCGGGCTCTTAACCAGCTGAGCCACTTGGCTGGCCCTGTAATGTTTTTATTTCACAGAAATTGCTGTATACCAGAAGCGTATTTTTTTATCACACCTCTTATGTTTCCCTCCTTTATTTAAAACAGTGGGTTTCTAGTAACTCCCCAAGAATGCCTTTCTAGATTTTCTAGGCTATGTTACAATTTCTCTATCTCCTTTCATGGTGCCAACATATGTTCTCTCTACTGGATTTACCACAGTAATACATTTTATATTTATTTGTGTGATTATTCAATTGTGTGTTTGTTCGATTGTCTCTTACTTAGACTATAAACTTTGTTGGGAAGGTACAGTATATTTTCCAGTCCCTGGCATAGTTAGCTGATACTAGGTATTCAGTAAGTATGTGTTGAATGTATAAATGAATCCCGATGACTTTGGTTGTAGAGAAGCAACTTGTTAATTCTGTGATGGGCTTGAAGAGAAGAGGAAGAGGAAAGAATATAAAGATTAAAAAAACACTTTCTTGATATTTGACTTTGTGCTCATTATGTGCTTTAAATGTATTACTCATTTCATCCTACCAAAGACTAAAGTTTTGCAATGAAGGAAACAGGCTTAGAGAACATCAATAATTAGTGGACCATAGCACTTCAAATTCACTTTCTTCTCTAGCCTTAGGACTGGTGTTTTGTGAACTTTTATTTGCTTTCATTTTTGAAACGTGTTAGATCACTATATCTCATGGGTACCACCGTTTTGTATTAGTGCTGAGAGTGGCATTGACGAAAACTGACTCACAGCAGTTTTGTTTTTGCAGGATTATTGTCATTGTTAAAATAGACCTTTCATCTACATCTAATAATCTTTAAGTGATCTCAAATGAAACTTTTGTATTCATTTCGCTAAACTTTACTAAATCCCTTCTTGGATTTTGACCTTTCCTCTGACCTTTCTTGTTTCTTTTGATTTTTCTTCATGTCTCATTATGGCTTTGAGATTTGTAGTAGCCTTTTTTACTCTATTTTTATTTATTGAAATTATTCTTACTTTTACAAGCCCTGTTAAATTGTTATCCTCTTTAGATAGACGCTGTTTTCTAGTTCTGATGTTGTGAATGTCTAGAGTTTTTTATACCCTTGCTGTAGTACTTACCCATTTCTGTCCTACTTATACCCATCCAATTTATTTCTGTGAGCTGCTTACTGTCTTTGACTACCCTGAAACACTTAAATAGCAGGTTTTCAACAGATATTTGTTTTTGATTGTACTCGAGTGTGAGTACTGTGCTTTATTCAATTTTTGTAATCACAAACCTAGCATGTTGCCTGACACAATAGCTACCGTATTTCCCCATGGATAAGACGTTCCCATGTAAGAAGCACCTTAATTTTGGGGCCCGAAATTTGAAAAAAAAATGTATTACATAAAGTTATTGAACTCAAGTTTTATTCATCATAAAATTCATATAACTCCTCATCACTGTCAAAACTCCCAACCATTAGCTTGTCCTCATCTGTGTCTGATGACGAATCACTGTCTTCATATACTGCCTCGTCCTCAGTGGGAAATGCAAGTAAAAAAATCTACAACCACTGTATAAGACGCACCCAGTTTTTAGACCCCAAATTTTTCGAAAAGGGGTGCGTCTTATACATGGGGAAATATGGTATTGATTAAATGTCTTCTGTCCTAGTCTTTCTTTTAAAAATAGTGTTTGGAAGAGTTTAACCAGAGGTACAACAAGATTAGATTTTCATTTTTAAACAAAAACAATTTGGTTTCTTTTGTAATGATCACGAGTGGATGTGAGGAGACCACTAATGTTTTAATGTAGTCCAGGCAGTGGGTTATCGGTAGCTTGGACGAGGCAGTAAAGAAATGAAAAGACTTGAATGATATTTGGGTGGCCAAATTGATAGGACTTGGTGATGGAATGGGATTTGGGGCAGTGTGTTTTTGGATTTGGTAATGATACCAAATTAATTGCTTGCTAGGGGCAGGGCAGATTTCGCTATTTATTTTGGCATCTTAAGTTTGCAATATCTTTGAGATAATTTAAATAAAATGTCAAGAAGACAGTTGGTCATCTGGGTTTGGAGATCTTTGGAAGAGCCTTTGGGCTAGAGGTATGAATTTGGGCACTAGGGACATGGATGATATTACCTAAAAGTAAAAGAGGGCCTAGGACTGGGCCATGAAGAACTAAATTTAAAGAGATGAGGAGAATGAGTCAACAAAGGATATATAAGTGGTTGAATTGGAGAGGAAGGGAGCAAAACCAGAATAGTGTAATGGTATAGAAGTCCATGGAAGGGTGTTTTCAAGAAGCGGGAGGGATGATTAACAGTATTAGATACTGCTCAGAAGTAAGGAGTGAGGACTAAAAAGCTCTTGGATTTGGTGATATGAGGTAATATTAATCTTAGCAAAACTTTAGGTGGAATAATAGGAATAGGAACTAGATCACATTGTGTTAAGCAGTGGAAGATGAGGAATTAGAAATGCTGACAGTTCTTAAAGTTTGGCAGTTGCAGTGAAAGTAGAGCAAGAAAGATGAATGCTTTTTGTTTTTATCTTTTTAAAGGTGAGACTTGGACATGCTTTTTAAGCTTTTCATTCTTTTTTTTTTTTTTTTTTTTGAGCCATCCTGCCACAAACTTTTCATTCTCTTTACAGTCTTTTGCAGAGCAGAGTTTTTAATTTTAATAAAGTCTACTTATTATTCTTTTCTTTCATGGATCATGCTTTTGGTGTTGTACTCGTATATATAAACTCATTGCCAAACCTAAGTTCAGCTAAATTTTCTTGTTTTCACCTGGTTTTATAGTTTTTCATTTTACATTTATGTCCATAATCTACTTGGAGTTAATTTTTGTGAAAGGTTTTAAGTAAGGTATATGTTTAGGTTAATTTTTTTTCATGTGGATGTCCAATTGTTTCAGCATCATTTGTTAAGGAGACTTTTTCTCCATTGAATTGCTTTTGCTCTTTTGTCAGAGGTTAATTTGCCATTTGTATGGTTCTGTTTCTGGACTCTCTATATTCCGTTCAATTGACCTATGTATCTGTTCTTTGCCTCATATTATATACTGTCTTGATTACTGTAGCTTTATAGTAAGTCTTGAAGTTGGGTAGAATGAAGTCCTCCAACCTTCAGTATTGCATTGACAATTCTGGGTCTTTTGCCTTTCCATATAAACTTTAGGATCCTTATGTCACTATCTACAAAATAGCTTGTTGGGATTTTGATTGGGAATATGTTGAATCTGTGGATCAAGTTGGGAAGAATCAACCTCTCAACAATAATGAGTCTTCGAATCCATGAACATAGAATATCTCCCCATTAGTTATATCATCTTGAAGGTTAAGAACAGGGAGAATTGATCTGTGGTGATAAAGGTCAGAATAATAGTTACTTTTGTGGGGCGGGTAATGACTAGAAGGTGGCATGAAGGTTTTGGAATTTGGGGAATGTTTTGTATCTGTGTGCTCATTACATGGATATGTTCATTTTTAAAAATCCATTAAGTTGCACACTAATGATGTGTACACTTCTCTATGGTAATATTTCAATCAAATGTTTTTTAAAAAAGAATAAAACTTAGAGGACAGAATCTATTTTGATTTGAAGAGCAGAGAACTCAGTACCCGAGTTTGTTTTGTAGCGAGTGGTCTAACACCTACTTACTACTATTTTTGAAAATTTGTGGGTATAGATTTTTTTATGGGGGGGGGAGGGAAGTGGGTAAAGAATTTAAATATTAAAAATAAGCAGACAAATGAAAAGTTGATCTTTAATGTGTTTCTTGTGGATCGTTTTTATGTTGAATATATATGTTGGTCACAGATAATAGAATATTTAGTATTAACTTTAAATAAAATGAAGGACTACAGTAGATTAAATCTTGGAGAAAAACTGTATCATCAATTCTATTTGAAACATAGTGTTCTCTCAAGGGAGGTTGCTATAAGCCCTATTACTTGGTATTTGAAGCTAGAATAAATAAAATGGAAGAAGGTGTCCTATTGGACCATCCTGCATTGCAAGGGAATAGACAGGATTACTTGTAAGTCTTCTTTTTTAAACTTAAATTTCTGTGACAGGAAAATATTATAGCCTCTTTTCTAGTGGGGAAAAACATTCTTGTTTTGTTAGTAAAACATTAACCCTCTTTCAAGTTGCTTTTTTTTGGTTTAAATATAAAGTCATAATTAATTCAGAATATTGTTTTGTGCCTCAAGAGAGCAAAGTTAGAATACATGAATTATCTAATACTATGGCTAATATCCATAAAAAATCAGTGTAAGATAACTGATTCATATAGATCATGTTTGAGGTATTAGCTGCTTGTATTTCTTACAGTTCCAGGGTGGTGATATGAAATAAACAAATGCAGGAGTGCTAGCAATTAGAATGCCCTATTTTACGTGACTGTAGAGCAAAACCTTGCCTAGAAGTAGTTTCATTTAATGGGCTGTGCTTGTGTCAGCTTGTGGTTTCAACGGAAAAGTGCCTGTAGCAACAGTAAACTTGTAACAGCAAATGACTTTGGTTTGCATTTGTCACATCAGGAAGGACAATACAGTTTCAGTTTATTCATTCGTTTTTGTGTCAGTTAAAGGATGGTTAATGATGGTTGTTTCTCAAAAGGGGTAAAATTCAAAGTCATAAAAGGCAAGTCTTTCTTATGTTGAATGCTTAATGACTTTATACACGCTATGTCAAAATCCTGAAGAGGGTTTCCTGTATGGTTAGTCTTAGCTAAGACTCCATTAATCATTGTTCTTTCTCACAATTTTAAGTCTATAGGAAGTTGTTAAACATCTAAGAATATATTGCAAGAAGGTAGACTTTCTTGTGTGTGTATTTTATGGATATCCTTTTTTTTTCCTCCAAGGATAATTTCTTATCTACCAGTTTATACACCAAAGCAACTGGTCGTGGTCTCCTCCTCCTCCTCCTCCTCCTCCTCCTCCTCC
>NW_017731536.1:318453-377413 GCF_001890085.2 Hipposideros armiger
GACCCATCACACCAGTTCCTCCTCCTCCCCTTCCTCCCCCTCCTCCTCTCCCCCCACTCCTTTAAAGTCTCTGCTCTGTTCACTCTATGCTTTCTGCCTGAAAGAACTGATATATTCAGCTACCACCTCTACTTAATGATGATGTCCAAATCTGTATTTTTTTTCCTTTGAGACCTGTATTCCTATGAGCATTATCTAGCTCAAACCAAAGTTGATTATTTCTCTTTTTACTCTTCCTGTAGTCAACATCTTAATTGGTGTTACCCTGTATCCCATTGCATATGCCAGTAACCACCCAAGGAGTGGAGTGGTCTATATATAATTTGAGTTGGTTGATAATGCTCAAGTCTTCTATATTCTTGCTGATTGAGTCTAGTTTTATCCATTTAGAATGAGGAATTGAAATCTATTAGTGTTGAATTATCTGTCCTTTCCATTCTGTTAGTTTTTGCTTTATGTATTCTGAGCCTGTTAAGTGCATCTATTTTATATGTACATATATGTGTATAATTTTTATATTTTCCTGATATATTAACCTTTGTAACATTATGAAGTGTCCCTCTATGTAGTAAAATTGTCTGATGTTGATATAGACATTTCAGCTCTACTATAGTTTCTCTTTGCCTAGTATATATTTTTCTTTTATTTCAACTTGTATTTCTTCGTTGAATCTAAGGTATGTCTGTTTAAAGTGCCTATGGTTGGATCTTTCTTATCCAGCCCAACAATCTCTGCCTTTTTATTGGCGTATTTAGGCCATGCACATTTAATGTAATTATTAAGATGGTTGGATTTACATTTGCCATTTTGTTATTTTCTAATGTTTCTTTTTTGTTATTCCTCTATATCTCCTTACTGCCTTGAGGAGGGGTTAAACTATATTTTTTGTTATTTTCTGAGTGGTTGCTCTAAGGGATTACATTTGTATCTTTAGTTACCACAGTCTTCTTTAAATTAATACTTACTTAATTCCAATAAAATATAGAAACATTGCTCCAGGATGGGAGAGCTCGATCTCCCTCCCTTTTATGCTATTTTAATATATATATAGCACCTATGTATATTATAAACCTAGCAATACAGCGTTATAATATGTTGTACAAACTTATATTTTTAAGAAGGTAAGAGAAGAAATAAATTATAGAGTCTTTTATGTTAACTTACATATTTACCACTTTTTTGTTGTCTGCATTTCTTTTGGTGAATTTGGGTCACAGTATGGTATCATTTCCTTTCAGCTTAAAGAATTTTTCCTCTATTATTATAAAGTAGGTCTGCTACCAATGAAATCTCTTAGTCTTTGTTTATCTGGGAATTTTTTGTTTTTTTCCCATCTTCATTTTGGAAGAATAGTTTTGTTGGCTATAGAATTCTTGGTTAATAGTCCCCACACCCCGGAGGAGGGGTAAATGATTTCTTTTTTTCTCATTGCCACTTTTCAAATAATTTTTCTCTTCCATTTGTCCCCACATTGCTTTCATCTTTTTACCACTGACTCCTTTGTATTGTGATGATTTTTGTTCCTTGCTTAGTGTAATTTTGTCCATTATTACTCTTATCTTAATTCTTGGTAACTTTAATATACACATAGATGATCCTTCTGACACTGCCCATTCGTTCTGTGAACTTTCCCATAATGATTTTGTTATCCACCCTACCTCAGCCAACTTACTTCCATAGTCATATTCTAGCCAGTGCTTCTTAAACTGTCAGTTGTGAAGTACCAGTGTATTTTTGTTTCCAGTGGTAGATTTTCTGGGTAAAATGCAGTCAAAATGAATTACTAGGAAATTGAAATAAGGTTTGGTTGTCACAACAATATCAAATTGCTGTTTCTGGTCAATTACTATTAATTTCTATAGTTCTTTCATTGCAGATAGCCATTCAGGGAACAATACTTCGAGTAGCGCTATTTTAGATCTTGCCAGTTACCAATAACTACAACCCTTCCCCTCACCTCAGTTTTGTTTACAGCGCTCTTAGATTACCACCTTCTATCTTTCCAGCTCACTCTAAAGTACCCTGACTCCACTGGGTTGTCCATTCCATTGGTCCTACCACATTTTCACTGCCTTGTACCTTCTTGATGTGACATTATAATCATTTCCTTGCACACATTCTTCCTTCTTTCTTGCTTTATTATACTTGGTTGGCAAAACTACAATTCTGATTAAATCCAATTTATACCTTCTTTGCCCTTGGACTTCTGCAGCTGAATTTGAAAGGCGAAAAACATAACCATGGGTACCAGTCTCACTTGAATTTTAAGTTCGTGGCTATAACACTTTAAGTGGCCCCTTAGAGAAATCATATACTATACTTCTAGTTTCTTCACCTTCTCACTACTGTTTCACACCTGGTCCTCTTATCAGCCTCAACATCACCTCATTCATCTTCACTCATTTTTTTTTTTAAGATTTATTTTATTTTATTTTATTTTATTGGGGAACTGGGGGGATGGGAACAGTGCTGGGGAATTGGGGGAAGAGGAACAGACAAGTTGCTGTCGTTTTGTTCTTCAGTCTAGTTGTGGAGGACGTTGCTTCACTGGCCCAAGTTGGCACCATCATTGCTCTCTTCCCAGTCCAGGCAGATCAGTCGCCGGCTTCTGGACAGCCGCTCACTGCGGCTGCTGGCCACTCACGCTGGCTGCTGGCGACATACGGTAGACCATGGCAACCCACTGCCACAGGGGCTGCAGCCTACGCTGTCGCCGGCGACTCATGACAGCCCAGCTCCAGGTTGAGCTNGTCCTTTTGTTCTTCAGTCTAGTTGTGGAGGACATTGCTTCACTGGCCCAAGTTGGCACCATCATTGCTGTCTTCCCAGTCCAGGCAGATCAGTCGCCGGCTTTTGGACAGCCGCTCATGGCGGCTGCTGGCCACTCACACTGGCTGCTGGCTACTCATGGTAGCCCATGGCAACCCACTGCAGCAGGGGCTGCAGCCTATGCCAGTGTCACTGGCCCTCATATGTGGGATCCGAACCGGGGCCCTCTGGCGTCCCAAGCCAGTTCTTAACCATTGCGCCACTCGGCCGGCCCCTCATCTTCACTCTTAACTGATGATGACCTTGCTTTCTACTTCCTTGAAAAATTTGGAGTCAGAAGAAAACTTCCATAGATTCCCATTGTGTTTATCATTGGGCCATGCAAGATTAGAATGATACCTTTTGTCTTGATAATAATTTTTGCCATATAATTTTTGCTTTAAGGTATGTTTTGCCCATTAATCATTGTGTTAAATGAGCTGGGAGGGATTTATGTACTTTTCTTTTCCTTTAAAGCTTTATATGTCCTTATGTATGGGGGATAGGTATTAAACAACACAGTTACTTAGCTACAATTTTGCAGTGTTATGAAGGGAAATAGGTGTGTAAATATTTTTAACAGGGATCTTGTTAGTCTTTAAAGTACCAAAAGCTATCCCAAGGAAGTAATATTTATTCTGATATCAGCAAGAGGGCAGGCACAAAATGAGTGTGAAAGGTCAAAGATCTGAAAAAACTGTTTATGTGACATTCTTTGTAGCTGGAGAGAGCTAGGATGTGAGTGGCCTTTGATGCAACTGGAGATGTGGACAGAGATTCCCCGACCCCCCACTTCCAGCCATTGTTCTCAGTCTAGTTGTGGGGGGCACAGCTCACTGGCCCATGTTGGTAGTATGATCATTGCACTTTCCCTGGCTGCCGGCAGCTTACACTCTCCGCCAGCCACTCACTGTAGCCCAGCTTCAGGTCGAGCCGTTATTTACTGTTTTAGCTGTAGTGGGTGCAGCTTACTGGCCCATGTGGGAATTGAACTGGCAACCCTGTTGTACAGAGCTCATGTTTCATCAGCTGAGCCACCCGGCCACCCATTGGCAGCTCAGTGGCAGCTCAGCTCACTTGGCCCATATGGGAATCCAACCAGCAACCCTGTTCTGTTGTTCAGAGCTTGCGCTTTAACCAGCTGAGCCATCCGGCTGCCCCTGGACCTGGAGAGAGATTTTTGAGCAGGGGAGAGCAATCACATCCCCTCCTACCCCACTTAAGTTTGTGTTAATGGTCCTTACAGAGTTTGGAAATTGAGTATTGTGAATTGTTCTTTTTGACTCTGTGTTTTATTCTCAGTCACAAATATCATAACCCTTTTCTGTTTTTCACAAACCCCCAAACCTGCCTTCTTTTTCACCTTGTTTTTTTAATTTTTATTTTAAAGGTAATATCTATAGATAGATAGATAGATAGATAGATAGATAGATAGATATTTTAACTTTTTTTGGGAATAGTGTGTTTTTCCCAGGAATCATCAGCTCCAAGTCAAGTTGTTGTCCTTCAATCTTAGTTGTGGAGGTTGCAAGCTCACTGGCCCATGTGGGAATCGAACCGGCAACCCTGTTGCTCCTGTTGCTCAGAGCTCGTGCTCTAACTAACTGAGCCACCTGGCTGCCCCTTTTTTCACCTTATATTAAGCTTTGCTGACCAAGAAGGAGGTCTGATATGAAATAAACTCCCTCCTGATTTTTACAGTAGCCTCATTCAGCTTTACACTTTCCACTTCCCTGTCTCCTCAGAGGAGGCAGCATACTACTTCCTTTCCATGGTTTAACTCTTCAACCTGCCCTCATCTTCTATCTTAGAGTACAGGATTACTAGAAGAAATGCTGCACTTTAATTGTCCCAAATTAACAGCTGGTTTTAAGAATTATTGCATATAAACCTTTTAAAAGGGGAGAGAAAAATATCGGGTAAAATTCAAGTTGCCTTTAACTATCCTCTTGGTCACTGCTCCCCCGCCCCTAATAGGACATTTAAAAGATATTTTCTATATATATGGAATCTGAAAAACAAAAAACTTTCTCATATAAACATGTCATTTACCTTGTAAAAATATCGTTCTGCCTGCTGTATGGAGAATTGGTTGGTTACTTGGTAGGAGCAAGACTGAATATGGAGAGACAGATGATTGTCAGTCATTCCATTGAAAACTAAACGATGGAGGTTGTGTCTAGAGTGGTTTATAATAGAGATGAAGAACAGTGGACAGGCCAGAAATCTAAGGAGTTAGGATTGATAGGAATTAGTGAATGATGAGATGCAGTCAGTAAAGGCTAAGGCATTATCAAAGATAACCCTCAGGTTTTTGACATGAGCAACTGAGATCATAGTGAAGCTATCTACTGAGCCTAGGGAAAACTAGAAAAGGAGCAGAGTGCGATAGTTCAGAGATGACTAATTTGGTTTGGGACAGACATGAAGAGATTATGGTGCCCTTGTGAAATCTAAATGGAGATGACCAGTCCAGAGAAAGTCTGAGAGATGAAGTAACAAAATTACTAATACAGGGATGGTATTGGAAACTGGGGGTGTAGAAGAGGTCACTATATAAGACCTAGCCCTAGGATCAACTCCTGAGATTTGGTAGAGGAAGTTAAACCTGCAAAGTAGGCTGAAAAGGAGCAGCAAGAAGAATAGTAAACCTGGGAGCTAAACAAAGCCATTAGTTTTTGTTTTTGTTTTTAATTGGGGAATTGGGGGAGGGGAACTGTGTGGGGGAATTGGGGAGGGGGACCAGCCAAGTTGTTGTTCTTCAATCTTTGTTGTGGAGGGCGCCAGTCACCGTCTAGCTGCCGGTTGGCAGCTCATGGCCTCTAAGCTCAAAGTGCTGTGTTCAGTCTTAGTTGCAGGTGGGCATAGCCACCATCCCATGCGGGAGTCAAACCAGCAGCCTTGTTGTTAAGAGCGCATGCTCTATCCATTGAGCCATCCGGGCAGCAGCTCAGCTCAGGGTGCCGAGTTCAGTCTTAGTTGCTGGTGGACATATCCACCATCCTATGTGGGAGTCAGACCGGCAGCCTTGTTGTTAAGAGTGCATGCTGTATCCACTGAGCTATCTGGGGTAGAGTTCAGTCTTAGTTGAGGGCGGGCATAGCCCACTATTGAACAGACAGTCTTGTTGTTAGGAGCACGCTCTCTCACCAGCTGAGCCATCCTGCCACCTGTTGGCAGCTCAGCTTGGGCGCAGTGTCACTGGCCCAGGTGGGAATCGAACCGGCGACCCTTTTGCTCAGAGCTCACACTCTTAAGCTAACTCTTAACCAACTGAGCCACTTGGTCAGCCCAAGAAAGCCATTAGTTTAAGAAGAGGGAGTGGTTAGGCATAGAATGCTACTTAGACATAAAGATGAGAGCCAACTTGTGTCTGTTGGGTTTAGAGATACGGGGGTCTTTAATGACCCTGGTAAGGACTGTTCTACTGGTTTGATAGAAGCAGATATCAGATGGGACTGGGTTGGAGAAGGAGTGTGAGAGGTAAGGAAATAGAGACAGGATGTTTAGACAACTCTCTTAATAAGGCTGGCTTTGAAAGAAGAGAGTGGTATCTGGAGGGGGAGATGGGAGGTTGAGGTGGTAGGCAGAAGGAGAATTTTTAAAAAATGAATAAATGGATGGTCCAGTTGAGTGTGAGATGTTGAGGAGTGCCAAGGAATAATCAAGAATGTGAGGTTCCAGGGAGCTGAGACAGGGATGAGCTGTAAAATCCATATATTAATAGAAGAGGATTGCCTTTAGCACCACGCTCTAACCAACTGAGCTAACCAGCCACCCAAGGATTGCCTTTAGATTAGAGGGAAGAATAGTGTGGAGGAAATGCTGTTCTGATAGGATAAATGCTATATTTTATATGTTTAGTATTTCACTGTAAATTCCCTGTGAACTATAAACCCAGAGGGTTGAGAGCCTTTTATCCCATTTATAAGATGGAACTCCTATTTGATAATTTTATCATTTTCTTTCTTTCTTTTTTTTTTGTTTAAGATTTTATTGGGGAATTGGGGAAAGGGAACAGTGTTGAGGGAAGAAGGACAGCCAGGTTGTTGTCCTTCAGTCTTAGTTGTGGAGGGCTCAGCTAGCTTAGCTCCCAAGTTCAGTCGCCATCGGGCCACCCGTCAGCAGCTTGGGGCAGCTCAGCTCAAGGTGCCGTGTTCAATCTTAGTTGCCGGGGATATAGCCCACCATCCCATGCAGGAGTTGAACCGGCAACCTTGTTGTTAAGAGCTGGTACTCTCACCAGCTGAGCCATCCTGCCATCTGTTGGCAGCTCAGCAGCAGCTCAGCTCAGGTGCAGCTCACTGGCCCCTGTGGGAATCAAACCGGCAACCCTGTTGCTCAGAGCTTGGCTTTTAACCAACTGAGCCACTTGGCTGGTCCCAATTTTATCATTTTCTATTGCCATCTACTTTTGACTACCTCTACCAGAAAAGTCCACTCCCTCCACACCCCCCAAAACCAATATATGAAGTAAATAATCTGGTTGCTTGGGAAGATTAATCTGTACATATGACATCTTTTTCCCTGTGTTTTGGGTACTTCATTTTTACTCCACTTCAGGGAGCTTTGTCAGAGCTTCTATTTCCACTTCCTGTGGCTTTTTTTTCTTGTGTTTCATGAATTACAACAAAATTCCACTATAGGGGGAAATTCTGGTAGAATTCACTGACCATATTTGACCTGAATAGTGGTTGGTGTCATGAGCAGAAGCCTAACTCCTTTTTTTTTTCAGTAGACTTTTATGTTAGAGTGGATTTTTAAATAAATAATACTTATATGCAATACAAAATTCAAGAACAGTACAAAACCAGGTACAATAAAAAGTCTTTGACTCCTGTTCCTTCATTCACTCTCTTTCATTGCCAAAGCAGCTGGTGTTACCATTTTCTTAAGTATCCTGCCAGAAAGTCTGTGCATCTAAATGAGCATCTATAAACTCATTTATAAGTATAATTTTATTCTTTACAAATGGTATAGTGTACTGTTTTTGTTCATGTGACATAAATTGAAAAATTGCTCCAATTAGTATATACAGAATCTTTTCATCCTTTATGGCCATTTTTGTATGGGCATACATATGATAAAACTAATTACTTGTGTCCCTTTTATGGTTGATGCCAGTGTTTGTGATTGATTTGGGCATATTTAAGTGGTTTCGACTGCAATACTGGTTGCCTTTTGAGGCAGCAGAAGTCATAAATCTCAATAAACACTTAAAGTCAAGGAATTTGAAATGAAAGATAATCATTTGATTGATGTGTCATATTGAAAGACGTTGATATTGTCATGTTTTCTTACAAGGAAAAACAGTCAAGATTCATTTGTGCTACCTATGCTATTTACAGAAGAAACGAGTTTTATGGTTATTTTAATAAATTTACCTTTCAATCCAATGTTATATTATGTAGTTTGAAAAGGTCCAGTTCTTCTGCTTTCAGAAGTGAATTTGAGACTTTTGATGCTTGGCTTTATGACTGACATTAATTTCATTTGACTATATTTCTCAGGTATTTCAGCTTTGAGAAAAAGCTTTATTCCAGAATATAAACTTCATTCTCTACAGAAGAATCAACTCTCATTTTTATTCAGTTAGAAAAATCTTGGTTTACTCCTCATACCTGGGGGTATTTCCCTATCTGCAAATATTTTATTGCCTGTTTGTTTTGCCAGCATGCTTCATTTATGACACTGGCAGTTTGATGGTTTAACTTTTACTCCCTCTGTTGGGTTTTAGAGGTGTTACATTCCTTTTGTAATGGTGTTAGGAATAACATTCATGCTTATTTTCATTTAACTAAAAAATTAGTAATGATGCAAATATGCTTATGAAATAGGCTATCTACATGGGATTGTTTAAAATTAATAACTTTCTAGTGGCTGTGAATGTTCTGGTTTTCAAGAATGTGTTTCCATCCAAATGCCTGTTTTACCAGCAGCTGAGAACAGGGCTATGAAAATAAAAAACAGGTATTTAGAAAATTCATGTTTATGCTAAGCAAAGAAGTAGGCTTGGCATGATAGATCAATCAAAGGATTTTTCAGATATTTTCTAGTTGCTGCCTACCTCATTGTGAACCATCGAGTAACTCGGAGAGTACCTTCCTAACATACCATTTAGCTTATTAATGTTTGTGTCTGTGTGTGTGTGACCTGTGGGACATCATGATAATTGCCTTTGTTAACATCACGTGTACAGGGTGAGGGATTTACTTGCCTTGTGCATTCTTAACATTCTCTTAAAAACTACCAGTTAATGAAGTTTGCACTGTATAGGTCACAACTCTTGTGGTTAAAGATTATGTCCCATTTCTCCATGATTAAGTGGAATTGGTGCACACACAGTGGGATGGGGGTGTTGGGTTCTGAAGTTAACAGTAAGGTGGAAAATGTGTGTAGAGTGTTTTCCCTTAAACCCATGAAGTCATTCATAGAATAGAGTGTCCTAGGTTTTCTAAGTTCATGAAGTAGTTGATCTGTATCTAATGGCTGCTGTTTATGAAATAAAGTGTATATTTAAACACACGATGCACATTCAGCACCATGAGAGAGGTATGTGGGACCTAGGAAGGCCTGAGGGAACAACAAATTCAGGCCTTTCATTGTAATGCCCTCGAGAGCAACTCTTATTGAGAGGCATGGCAGACAGGTTTGATGCATATAATTATTTGGGTTGCTCATTTGCCAAATAAACCTAGTTGAAGGTTTGTTTGTTTTTTAAACATAAGGGTACATTTGATGCTATTCCACTGTAACCCCCCCTGCCTCCTTTCTTTGATGATTTAAGTGTAAAAGTTATCGTTCCAGTTAACTTGTTTTCTAGACCATTTTAAAAGCATTCGTTGTCATTTATATTAAAGCCAAAACGTACACATTAACTATATCAGAATTTTGAGGATCCATTTCTTAAACACATTAAATTAAGTTTTAAAGTTGAAAATCCTTTTTTGGTTGCTTGCTGGCCTTGCAAGTTCAGGAATAGAGGATTAATATTGTTCCATTTTTGGTAGCTGGGTATGCTAGTATTTTGATAGTACTGAATCCTTTGAATTTAACTGTCGATGAATATATGAAGATACATTTTAAAGGCCTGTATGATGATAACTTTTGCCACCCACTTAGAAAGGTAGGCATATTGTGTTGATTAAAGAATTTGCCATTTCTGTTTATTGATTTTGTGTGTTTTTGTACAGGTTGCTTTCCTGTGGCGTCTTTGACATAGTTCCTAGACTGCTCCATGATTTAACTCTAAAATCTGAAATGAAGATGGAGGAGGCAGTAGGAAAAGTTGAAGAACTCATTGAGTCGGAAATTCCACCAAAAACATCCGAACAAGAGACAGCTAAGGAGGAAGATGGATCTGTAGAACTGGAATCTCAAGTTCAGAAAGATGGTGTAGTGGATTCTACAGTTCTTTCTTCAATGCCCTGCTTGTTGATGGAACTGAGAAGGGACTCTTCTGAGTCTCAGTTAGCATCCACAGAGAGTGACAAGCCGACAACTGGCCGAGTTTATGAGAGTGACTCCTCTAATCACTGCATGCTTTCCCCTTCCTCTAGTGGTCACCTGGCGGATTCAGATACGTTGTCTTCTGCAGAAGAGAATGAACCCTCCCAGGCAGAAACTGCGGTAGAAGGAGACCCTTCTGGAGTGTCTGGTGCCACAGTTGGGCGCAAGTCTCGACGGTCCCGATCTGAAAGTGAAACCTCCACTATGGCTGCCAAGAAAAACCGGCAATCCAGTGATAAACAAAATGGCCGAGTTGCCAAGGTTAAAGGTCACCGGAGCCAAAAGCACAAGGAGAGAATCAGGCTACTGAGACAGAAACGGGAGGCTGCTGCGCGTAAGAAATATAACCTGTTGCAGGACAGTAGTACCAGTGATAGTGACCTGACTTGTGACTCAAGCACGAGCTCGTCAGATGATGATGAAGAGGTTTCAGGGAGCAGCAAGACAATCACTGCAGAAATACCAGGTAGAGGATGTTTTTTAAACTGACTGTAGAGCACCTGATGGCATTTCTCAGCTGTCAGACTCAGTTAGATGAGTGACACTTGAAAAAATCCAGGAGACCTGCAGCTCTGTAAATTTGAAGACTGCAGTGTATTAACAAGACATGGCCAATTTAAAAAACCTGTTCTGAGGTTTCCAGTGCACTTTAGCACATCAGCAAAAAAAAATATTTAAATGGTTAATGATAGGGACAAGATTATTTTTAAGTAATGGAATTTTCCACAAGTCTCTTTCTCTGTAACACTTACCTGAACTCCCATCATTGCCTTTTTAGCACTGCTTAGATTCAGTACTCACTGTTCAGCATTATTACTAAGTACACTATCCTCAGGAATAGGCACCTTGCTTTATTATATAGCCACTGCACTCGAGCTTATGGTGTCTGAAATAACATGTTCTATCTTTTGTTAAAGTTTTCTAATAACTGTTCCTCCTAAAACAGTAGTTTTATGTGTTTTTCCTCAATTCAGTGCATGATAAGCTAGTTATCCTTGGTGCACATCTTTCTATTTACTTGCATTGAAAATAATGTTTTTGCAAAATTTCTCCCTTACTCCCAAAGCTTTAAAAAACTTGATAGAAATCTGCTTGTTCCGGCATTATTGGTATAGTGTTTACTTTATTAAATGTTTGACACTATCTGCTTTCTCCGTATTATCACATCTGGTATTGTGCATGACAAAGGCAGTCTTTGGATTTCATAGTGGAAGAAAGAGGAGGTCTGAACGGTTCTTAATTGGTGAATTCTCATTATTGAAGAGACTCTTATGATTAGTAACATTCTGTAAACTAGATGGCACTTCTAGTTTCATGACAGCATTGTTTATTGCTAAATTAAAGAGGGAAATTTTGGTTTTCAAAGTTTTATGGGTGACTGTTTTTTCGTCCTAGTTTTCTGAAAGGCTTTTGTTTCTAAATATGCAGACAGCATATTGCTGACACAAAGAATATTTCAAGAAAAAAGAATATTGGTTAATTAAACCTATAGCTAATCAGAATTTATACAAACTCAAAACAAGAATAATGGGTTTTAAAGCACTTTATAGGTCTTCAACTTCTAATAATAAAAGTAGTCTCATCTATATAGTATATTAAATGCAAGTTTTTAACAGTCATTAGAAATGCTTATTGTTTTAATGTCTACTGAATTTTTATGGTGGTTCCTTGTGTTGAAATTAACGGGGAGGGGATTTAATTGAAGCTCATCAGTTGAGTCCATAAGAGAAGCAGACTTTGGGGTTGTTCTAAGGCAGGTTCTATGTATATTTCAGTTTTACATTTAATATTTTTAAGAAAACTTTATTAATACCTGTAAAATTGTTCATTTATTCATATGTTCTGTTCTAATCTCTTAATCAATATCATGCTGGATCTCTTGATACAGTGCTTAATTGCACTCACTGAACAGATTTTTATGTAACCACCCCAGTACTTTGCCATTTTATGGGAAGGAAGGAGAAGGTAGGTGAACACAACTCTCTTTGAAGTTAGACCCCATTGTAGAGGCGGCATGAGACATGTCTTCATGGGCACTCTCCCTGTTTGGCTTACATAGGTTAGATGTGCTTTGTTCATATTTTCCAAACCTCTTTGCTAATTGACTGCCTTGACCAGTGTTTAAAACTTTTAAACGACCAGTGGTCTGTTTCTTGTCTATTCTGAACTGAATACTTACAAAAACACCAAAGTAAATTATTAGGATCCATAAATTTTAGTTTCTAAAATTTATTTTGTTCACATGATTTAGTAAGTTTGTGGCTTTTGAAAATATGTAGAGTTTTCTAAAGTAATCATGGAGAATAAAATGGTAGGTAAAGGTGCAGGGTCGCTGTATGTGACTGCCTAGGTTGTTCACTGTACAGTTTCAGGAGGTGCTATTCACATAAGACAGGTATGAATGGTCTTTCCTGCAATTATGCAAAGCAGCGAAGATGGAACAGCCTAAATTTAAATACTGGGAAGTTCATTTCAACTGTTTGTTACCCCAGAAAAATTGTGACATTGTGCATTTTAATATAATAATTATTTGTACCTCAGTTTCCTGAGTCACATTATAACTGTGGAGAAGGGGGATACACTCAATATAGCAAGAGCAGTTGTTGAAAAGTTCTGTGAATTGTAAAGATAGGATAAATTATGAACTGACTTGAGTGCAACAACATGGACACTCAGGTGAACCTTAAACTGGACGTGCCTAACAGAATCTCTTGGATGTTGAAATCTGAATCCAGCTGTTTACACAGAATGCAACCAAGAGGAAAAGTAAAAACTGAGATTCTTGCTATACTCTTTCATCAAGGTAATCTAATTTAATAATTCAGAAAATGCTTTATTTATAAGCTTTTGTTTGGCAGCAGCTTAAACATAAAAGGATTTATGCTAAGTGTCCTCTTTTGCCAAATAATTTAATAATTAATGCTTTTTCTTTTTAAGAGTGAAAATAATGATATAGACTTACATATAGTGCATGATAATGCTTAATAATTGAATTTGATATCTGGGCAACAGATGTTTATGAAGACTTTTTAGTTAACAGTTAACTGGCAAGCAGCTTAGCATGCATACTAGATCATTCTGTCCTTAAAGTTTTTGAAAATGTATTACTGTTTTATGAATTGGTTTGGAGGTATACCAAGATAATTCTGGCAGTTCGTTCATTTGGGGGACTTGGAGATGAGCAAAAATGGAATATTTTATAGTGAATATTAATGTAAAAATACTGTGTGGTGATCTTGAGTATTCAAGGCTCTTATCAAATGTCTCATTTATCTTATAGATGATCTGCCTGTACTGTTAATCACTCTTTGCAGTTTTATGATTAGAGCATTATTTCTCCTGGGGTGGGGAGGTCTCTGTAAAAATCACTATGAGACTAGATCTGTAAAGTCTGCTTTTTCAGGGAATTTTGATTTTAGTGAATATGAATAATGGACATCAGATTTCATTCAGTTCAAGAAGTTAATTCTCTGAACAGACTAACTTAATGTGCATCAGTTTACATGGGCAGCAGGGAAAAGTTTTTTCAGTAACTTGTTTTTCATAAATATTTAGCCTAGAGTAAACCTTAGGGTAGCTGAATCTTGTCTTGGTTAAAATGACCTGCTTTTATGTGGTTTAATAGTCACTACCATATAAATGCCTATTCAGACTGAGGTTCCAAAAATAGTATCCACCTTGCTAGGTAAGGGTCAGTTGTCTTGGCTTGTTTATACTTAGAAAATCTAATCAGTCTATTTTAGAGAATGTCAGGGAGGCTGTTGAGGACAGCAGTGTGAGATCACCTGAATTCCCAAACCCGGTGGCCAGGCCAGAATAGCTTAGCCCCACTCAAGCCAGTGTGTCACCACCCATTATTCACCATACACATTTATGCTCTGAAATGCTTCGTGATATTTATTCTCTCACAGTTTTTCTGAGGTAGAGACTTATGCTTGTGATCAATTTACTCTTGCTTGAAAATTTAAAAAATAAAAATTTTTAAGTAGTAAATCCCTTTGTAGAAATTTTTGAAAATAGAAAAATGTGAAGTAGAAGATTAAAATTGCCCATAATCCTGTTTTATGTTAACATTTGAATATGTTGCCTTCCATAATACATAACAAAATTTATCATACTATGTATATGTACTTCTGATTTCTTTTCCTCTTAACATTGCATTTTGAGCATTCAACCAAAACACAGTATTCTCTGTAAAATTTATTATTTTTTAAAAAATAATGTAGCTAACTGTAAGATAATTTCCCTAACATTGGTCCTTTGGGTTGTTTTTAGTTTTTGCTATATGGGAAAGAGTGTGAACACTTTAAGCCTTTGACACATACTGCCAAACTGCTTTTAAAGAAGATATTAAGGGCTGGCCAAGTGGCTCAGTTGGTTAAGAGCTTGCTCAAAGGTTTGAGCTCTGAGCAACAGCGGTTTGAGTCCGGCCCAGGCTGAGCTGCCACTGAGCTGCCAAAAGATGGCAGGATGGCTCAGCTAAAAAAAAAAAAAAAAAAAAAAGAATATATTAAGTTTATTCCACCTAAGAGCTTGAGGATTTGTTGCACTATATTCTTGCTGACTATTTATGTAAAAAAAAAAAAAAATGTAGATTTGATGGAAGAATTGTATCTTAGCATTAATTTGCATTTCTTTGGTCACTAGTGAAGTTGAAAAAAGATGTTTGTCCATTTATATTCTTTTGGTAAACTATCTTATTCATGTTCTTTGCACATTTTCCTCCTGCCACATTTGTTTTATGATTTGTGAGGGTTCTTAAGCCGATTTATTGGGGATTGAATTACTTGAAAAAAAATTAATATTAACTTAAGCAGTGGGGACTTATGGTAGAAGACCCCAAACCCACATTGGGAATACCATGACCTTTTTCCTAGATTGAAGATGAAGTGGCTAAAAGCCCGCATCCCCATTTTAAGCCTTTTATAATCTGGTTGTATTTTAGTAGCTGTTTAGGAGACCTACTAAATACATTGGTAACAAAAGACATAGACAGTAATCAGGTGAAAATTGGTTATTTTCAGCTTAGTAAATGCAAATGAGGCAGGTAAAATCCATGGAGATTTCAATCTGGCTATATAGTAGAATCACTGGGGGAGCAATTAAGACTTATGATGCCCAGGTACCAGTCCAGACCAATTAAATCAGAATCTCTGGATCTGACCCAGGCACCAGCATTTTCCCCATTTCCCCACTTCACCCCCCCTCCCCAGCTTTTTGATGATATAACTGACATATAACATTGTGTAAGTTTAAGATGTACAATGTGATTACTTGATATTCGTATTGTGAAATGATTACCAGAATAATGTTAGTTAAAACATTGATTACTTCACATAGTTATAATTTGCGTGTATTAAGAACTTTTAAGATCTGCTGAATTTTTAAGATCTGCTCTCTTAGCAACATTCATATATCCAATATTGTTAATCCAGTATTGTTAACTTAGTCACCATGCTGTACATTACAATCCCCAGGGCTTATTCATCTTATAACTGGAAGTTTTTGCCCTTTGATCACCTTAACCCATCCTCTCCTCCCACCAACCACCAATTTGCTGTTGCTGTCAGTTCGGTTTGATTACATTCCACATGTAAGTGAAATCATACAGTCTTTGTCTTTTTCTGTCTGACTTATTTCACTTAGCATAAAGGCATCAGCATTTTTTAAAGCTCTCCCAGTGATGACAGTGAGCAGCCAGGGCTGAGAACTCAGTTGAGCAGTGATATTTTAAGACTCCCATAGCTAAATATCATCGTGAAACTGGTAGTGTGGTTCAGTTAAATTCTGTTAGTGCTAGTAGGTATCAAGTTCTGAACAGTGGAGTCTAGTTTTTAAAAATCTTATCAGTTATAAAAACCACAGTGCAGGTTTATATTAATTAACAAGCATGAGCACTTTTTTCTTTTACTTCATTTAAGTGATTATTTTAAAAGCATGCTTTGTTTAAATGTGGTTTTCTGTATGCTACAATGTCTGGATAGTGTTACCTTAAGTTTAGAAGCTTTAATATCTTTTTTTTTTTTTTTTAAGATTTTTATTGGGGAATTGCGGGGAGGGGAACAGCGCTGGGGAATTGGGGGAAGGGGAACAGACAAGTTGCTGTCGTTTTTTTTGTTGTTGTTGTTCTTCAATCTAGTTGTGGAGGTCGTTGCTTCACTGGCCCAAGCTGGCACCATCATTGTGCTCTTCTCTGGCGAGGCAGATCAGTCGCTGGCTTCTGGACGGCCGCTCACTGCGGCTGCTGGCCGCTCACGCTGGCTGCTGGCTACACGCGGTAGCCCATGGCAACCCACTGCCACAGGGACTGCAGCCCACGCCGTCGCCAGCGAATCATGGCAGCCCAGCTCCAGGTTGAGCTGTTGTTCAGCATCTTAGCTGTGGAGGGCAGTGTCACTGGCCGTCCTATGTGGGATCCGAACCGGGGCCCTCTGGCATCCCAAGCGATTCTTAACCATCGCGCCACTCGGCCGGCCCAGAAGCTTTAATATCTTACTGATGGCTATCCTTCTGCAATCTCTAATGTTAAAGCAACAAGGTATTATTTTTGGCCTGCTTTTCCAAATTTATTTCCTGAAGTTGAGTGCCTATACTAACTTTGTATATGCAAAAGCATAAGCTTTGCTTTCAATACAATTCTCTTTTCTCAAAGTAGGATACATCTTAGTATTAATAAAAAAACATATGTGTGTTTAAGGTGAGAATATGGTCCCTGTTTTCTTTTAGTAGACTTTATTTCTTAGAACAGTTTTAGGTTCACAGGAAAATTGAGCAGAAGGTATAAAGATTTCCCATGTGCCTCCTGCCTTCACACATGCACAGCCTCCCCCACAAATCAGCATCCTGCACCAGAGTGGTACATTTGTTAAAATCGATAAACCTACATTGACACATCGTTGTCACTCAAGAGTCCATAATTTATATTAGGGTTCACTCTTGGTATACATTCTATGGGTTTTGACAAATGTCTAATTGGTTCCTATTTTTAAGATCTGAAAATATCTTGCTTATCAGTGTTTATTGCTGGTAGTCATCTTTATGAGGCTGAAACTTCCCTCACTGTCCCTAGCATAAGTATTTCTACACCATTTTCTGAATTGAGCTTTTAAATACACATTTTTCATTGTTAAAAAATAAGCAATGACAGAGTCGGAAACAAATCAAAGTAGCCATCTGATTTCCTGTCCTATACAATTAAGTTTACCCAGCACTTAAAACGTTGGTAAACCGCTTAAAGTTTAATATTCTTTAAATTCCATTTAGTCTTTTCAAAAGCTAAATACATTATACTCTGGGGAAAGGTACTTCCTTCTTGAGGAAGTTTACGTATAAACAAAATTTTTTAAAACATGAAGAAAGGGTGGCGTAATCGCGAAAAGTAATAAGATGATGTTAGAGAGAAGGTTGGTAACAAACTATAATGAGGTTCTTATTTACTAGGTAAAATGGTGCTAAAAATTTGTCTCATGCTTTTAGTTATTGAAAAGAGGTGGCGGGCCGGCCGAGTGGCACGATGATTAAGAACTGGCTTGGGATGCCAGAGGGCCCTGGTTCGGATCCCACATATGAGGGCCAGTGACACTGCCCTCCACAGCTAAGATGCTGAACAACAGCTCAACCTGGAGCTGGGTTGTCATGAGTCGCCGGCGACGGCGTAGACTGCAGCCCCTGTGGCAGTGGGTTGCCATGGGCTACCGTGTGTAGACAGCAGCCAGCGTGAGCGGCCAGCAGCCGCAGTGAGCGGCCCTCCAGAAGCCGGCGACTGATCTGCCTTGCCCAGGAAGAGCGCAATGATGATGCCAACTTGGGCCAGTGAAGCAACGTCCTCCACAACTAGACTGAAGAACAAAACGACAGCAACTTGTCTGTTCCCCTTCCCCCAATTCCCAAAGCTGTTCCCCTTTCCCAATTCCCCAATAAAATCTTAAAAAAAAAAAGAAAAGAGGTGGCATAACTGATTAAACAGTTTTCATTGTCTAGGAGAAACACTTAATACTGAGACTTGGTAAATGTTTCTTTTACATCTTCATAAAAAGCTACTATTAAGATAAAGTGAACCATATTTTCAGAAATATCTGGGGTTAATTACAATAGAGCATTCCATAGGGTTGTTTTTTATAAGACTTCTTGATATAAGTAGATGGTAGAAGGTCAAGATTGATTCCCTCAATCATTTATTCAGCAAACATTTGAGCCCATACTATGCAGCCTGAGAATGCAACAATGAATGAAAAATCCCTGCCTCATGGAACTTAATATTTTTTTGAGGAGATAATAAATGAATTAACATAAACTATCAGGCAGGAATATACACTATGAATAATAATAAAGTAGGATATAAGACATGAAGACCAGGGATGGGGTAGAAAAGCCATTTTATTTATTTATTTATTTTTAGCTGAGCCATCCTGCCACCTGTTGGCAGCTCAGTGGCAGCTCAGCTTAGGCCGGGAATCGAACCGCTGTTGCTCAGAGCTCAAACTCTTGAGCGAGCTCTTAATCAACTGAGCCACTTGGCCAGCCCTAGAAAAGCCATTTTAGATAGTATAGCCAAATGGTCTGAGGAGGTAACTTTTTTTTTTTTTTAAAGATTTTTATTGGGGAATTGGGGGGATGGGAACAGCCCTGGGGAATTGGGGAAAGGGAAACAGACAAGTTGCTGTTGTTTTGTTCTTCAGTCTAGTTGTGGAGGATGTTGCTTCACTGGCCCAAGTTGGCACCATCATTGTGCTCTTCACGGGCGAGGCAGATCAGTCGCCGGCTTCTGGACGGCCGCTCACTGAGGCTGCTGGCCGCTCACGTTGGCTGCTGGCTACACACAGTAGCCCATGGCAACCCACTGCCACAGGGGCTGCAGCCTATGCCGTCGCCGGCGACTCAACGGCAGCCCAGCTCCAGGTTGAGCTGTTGTTCAACATCTTAGCTGTGGAGGGCAGTGTCACTGGCCCTCATATGTGGGATCCAAACCGGGGCCCTCTGGCGTCTCAAGCCAGTTCTTAACCATCGTGCCACTCAGCTGGCCCAGGAGGTAACATTTTTAATAGCTCTCTAAAAAAATGCA
The DNA here is from genome assembly GCF_001890085.2 of Hipposideros armiger. Taxonomy (NCBI): domain Eukaryota; kingdom Metazoa; phylum Chordata; class Mammalia; order Chiroptera; family Hipposideridae; genus Hipposideros; species Hipposideros armiger. The sequence goes on from NW_017731536.1 coordinate 337,832, forward strand.
GAGTTCAGTATAATTAGATTTTTTTTAGAGACCCAAGCTGTATGGGACCCAAACCAAAGATGATCTGGCCTAGTTCAAGGATAAAACAATATATGTAGGGGAGCATATCCTAAACTGAAATCATACGAAACCACTCTTCTACTGGATATTAATAGCTGTACATTATGCACACATATGAAAAGTGCTGGGTCATGTGCAAACAGTCTTCTTTACTGCAGGACAACTCGGCCATTGATGTGCTCTCCAGAGGGGTGGATAGCATATCCCAAACTTGTGTATATATATTTATATGGTTTTATATAAGGAATTTTTAAAACTTGAAATGAGTGTTTGATAAGACTCAGCTGAGAATTATTGTATACTGATTTATTGTGGGCCAGCTGCCAAAATGACTTTTAGAATTTTAAAGTCAAAGCAATAAAAATATTCGAGAATACAGTGAGTGTTAACCAAGGCTGTACATTCAAATCACCCGGAGAGCTTAAAACAAAACAAAACAAACCTATAATGGCTTGGAGCCCACTTAGGTTTTGGTATTTGTGAAACCACTCCTGGTTTTTATGTGTTAGCCAAGGTTGAAAACCACCATTAATAAATTAATAGTTACTTGTAACAGAATATATGCTCCCAGGCAGATATATTGAAGCTATGAAAATGGTAGTTATGTTAGTTTTATTTTTCTTGGAATTACTTTTGTTTGGTTAATTTAAGTACTGCTTATCAGTGCTCTATATGGCTGTTCTTAGTAATGCTTATGCTATTTTCCTGAATAAGCATGTCTTAATAAAAATGCAATTTTCTGAATTAATGATGTTTTATCAAATGGCCTGCCTCAATGTCTTTAAAGCTGACTTCAGTCATGCTGGGGGATCTGAAGGAGCGCCCAGGGGAATTCCAGGATTACTTGACAGGGGTGCTGTGTGTGATAGGAACCGTATAGGCGGTGTCCTAGAAGAGGCCATGAGCTGTTTTTCGGAGATGCAGAGGCAGACAGAGGAGAAGTTCCGCGTGTGGATGGAAAAGTTAACTCACCTTGACACTGGCGAAGAGAACAATCCGCTACTGGAACCCAGGGAACTTAAAATGCAGCTAGTTGGCCAAAGCATTTCCCCTATCACCCAATCAGGTGCTTACATGCAGATACCTGATTTCCAAGAACTGCCACAGCAGCCCTTTGATTCTTATGTGACTTGCTGGAATGTTGACAGTACACTAGAATTCCCAAAGACTTGTAACAGTTTTTCAATTAACTTTGCTGAGAATGGGAATATTTCAGAACAACCTTTGAATCTATCACAAAATTAATTGTGTTAAAACTATCTGCTTTTTGAATTGTGTAAGAATTTGTTTTTGCCCATTGTAAGTTTCTTTTGATTTTTAAAAATTAAAATAGTAAACAGTTTCATTTAAAAAAATTAGATATTCAGAACAAAGCAGAGTTTGACCAATCTTAGCTTGAGTTTTGTTACATATGGTTGGAACATAGAACCATATTTATACGATACTAGGAATGATCCTTATTTTATGTTTTTTTCATGCCAAAAATATAAATAAGAGATAAAATAGGGAATCTTAGTGAATCCAAATAGGTAAGTAGTTCATTCCTTTAGAATCCCATAGCATTTATTTTCTACAAACACTGTTGACTTGCTTCTGATTCCAGTAGAGGGAATCACATAATTAACCCCACTCTGAAGACCATGGATGAATGTACTGCATGAATATTTTTATATCATTCTTCCGTATGTCATTTAATGAACTAGATTGTTGCTAGTCTTCAATGAATTATATAATATTAAGTAGCATTTGTATGCAGGAAGAGTGAATGAATTTTTGAGCAAATATATACTCTGTACCTACTATGCAAGACACTGTAGGGAAAGCAGATTAGGCTGGGGTTTGATATCATGCATGAGAAAAATAGTCTTTTTCGTTGTTACATGGATGATCTTGAGCTCTATCTTAAAGCTGAGTGCCTGTTGTAATAGCCTGACAGACATCATCCAGTGAAATTATCTGGTATCCAATGTAAAGGTACCTGTAGAGGAAACAGATGAAATGGTACTCTATTAAGGGTATGTATTGAATGGGTTTTTAAGTTACTAGTGACTAAGTGTATTAGCTAATGTACTATCAATTTAATTTTGTTTTCAATCGCTGGACTGAAAATAAATGGCCCTTTGGCATGTAAAAGGGCCCATGGAGTATGTCAAAGGGAAGAAAATACCACAGGATTGAGTCTTGCAGCATGATATCTCTATGTGCGGCCTAGGATTGGGAGATACTGGTATTTTTTCTTTTCTGCATTGGTAGAAATATTGTGAGAAACAGCTAAATTAGGATGAAATTTTTCAATAGGAATATGTAACTTTGCTAACACTAACTTTTTTAAAAAAAATGTGCTTTCTACTAATACAAATTTATTAGTTTTTCCCTTCAAATTTATAACAATTTCTAAATATGAAAAAAGTTACTATCTAATGAAGTTGCAACTTTGGGAAGAAATCTGTGTTTTATAAGACAAAGGATACGTGGTATGTTTGGAGTTTCATATATAAACAATCAAGAACTTTATTTTAATAATTTACCAGTGATTTTACTCAGAAAAACTGACACTTTTTTAATTCAGTTCTATATCCAAATACTTGCAACTTGTAAGTTAACTGTAATAGACTGAGCCCATTTTTTTCTTTTCCAGTTTTGAACTGAAAAATAACTGTGATTTGGTGTTTTCATTTTTAGAACTTGATGTATGAGCATTGGAAGTTAACTTTGGGGGAGTGGGGGGAAGGCTTGTTAATGTGCTCAGTTCTCATTTAAGAATATATGTATGAATTGATGAAAAAGACCGGAAGTTTCTTCTTTATTGTATAATCATTGTCAGATTTCCTGAACATAATATTTGACAAATAGGGTTTGTCACCAATAAGGTTTGAACACCAGTGCAACTTATGATAAATTTCTTCACATATGCTAAGCTCTTGCATAATGTTAGTATGACTTTTCACCATAAAATATAGTTTATTATAATTGATGAATTTTTCTCAGAAATAATAGTGCAACACTTGTAAGCTACTTCAGCTACTATTTTTTTTAAATTAAGTTTTAGATCAATGGGAAGAGCATATTGGTTTTGGATGACTGACCAAGTTTGAAGTAATTCTGTAATTTTTACTTGAAGTTGAGATGTTTTCAGGGAAGTTTGTTCTGTCTTCAATTTTTTACTGGGTGCACAGATTTTACTAGACATGGAATTGTAGACATAAGAAAATACTAATTTCAGCATGTGAACATGATACTTTTCTATGCATGTATTGAAGCAGTTTTGCTTCAAGGACTTTTTTGTTTCTTGATTTAATATTTGATATATGAAGCATGTTCTGAAATGCTTTTTATTTCTAAAATAGAAAATATGAACTTATCTTTTAAGAATAACACATAGACAAATAATTCCTAGTATTGACTGGATGTATTCTAATTTTTGTTACGAGATAACTAAGAGGTCTGGAGTATTTGTTTTGTTCCTATGAAAAATTTAAATGGAATGGAATTATCAAAGGCTTTATTTTGTTGGGGTATAATTGACTTACATCATTATATTATTTTCAGGTAAACAATGTAATGGTTCAGTATTTGTATATATCGTAAATTGACTACAATGAGTCTAGTTAACATCTGTCACAACACATAGTTACAGAATTTTTTTGGTGATGAGAACTTTTTTCATTTTTTTCATAAGATTTACTCAGCAGCATTCAAATGTACAATACAGTATTATTAACTATAATCACCATGCATCCTTACATCCCCATGGCCTGTTTATGTTATAACTGGAAGTTTGTATCTTTTGACTCCCTGCACCCATAAACCCTCAACCCCTCACTCTCTGCCCTCTATATCTGGCAACCACCAATCTATGAATTTGGTTTTTGTTTTTTTTAGATTTCACATATAAATGAGATCATATGGCACTTGTCTTTGTCTTAGCATAATACCCTCAAGGTTCATCTATGTTGTCGCAAATAGCAAGAATTCGTTCTTTTTTTTTTAGCTGAGCCATCCCGCCACCTGTTGGCAGCTCACGGCTGCTCAGCTCGGGCTGACTCGAACCACTGTTGCTCAGAGCTCAAACTCTTGAGCGAGCTCTTAACCAGCTGAGCCACTCAGCCGGCCCAAGAATTCGTTCTTTTTTATGGCTGAATAATATATTCATATATATAATATATTATATATATATAACAATGCATTTTCTTTATCCATTAATCCATTTGGACACTTATTTCCATGCCTTGGCTGTTGTGAATAATGCTGCAGTGAACATGGGGATATCTTTTCAATTTAGTGTTTTCATTTTCTGTGGATAAATACCCAGAAGTTGAATTGCTGGATCATATAGTAGCTCTATTTTTAATTTTTTGAGGAACCCCCATACTGTTTTCCATAGTGGCTGCACCAGTTTACACTAGGGTTCAAACATAGGTTTTAATCATTGATATTCAAGGTAAGAATAACATTTTGAGTATTTAGAAGGTGTTAAACACTAATAATTTTGGGAAGCCTTTCTGTATAATTTTGGATAAAGATTAGAGGGGTTTTGGTAAAAAGAAAGAACACCAGAATACATTGATTTAATTCATAGAATACATGCCAAAATACTAAAATTTATTTTAAAGTGAAATTTGATATTTTATGGTTAGGAGTGTTTAACCTTAAGAACAGTTTTGTAGCAGAAACATATATGCAAATTTTATCCTGATTTTCAGTTTCTCACAGGGCCTTGAAAATGTGTTCTGTCTTAAGGATTATTGTTTTGAAAAACAATGTTTTTATGAATTGTGCGTTAAATGATTACACCTTTTCCAGGTTGCATAATTTAAAAATTTCTTTTTCAAAAAGTTTGTTTTTGTATTATGAACATGTAAAGAAGTATTAATTATTTGAAGTAGTTTTAATACTTTTTTTTTTAACTGCTGTTGTGGATTATTGAATTCTTTCACTGAGGCACAGTCTGTATTCCTAAGATTATAAGTACTTACAAGTACTAATACTAAGAAGTGGGAATTACTTTTTGTATTCTTTGGTAACATTTTCATGTAGGTATTGTTTTAGAAGTGCCTAGTGGTCTTCCCTTAATTTACCTTGAATTCCTTTAATTTTCCTTGAGTTTTAAGAAGGATGAGGAGTGTATTCTGTTTAGACTCTTTTGTAGTCTATAAAGGGCTAATGCTGGAAAGAAACTTCTTTCAACCTATAGCATTAATCAAGACATGGTTGAAATGCTGTTTATTTAAGAATAAGATTCTAGATCTGGATTATTTCATTCCTCGAATATATGCAGATAGAATTTAGTCGCTGGTATTTAAAAGAAGGCATCATTCCCTCACTAAAGGTAAATGTGTTTTCTGATAATCTGTCTATAGACTGCTTCTTGCCTATTTTGTGCTAATTCAGTGTTCTAGGACATTAGATACCTAATCATTTTAAGAGAATTTAACCAGTAGATTTGACTGATCTGGTTGTTTGAGCCATTTATTAGGTAATAGTAACTCATAATTATATTGATGCATATTTGTGTGCATTATTAAAATTAAGTGTAATAAAAGCCCAAATACAATTTTAATTTAGAACACAATGCAGTGAAATTAAAATGTTAAGATTAAAAAAAATTTAATATTTTGCATGAAGTGTTTTGTTTTGTTTTTTTCCCCCACTTAGAAGTAGAATAAAGGATTTTGTCATTTTAGATCTCCAAGAGAAAAGCCTTGTTTTTTTGTTACCAATTCAGAGGAATGAGCCTAGTTTCAAGGGTGTGTGTGTGTGTGTGTGTACCCACCTTCAGAATTCTGTAATAATTAATTTTGTATGTTTATTAATATTATAGTTGACAAGTTTTTGGAGACAGATAACTGCAGTAGTATACAGGGATTTTACTGGATTCAGGTCATTAATATAGTATCCATTCATTGAGTCTTAAATATATGTAAGAAAAAAAGTTGCCAACAGATAAACCTAGTTAGGGTGATTAAATTGGAGGGAAAAGATTCATTTTATTTTAATTGTCCGTGAAAGGTTTTAAACCTCTTGGTTGTTTCACTAGCAGACTGTGTAAAAAAATATACAAGAATTTATTTTGCTTCATTGCTTTTTGTCAGTCCCTACTGGTATGTAGATTTGACAGCAAGGGTCTCTGAATATAGATCTTTCTCAATTTACATAAGATTTATTACTTAAAATTTGTATGCAAGCCCAAATATTAAAAAATGAAATCCTTTAAATCTGCTTGTTAATGAAAGAAGTGATATAGTGAATCCTTTTGTTGAGCAAACAGAGCACCCCAGATTGATATTACTAATAATTTTTACTTTTAATAGCAACTGAATTTGTCTAATGGTACAGTTACATAAAAGTTATAGGAAAGATGGCATACAGACTTTGTTGCTATCATTTATTTAGAATAACAAATTACAGGCAAGTTATCGTACAGAAGGTGACCTTTTAAGTAATTTTACCCATTCTGTTTTGTTTGGCTTATACTGATTTCCCTTTCTCCAGTTTGTATTATTTAAATTGTGTAGTGAGGGCACATGGCAGAAAACACAGTATCCAAACAATTTCAGCAAATTTATTAAAATGTATTTATTATTAAATTGTTATATAAAAATTGTTCTCAAAGAAAAATTCTTCTCAAAATCCTCTCCAGAAATGGCATATATGCCCTCAATCATTGTAGAGATAAGTAATTTGTATTTTAAATTTGTCTATAACAAATTGAGTATATGAGTTGTAAACTAGCATGAAGAACTTCAGAGTTTCTATATGTACTTTTAATTGTTTTCTTGATTTCTAATTTTAATTCCTCTGAACTTTAGGAAAGTTAGTGGGGATTGAAACCACATTTAGTTTACTGGTATTACTGAGTTGGTCTTTTCATATTAAATTACCACAACATAAAATAGAAGACATCCTAAAAAATGAAAGAATAATAATTCATGAGGAAGTGTATTCTTTGGTAACAAAGTCTTATTCATATTATAACTTTAAGATTTGGGAAGAATGATATTAAATTACTGTGATTTTTATTTTATTGCATTTTCTTTATATCTTTTAAATGACTGTGCGTTTAAAATGTAACAACTAACCTAGATAAATAAAAATTTTAAAAAGGAAATGTTTCTTGTTACTCTGTTGAGGACAGTATTGTTATATTAGTGATTCCCTACCAGTTAATTCACATTAGGTGTTCCTGAGTCAAGAAACCTGCTTTTCTATAATGAAGTCAATGGTATTAGCTTGTAGTTAATAAAACTAATAGAATTTACATGTTTTGGGGATAATTTTCATTTTTTTTGTAATTGGTATATTGAAAAAGAAAATAACAGAATACCAATATTAACATAAAAGGCCAGGATTCTTTTCCTTGATATGTCCTAAATTATCATGTTAAAAAATTGAGGAATATTTTGAAAATAACAAAATTTAGACTACTTTGAGGAGTAATTAAAAAGCTGGAGTGGATGAATCTGTAGCAGGGTACATAGACATGGGGATGTAGCCAAAATCGTATCTAATTTTTGTGTTTTTCCTTTATGTATATAGTGCAGATATTTGTTTTATTCTCTGTAGATCTGAATCCTCAAAGCAACAGGTCACAGATCTGCCCCTGAAATTGAAAGATAAATTGAAAGATCATGATCTCTTCCAGTTCTGTATTTTTAAGTTCTGTCCAACATCTAGATAAATTACACAAGTCATTTTTTTAAGTAACCCCTTGATTCAGTTTTCCCAACTATGTATTAGTGATGAAGCATTAAATTTAAATTGTTTTTCTTTCTTGGGATCAACTTTTTAACTACTCTGATAATCTTAAATATTTGCTTTTACCTCTTCTTTGATTCTTTCAAAATTAACTCTTCATCAGTATCACAGGTAACTTCTGGGTGGACACAATGACCTGTCATTTACCAGTATGATATAAGGACAGATGTAGTCCTTAAAACTTTATTCCAACCTTGGAATCTTCATAACACCTAAATTTTTAGTAATTGAGATGGGTATGATGAAAAAAGTACAAAATAGACATTGATTCAGTTGTATTTTTAAAAAGACTTAATTCCCAAACAAAATTTCAGTGCATATTGCTACATTTCATTTCTATTTACCCCTATCTTCTCAGACTTTTTTCTTTTTACTAAAAGAGCTTTACGATGTTATTCTGAAGAAAATATACACAATGCAGTTTTTGGTATTTAAAGCTTTTTTTCTAGATATGGCACTTTTCTATATAGATTTTTGTCTTTTCTGGTTGATGTAATTAATCACCTTTTCTAAGAGATGCTTTGAAAATGACTGCTTTCTATTTTTGCAAATTGTTCTATGTATATATTTTTATTGTTTGATAGTAATAAAAATACAGCATAAATATTCTTGTACTTTTTCTCATTTGCAAATGTAAAGTGACATCTTGGTGTAAATGGTTTGTAATGAAAAAGGTGTTTTTTCTTGGATAGATTCTCCTCAAATGCAAATTCCTTTCTGCAACTCTTGAGGGCAGCCTTTTCCCTCAACCCCACACCTCATTTAACGACACCTATTCCCCTCACTTGGCCTCCACACACCCAGTCGGCCTTCCTAGACACTTTGGCTAGGTAAGTGCTAAGAACTCTTCTTTCAGGTGTAATTTTTTTTTTTTTGAATCTCACTATCTGGATTAAGGCTGAGTGTGATTTCCACCCTTTCCCCCTTTCTCTTAATGTTGTAGATAATGGCACTGGGCCTTTTAATGAAGAGGCTGACAGAGCCTGTATGGGGTTCTTTGGCAGGAACAAGATAGATTTTCCCTCTCCTACTGAGGGATCTTTGGATGATGGCTGTATGTAGTAGGGAGGAGAGAAGGAATTTTCTCAGAGCTTTATTGTATATTACTATAACCATAGAAATGGTCATCGAAGGGGCAAATCAAGTACTGGTTCATTGCCCCACCTTTCCTTGGGCCTAAGACAGCAACAGAGGAGTGATGTTTCCAGGTATTTCAGGGATACAAGAGGAATTCCTGCTTCCTAGATCTAGATTTCCTACTGGGAGACTGACAACATTTGTGTTAGTGGAAGGGCTCTGTAGGCAAGGATGATGCTAAATATGAAATAATCCAAACTGATCTCTCTTTTGCTTTGAAACACTTGTATATGAATGCATCCAAGCTGACATTTCACGTCAAACAAAAATAAAAACACAAAAGGCACATTTGCGATGATCTGATTAACTCCAGCAAAGCATTTACTTACCAAGTTGGGTGAATCTATGACCCATGTAAGGCACCAGCCCAGGCAGTGATGTTTTCTCAAAGCTTTCTGCGTGTTGCGTACAGCAGAGTTTACATGCAAAGATAAGCAAACAAATAATGAAGTAGGGCAGGTGCTAATTATAATGAAAAGGTGGGGTGATGGACCAATATTTGAACTTCTGTGTTCTGTGTTACGTCTTCTTTAACCCTCACCATAACCCTGTGAAGAAACTGAGTCATACAGTTAAAGAAGCAATAGGCAGGAATTTAACCTATGTGTTTGCTGCCAAAAATCTGTGTGTACTTCCTATGCTGCTTCCTCCCAGTCTCATCCTGTATATTCCTGGTTCCCTCAGCAAGGAGAACAACTGTAATCTGTTCTGTTTCCACCTAACAAGGACTCAAGTTTCTCATCCTTAAAATGAGAGTGGTACATTTTGTAATTACTTTGTATAGTTTCAAAATTTTGTGCTTTTGATTGTCAAATTTGAAAGGAAGGATTTGTCAGGGTTAAATGTAGTAAAGGATGTTAGGTTTTGCTTTGTTTTTTGTTTACATGATTCATATTGTTTCCATGAGATGTCTATAGAAGAAAACATGTTTCACTGAAAGAAAACTAATTTATAAAATTAAACATTTGATGACAACAATATAGAAGGTTTAAGGTCGTAAAAGTGTAAATCTCATTGTCAGGAATGTGTGATGACACAGATACATCTACATTTTGGTATTTGAAAAGTTAGAACCTATTTATAGGCTAGGAGGTCAGTAAGAAGGTACAAACCTATTTCTAGCATAAAATGGATGAGTTGATGTTCTTACATACAAAAAGTAGTCTTGATTGCTGGACCTTTAAGTTTTCTTGCCTTGTAATTTGTTACAAGCAGCAAAATTTCAAACTATTCCAATCAGGAGGAGAAATAGCACTTTGATTAACCACAGACCACGTAGTAGTTATTAACTAATTGTGTTAAATTTACCTTTGTAAGAATGATACTTTAATGATTATAGAAAAACTATTGAGTTCATTATTATAAATTTTTGTTTTAAGTTTCTAATAGTGACCACAGCAGGTAGGAGAATGTGGAGTTTGGATAACCTTAAATATTGTAAAAATGGAATGTGCTTACATTAATGACCAAATTGTAAATTGGAAATGTTTCCATGTGTAACTCTACTTGAAGTGACTCTTTGGATGTTTTTGAAAGTCAAAATATCTTAGTAGCAGTGCGATTGTTTAACAACATAGAGGAACAATCAAGTAAGAGGAGGGGCAGCCGCCCCCTGTGCCATCCTGCAATGAGTTCACAGAATCGTTCTGTTACTAGCATGCTGAGGTTTTCTAGCTCCTCCTCAGTGGCTTGATTCTTTTTTTTCTTCAAGAGATACTTCTTTTAAAAGACCAATAATATCACTCCAGGATCTTACCTGTCTCTTAATTCTGCTATGTAGCATGAGTCACGTTTTAAAAGAATATTACAAATTGTCACCATCAGTTAGCTAATATTCACTTAATAGTTCAAAGTCCAAGCCCTGGTGCTAAGTACATTAAACGTATCTTACTTAATCTTGGTTTGCTAATGATAAGTGTAAGGTGACCTTGGAATGCAGGGTCCCTAATTGTGGTTTCTTGGAAGACAAAGTTAGAAGGGCAACTATTCCTTTACTTTATTAAAGTTTGTATAGTATTGACTTGTCATCACTTGGATATACTGGAAATGAAAAATGACAGTGATAATCATTTGTTTTAACTGTTAACTGTAATTAAAATATGAAAATATTACTGTCTTTGTTTATAATGAATATAAAATTTAAGCTAAGCTATAAGGTGTGCTGTTTGGAAATATGGAAGATGCAAGAATGAAGCCAGATAACAAGTTTTTGCTTGTATTTCCTACTGATGAAGACTTTCAGACAAGTTATTTCCATGGGTAGGTGATATCACTCTGCATGTACACATACACTTAATACTTTTTTGCATGATTATACATGTAGGAGTGGTACAATTTTGACTTGACTGTTGACCTGTTGCCTTAATTTGGTAGTCGTGGTGGGGATGTGGGACAAGTGGCTGTGAGTGGTATTAGTGATAAAATTTAAAAATAAACCACTAATTTTTTGTAAACACAAAACACTTAAAAAAAATAAAGCCCTTTAAAAAATAGAACATTTGGTCAAATAGTCAATATTGTACTTGACCTTCATATTTGGATCCAAGTATTTGGATATTACAAAGTACCTTTATTCCATAGTAATCATTTTGAACTCTGACGAGAACTCCATAAATGATATAGCTTTTTTTTTCTTTTAAAAAAGAAAAACCTGAAGCATGAACCAATTTTTTTTTTTCCATTTGAACTAAAATCCATTACCAACTGATAACAAGGCCATACTGTTGAATTTTATGAACTTGATTTACCCTTTTGGGGGGAATTAGAAATTATTTTTAAGTAGTCAACTGAAATTGTCATGATCGTCAGAATTTCATGTTGTGACATGTCTGTTCTTTATACAGTGGCACTTAACAACTCATTTGCCTGTATGTTTGGTCATTTTTTTGTTTTAAAAATGTTGCTACATAAACCTGTGGTTTAGGAACATAGTTTTAATGGATAAATACCCAAGTATGTTCCATGTTTTATTCAGTGACAATTTACACAATGGATGTTTGTATTAAAACAATAATCTTTCATTGTGTTCTATTTTAATGATTCATTGGCATATGTATTCCTTCATAGTCAAGAGTTTCATAGAATAGGTGCGTTTAATATTAATTTGTTGGATAATATTTAAAAATCTTTATGGAAACACATAATTTGCCTGCAATTTGTAGTTGTTGGGGGGAGAAACAGCATTCCTTTATTTCTGCTTTTTTCTAAATTGGTGATAGTAGTAAGGGATGTGTTTCATACTTGAATGGAAACTTTATGCTTTTTGCTGATATATTAGAAAAATATTAGATTATCATTTTAAAGCATGTATCTGTTCTACAAGCATGAATATTGAGTTATTTTAACATGAATCACTACAGTGTAATTACTTTGGAACTTAGCTGCCCTTTTCCAGCTAGTTAATGTGGTTTAGAGGTAGAAGGGATCTCTTATTTTTTCCAGTAAGAACTTGAATATCTTCCTCTAAAATAACCCATAAGATGGCATATCATTCATTTCCTTGGAGTCTGAGCTGGTTGTCTTTCTCAGGGGAAAGAAAATATAAATATCCCTCACAAGACATCCAAAGCAAAATCCTGATATGGATTTTGTGAGTATTGTCTTTTTGTAGAATGTTGTAAAATGCGTAACATCCCTGATATTATAAAAGAGCTTTACTGGAAATAGTTAAGTCAGTCAAGTAGAGCTCTTAGTGTTAATCTTATTTCTTTAAAAAGTAGGAAAATATGTATTTGATTTTCTTCTGAATCTACTGGGGAGTTTTAGTATTAACTACTAAGAGAAAGAACTAGATTCATTCTCTTAAAAAATATTGAGTTTTAATAATTTGCATCTGTTTTTTCTTTAAAAAATTATTTTCACTTTCTCTGTGGAGTCTTCCCCTTTTTCTTAATCTTTTGCTCTTTAAGAGTATGACGTCAGTTCAGTGTAACATTGTTCAGTATAGTCTTGTCTTCTGTTCTTCCTCACACTCCTTTACCTCCTTCCCAAGTGTGTCCCTCATCTTTGTAAGCTTGGGTTATCTTTTCCACTCTCACACTGTGTACAGAATGTTAGATGTATAAAGTGCAGCTTTTCTGATCAGCAAGAATAAGATAAAGGCAACTGGCATTTAGAGGGCTCTTAGTTTCAGAAGTATTTTTCACCCCACAAGTTAGATACAAGTATACATTTTCTTTCCTCCCTAGATGGACCTCCAGTTGTAGCTCATTATGATATGTCTGACACCAGCTCTGACCCAGAAGTGGTAAATGTGGACACTTTACTGGCGGCTGCAGTAGTTCAAGAGCACAGTAATTCTGTAGGAGGCCAGGACACAGGAGCTACCTGGAGGACCAGCGGGCTTCTAGAGGAGCTGAATGCGGAGGCAGGTTGGTCTCCCGCCCTTTCCCCTTCTCTAATGGTGTCATGTGCATGTGTCCTGGTAGCTTGTTCCTTGTAGCGGGCCCTGCTGAGGAGAGCAGGCCAACCAGAGGCACCTGGCACTAGGTGATGGTGACTGTCCAGGGTGCCATTTGTAACCTTAACTGAAAAGGAGATTTGGGTAACATGTCATTCGTCTTTCCTAGTCAGGAGGAAGCCAAAGTGATAATATGTAAGACATGAATTGTAGGCATAGGTAGATTTCACTAGGCATATTTCTTGGTTAAAAATGCCTAACCTATGTAGAAACCACTCAGATGACCTGATACTTCTCGCTTGCCCTGTCCCATCTCTGTCTCTCAGTTATTTCCCTCACTTAACTGCATAGCAGCCTTGCACCTGGAGGAGGGGCTGTTATAACTTGCCCCATGGGGCTGTTCCTATGCAGTGCTGCATTTGCTTCCATCGCTCAGTGTGCAGTGTCACTGTAACTTCCTCTACCATAGTTCTCATATTTGTCTTTTCTAACCCTTTTCTTTCAGTTTCTGCCTCTCTTAGGAAAGTCTCTCTCCCTGTCTTGCATTACTTATCTTGGTTCTGTGATGATTCTTGAGCGATACTTATTCACTGAAAAACCCATTGCTATTACCTTTGAAACTCTTGCACAGTGAGTCCAAGCTTCCTTCAATATGTTTCTCAAAACTCTTTCAGCATTCTTTCTATTGTAATTTAAACCTTTTTCTAAAAGTACTAGTGCTGAAGTTTAAGAAAAGATGGGGAGGAGATTGAGAGACTGCTTATATAGTGTGTATTTTCTTACTTTCATATTATGGAAGGATTATAGTTTCCTAGTTAAATTATAAATTGCATTGACTTTTATGAGTGAATCTAGTAACTTAATCACTACCTAAAGTATATGGGAAATGAGTTTGTATTACAAAAATAACAATGGGTTATAGTTTAGAACATTTTATATTAAAATTGTTAGGAAATAAAAAAGAAAACAACGCCACAGATCATTGTCCTTAATTCTTCCTTTCATAATTTTTGATAGAAGTATATAAAAATCTCTTATTTGTTGATCTTCTAATTAATGTATTATGGCTAACTTTGGAGCAGGATCTGAATTTAATTTTAACTATGTTTTGACTGCTAACTGCCTATTTGATGTTGGATGAGCTGTTTCTCCTCTGAACTTCAATTTTTATATGCTTTGCCCAACAGGGGTCTTTTAAGGATTTATTAATATGTATAAGTACATTTAAAAGAATTAAGTAATAATACTTTATATCAAAGGAGAGTAGTTTGACCACATTTTGTGTAATATGTGTTTCTAAGTTTTATAATTTGTTCTGTATACTGGGTAGTTTATCTTCATTTTTTATCTATTGACAAATGATCCATTCTACTTTAGTTTTATTTCTCTGTTGCCTTAGTCTTGCCATTAAATGTTGACCACTTATAGTAAATTCTAAGAAAAACATAAATAATTCCTTTTTTTTTTTGCTTTTCAAATTGAGAATTTTAATATTAATTTAAGCCATATGGAATTGTTAATATCTGACTTTTTGACCTACAACAAACCCAGAAATTTCATATGATTCAACCTAATAATGCCAGGTTTGGAATCTTAAAATATCATTAAGGTTGCCAGTGTTGAGGAAAGCATCACATTTTCAGATGCAAGTAATTGTTAGCTTGATTATTTAAAACATCACTAGTCTTTGTCTGCTTAATTCTATATTTGATTGTCTTTTTGAATTTCAGCCCCACAGAGTTATAAAAAATATTCCACTCAGGTACCTACCGCTGTTCTTAAGAAATAAAACACGGCAAAAATATGTGAGGAGGGAAACACTCATGGCTTTAGCTTTGCTCCCTTTTCTTTTCCCCTTTCTATTCCAAAGCTATCCTGAATTTGGTATTTGATGTTTAGGATTACTATGTATTTCTTTATATTTTTACTGCATTTGTTATATATCTGTAAACAAGCCTGCTAATTGGTATTACATTGAAGGTAATCATTTATAACTTGCTTTTTTAGTTCAACAGTTTTTGAGCTATGTTCTTGTTAATAAGTGTGGTTCTAGTTCATTCATTTTTCACTGTTATTTAGTATTCCACTGTATGAATATATCATAATTGACCTACCCATTCTCTCGGACATCTAAGGTGGTATTCCAAATGATGCTGCCATTAACATTTCTTGTACATGTCTTTTAGTACATGCATGTAATAATTTCTCTAGGATATAATGGAACATATGTGTGTGTCAGACCATAAATTATGTGTAGATTTTTGTATATCATATGATGTGGTCATAACTGTTCAACAGATCCCCATGACATTTTCTTATGAAATCATTTATTGGCTCATTCAAAGGCTTTTTTCCCCCTAAATCTGGCAATGAAGGTATGTGAGTAATAAATAAAACTTAATACACTCGAGTCTCAATGTAATTGTTATAGTGGGAACTCATCTTGCAAATTCAAATATACTTAGTGTCGCAACAAAATGTTAAAAGAATTTATCCTCAATTGTCAGTTTATAGTTTGAGATGAACTATTATCTGTCAATTGGATGGTCATTCTTATGGTTTGCGTTTAAGGTAAATGTTCTAATGGTTAATCTGAGTCCTTCTTTCCCTCCCAACAAAATAAAAAGCCAGTCACTGAATAGACTACTCAGTGGTTAATCAGTAGCAGCTTATCACATCAGTTCTGCAGCCCTACTCCATTTAGGATCACAAACATAATCTTTGGAGATAGAATGCAAAATAGTTTTTACTGTTTAGTTTTAGTTTTAACCAAGGCAAAGAGTTGAAATTAGGAAAGCCCCTGGTCAACAAAAGACCTAAACTCTCCATTTCAACTCTGCCATCTGTTCACTTTTTCTTACTTGATGTTACCGCGTTTTCCCGAAAATAAGACCTAGCCAGAGAATAAGCCATAGCATGATTCCTCCAGAATATGGAGGGCACGCACCCCTCACATGAGGGGTTTATGACCAGTTTCAGGGAGAAGGGAGCCGATTCCACAAACTCCTTCAGCTTAAAATATTCAGTAGGCCAAGGTGCCATATTTTGGCACCTAAAATCATGCTACGGCTGATTTTCTGGCTAGATCTTATTTTCAGGGAAACAGTAGCATTGAACAGTATAGTAGGTGGCAACAAACAGCCTGGTTTTGAACCAACAGCCACTTACAAACTGTGTGACCTCAGGTAAATTATGTAAAGTCTGAGTTTTCCCTATTTACAAAATTGGGATAAAAACTAGTATCCACCCCAAAAGGTTATTGTTATCATTAAGTGAAATAACTTATAATGTGATTAGTATAGGATACAGAATACTGTAGGCCCTCGGGAATGCTGACCAGCATTATGTTAATATATTGATGCTGAAATAGACTGCATAAGGAAGTTTGTAATTTACTGCCCTGCCCTGGAATGAGTTGTTCTTACGACAGTATTTCTTAAACTTTGCCTGAGCAAGGAAATTACCTGAGGTGTTTACAAAAGTTCAGACTTCTAGGTTTCTCCCTAAAGGTTCTGTAAGTAGATCTGAAATGGAGTCTGGAAATCTGATTTTTAATAATTGCCCCCAGGTAACTCTTGCATTGGACATGTTTAGGAAGCTGTACCAATATATCTGAAAATGGCTTAATTTTTGTATATTGCTAATAATAGCTCACTGTAAATGTAGATAAAGCTAAGAGAAGCAGAAGTCTGAAGTTCTCTTGGTGTGGAAGTCTTAACCATTGTGGTAAACTAAATTTATTTAGAGTGTTTTTCCCCCTGGGAAATTAAAAATTTTGAACAAAGGATCTCATTTTTCTATCAGCCTTCTTGTCAAGAAGGTAGGCTATGAACATTTTCCATTCTTAAAACAGGGATGTTAATCTTGATTTGTCTGTTACACAAGCTTAGTTGTATGTAGTGCAGAGAAACAAATCTTGGGTTTCCTGTTCTTACTGTAGGGCTTTTTACAGTCAGACCAGAATGGCCATGTTTCTGCGATTAGCACTTGGAAGTCAATGTCAGTCTTGTGAAGGATATCAAGTTTGGTCAGGTTCTTTTTGTTTACCGGCTTCATGTAGACCATACGATTTTAGACTTCTGCCCTCCTCTTCCACTTTTTAAAGTTGTTTTTAACATTCTTGTTGGAAAAAAACTAAACACAAGGTAATAATTTGCTTGTTTTAAAGCTAAATGAGTAGTGACTTAAGATATTACCCCGTTTTATAGCTACTAACCACTGTCATCCAGTATGTAATAATTTCCTTTAATGTACTGCAAATAGGCCCAGGACTAGTTCTTACCCAGTAGATTTGTAATGTAAAATGTAGTTACATTATTTCTTCTGAAGATGAAAATGTTTGCCATGATAATTTAGTTACTTTTTGTATGGTTCTTTCTGACTTACTGTTGAAAAGGTCTGTAGTAGGAGGACAAAAATTTAGAACTTTCTCATAGAGTGAAGTTATCTTTCCAACGAGCCACACAGGCAAAGACCTACACAGAGATAGCCAGCTGCCACATAGCTAAATATAAGTCCACTGATTTATTTCCAATGTAATGTATGATAATTGTGGTATTTACACTTTTCCTACAGGGCTTATTCTTGTCCTATAACAGGAATAGATTACAACCATGGACAGTATTTGAAGAACCTCATAGCATCTTTGGCTCACTTTTGCATATTCTTTAGGCAGTGCAATGCCATTGGATTCCTGTGAGGTCATGGGGAGGGGAGGCAGTGGGAATGGCCCAAAGGCCAGGGAATGTCAGGCTCTGCACAGAAGCTCCCAAAGGAATGTGTGACATACTAAAGAGGGTTACATTGAGAGGAAAGGATTCATTGCCTGGCTCTGAAATAGACAGAGGGGGCTGCATTCCTGGCTATTGGAGAATGCTTTCGTGTCTCTTAAAGAGCATGGCACCCCACAGATTGGTGTGGGTCTCAACTGACTTGTTATCTTGAGTGGCACATTTTATCTTATGGCTCTAACGGGAAATGTGGCAAAATTCTCACACCATTAGTCTATAGAGTCAACATCCACTAGGAAATTTGTAGTTAGCTCCTTATCACTTAATCCCATGTCCCTTATTTTAGCTCGTACTGATTTTTAGACTACGTAATAAAGAATATTGGCTACAAGAGCAGACCCTGATTTTAACTGATCAATTTTAGAACATTATACAAGTTCTCTAATAATACTAAATTCCAGCAGGGTTGGATTACAATATTTGTGGCCAAAATAGCACTGCCAAAATGGTTTGAATTGATCTAATAATGTGAAAGCAATATGTAAAATACTAGTTTCTAAATCCATAGTGGATGAATAAAGTTAGAAGAATCTTAAATATTGGTGATGGTTACCAGACTCTTTTTAAGATATAAAATTCTGAGCAAAACTAGTATAGTCATTTTTTCATTTCTTCCCCCTTCTTTAAAAAAAAAAGCAGAGTGATGATAGTTCCAGGTCTGAAATGAGACTGTGTAGGCGGTAGGGTCAGGATGAAGGAACTAATCAGTGAAGACTGGTTATTCAGAAATATTGATAACACACATTTCATGGAACATTCCACAAGTTGAAGTTATAAATTAGAACTATGGAGATAGAGCTGGGCACAGAAATACTAAGAATTAACTTACTCTGTCGTGTTGTTGTGTTTTCTTAATTACTGTTGTTTAAAAACATTGAGTAATCAAGGAGGAAGAGTTTGGTTATAGCAACTGAGACTCCTGCAATCTACCCTTTTAGTTTAGTTTAATTCAGTTAGCTTGTGTCCTTTTAGGATGGTAAGGCCTGAGGCCCTTGCTGAGAGTCTAACACAGGGGGTTTAAGTGTGTCTTGGGGCTTAGCTCCTTGCTTCTTAGTGAGTAGGCATAGAGAATTGGGGGGTGGTTATACATAAAAACAATGAGTATTCATGTAATAATGATAGTAGGACTTGAAGTGGACAGAGACGGAGGGTGGGAGGAGGGGGAAGAGAAACCAAGCCAGGTGCCAGTGATGTTTCATGATGAGTGAAACTGCCCCAGAGTCTGTATGATCGTGAAAGGGAAACATCCTGGGAGGTGTGGGCTGCTGGTGTTGGCACGTGAGGATGGAGGATGGTCAGTTACTGAGGAGCAGCTTCAGAGGGCTGCGGGGGAGGTGGCGTTTACAGGAGAGTCAGGTTTCCACAGGGAGGTGAAGAAAAGCTCATGCAGTTTTCCATGGAGCTGGCATTCCAGAGGGCAGTGCAAAAGTTGTAGGAAGATGAGTGGCTGTGGCAAAGGAGAGTAACATCCGAGTGGAGGATAAGGTGGGAGACAAACAGATGGGTCCAGAGGCTTGTATTTTGTGGGTGGCCAAGAGGGTGGAAATACAATGTTTTCCTTCTCATAACCAAGTATTTATTTAGGAACAAATAGATGAAGTCAACTGTTACACCCATGCAATCCAAGGCTGTCTGTTTTCCTCCTACCCTTTCCTAATGCTTTCTCCTTTTCCACTGGGGGCTTCTCTATACTCTCATACTGTTACCTCCACTACACTGTTCTTCTGCCTCATGGAACCCATCAGCCGTCCTTCATCGGTCCCCTCCTAGCTTCACTTCCTTCCCTGTCTGGCATATATAAGCCCAGTTGTCCTTTGCCCATCTCCTCGGCTTCTTGTATCGTTGGCATCCCTGCACATTTGGAGTCAGTACCCACACTGCTAAGCATAACTGAGAAAATGACGTGGTTGCAGAGTTAAGGGTGGCGTTAACTTCCTAATCTGCATCCTCATCCTAGCCGTCAGTGCTGCCCCGCAGTTCCCGCTTTTCCTTAAGCAGCATTCGCGATTCACAGTGACGACCTCGCTTTTCTAACCCCCCATCCACACCTGTGCTCTGCAGAGGGCTTTGCCACATTCTTCACAGGTCAACAGTACCTCAGCTTTCTGTCATCAAATCTGTTTGTTCTCTGCCTTTTTTCTAAATATGGCCTGGTTTCTCCTATCTTTAAAAACAACAGAGCAGGCTGATAAGGGGAGGGACTGAGTTGAGCCCGTTAGAATCAGTGGCAAAATGACCAGACATGACTTTGGCAAGAGGAGCCTCGGAGGGGTGATGGAGTGGAAGCAAATGCAGCAAAGCAAGCTGAAGAACGAAAGGGAAAGAAGGGCTGAGAGAGGTATTGAGAGCAGAAGATGGGTTTGAGTGAGGGGGATGTGTATGTACGCAGTTTTTAAAGATAGGAGAGACCAGGCCATATTTAGAAAAAGGCAGAGAACAAACAGGTTCTAAGCAACCACCTTCAGCTGTTTCATCGGTTCACTGAATGGCATTGTAACCATCCAGTTACCTAAATCAGAAAGCTACACATCACTTTTTGCTACTTGTGTTCTTTCCTTTGTCTGATTCCCAACATTAATAACCCTCTGTACATAACATAAGCACAGAGCATTCCCCATTTTGTTTCTTAATTCAGCCATAATCATTTCTCACCCATGAAACTACAGCAGTCGAACTGTTTTCCTCGCCTATAGTATTCCTTGCCCTGCTGTTAGTTCCATTTCCAAAAGGAAGTTTTTAAAAATGGAAAGCCAGATCATGTTCATCTCTGCTTAAATCCTTCAGTGGCTTTCTGCTTCTCAAGGTCAAGTCTGGACTCCTTCCAGTGACCTGACCTCTGCTGACTTTGCCAGCCTCATTTCTCATTTCTCTTTTACTACCATTACCCCAAATCTCACTGAACTTTTACACCCTAAAGGGCAACACAGTATCCCTTATGCCATTTCCCCTGACTTGTGCCCACTCTTTTCTGAGAGCCCAGGTTCTTCGGTTATCCTCAAGTCTGGGAAAATGTTCCTGTGTGCTTTCAGGGTACTCTTTATCTCCCTCCCGTCAGAGCAGTTTTCCAGCCATAGTGCAATGGACGGCTTTTTATTATCCCTGAATATATTGTAAGCTCCTTGAGGGTAGAGATGCCTGCCTTGTTCCCCATAGTATTCCTAGCACTTAGCACAGTGCATGTCATAAGCAATTATTTATTTTAGGAACAAATAGATGAAGTAAGCTGTTGTACCCCTACAAACCAAGGCTGCTCGAAATACTGAATATAGACAAAGTGAAGGTTTCAAAAAAGAGAGATTGTCAATTTGTATTCCTCCCTGGAGGTCCAGCAGGAACACTGTGCATGACAACAGTGATAACTACAACACTGAAGTAGAAATTGGATAAAAGACTTGGCTAAAAGCAAGGTACTGGGGTCAAAGCAAGAATCTAGGTTTACCAAATCTAGACTTAACCAAACTCCATTTAAACAGCCCAGATTTAACAAAACTGGGTTTTGTCTGGTGAATGCCACCTTGTATGCTTGTAGGGTTCAAAGATGAATGCCCACTGCCAGTGCCACACAGAACCCCATCTTTAATACAGAAGGTTAACAGACAGGCTCATGCAGATTGATAATCTCAATCACCAGTTGTGTCTATTGGGTTGTTGGAAAACTCATGACGCATTTTTGCAACAAAAAACAAAAAATACCTCATGACTTTTCCGAGAACCCAATAGAAACCATTTTAAGCTTTTTAATCTGTTTTCTCATACTTTCAATAACAGAAAAGTAAAAATTATATTAAAGAATTGTAAAAGAGACCCACGGTCATACATATTCAAACTTGGTTACTTTTCACAGGTTTTACCTAGCAAGTACGTATTTTTATAGTGTTATGTGTGATATTTGTATGTTCGTACATTTCCCCAAGTTTCTACATAGCACCGTAGTGACTATCTTTGGACATCATAACATTTTGCTTATTCAAAGTTTTATTTCCTTAGATTGAATTTTATTTCCTTAGATTTATTTCCTTAGGTGGGATTACAAGGTTAGAGGGTGTAAAAATTGTAAGGTTTTTGCTTTGGGACTACCTATAACTTTCAAAAGGGTTACACTAAAAGTTGGCTGGAGTATGAAAGTGCTAAGTTTCCCAGTGAGTATGAAGCATTGGAATGAGTGAGGTGAGGGAAGGGAGCGTTGTATGTGTAAAATCTTATTGGTGTTTGTTTAGTTTATGTGAGGTGTCACAAAGGATTTTTTTTACTATGGAAAAATTTGTATCAGATGGCAATATAGTTAAATAAAAATACTCTTTAAAAAGTAAATGAAAATTTGCACCTATTATAACTCTGTTTAATATCATGTTAACTCCTAGATATTCTAAAATTCATCCTTTTAGGTCAGAGCATTCAAGAACTGGGTACTTACGCTGACTTTTAACTCTTAAAATTGTTTATAGAGTTGTGTGCTTTGATGCTATGTCATTAGCTTTTTTGAGAGACAATTCTGTGGAAGCTCATGATTTCTGTGATGTTGAGAACGTGTTTTATTGCACTATGTAATAGATGCTTTGTGAAGACCATTGTGAAAAAGTCCTACACACCCCAGTGCCACAAACTGTTTTACTTTCCAGAGTTATGTGGTTTGTGTCTGTCTGAGAACTGCAACATATAGGTTATGTTTTAGTTGCTCAGAGCAGAAATTGAGATCTTCCCTTTTAAATGTGATTTGGGGTCAGATTTTATCAAATTTGAATTCCCTTAGAGAAAATTGTTAAATCTTTAATAAAGCATCCCAGTATAAATACGATATTAATGATTACTTCTATTTATTTCATTTATGCCTTGAGCTTTTCTGGTAGAATTTTGTCCTATTAAAATTATAAGTAGTAGAGAACTCCATTGCTCTCTTGGTGGTGACAAAACTGTTATGTGGGTAATTTAAAGACTGTAGTTGAATACAAAAAGAATTATGGACTAAAATATAGAGTATTATCACAGTTTATATATACCTATATTTATATGCATTCTTACCAAGTACTCTAGGATTTTTCTTCTAAGGAATAGGAACAGAGAGTGAGACTTGGAGTTCTTACTTGTATGTACTTCCACATTGTTTGAACATTCTTTTTAGCCATGAGCATGTATTCTGTTTAATTTTTGTTTACCTTTTTGTTTTGTATTAGAGCACTGTCCTGGCTTATTTGACGTGGGTAACTGTTTCACTGTGGCAGGTTCTCACAAAGCCATTCTGTTTCTGTGATTAAACCTGGATGAGAAATCTCTCAGTGAGTTGTTTCTGCTGCTTGTGAGACAAAATATGTTTATTTTTTTCCCCCTTCTCTCTCAGGTCATTTGGATCCAGGATTCCTAGCAAGTGATAAGACATCTGCTGGCAATGCACCACTCAACGAAGAAATTAATATTGCCTCTTCAGATAGTGAAGTGGAGATTGTGGGAGTTCAGGAACATGCAAGGTAGGATATTAATTGGAATATCCTGATATTTTAAATTGTGAATTTTAACCAGAAAACAAATGAGAAAATGGTAGGCTTCCCGGTATGGCTGGATGAATGGCGGGAGCTGTCTCTTAGCTTCCTTTGGCTTAAACACTTGATTAGACATGATATTAGCTTCAAGATATGTTGCATATTGTCTCATATTTCAGACAATTTCAGAACATTTCAACCATATGTGTATGTGAACTAGAACTAATGTTTTTCTTGTCTAGATTGCTTGACAGATTTTTCTCTTAGGGTGTAAGTATCACTATATGTTTTCCCTTTTATTCATATTTTTTTGCCTTTCACTTTATTGTGAAACATATTGGGAGCAAACATTTGGGAAATACGCACCTGACATCATACCTCTTTTGCTTGTTTCCTAGACCATCTCTCCTTATCTTTCATTAAAACCTGGAAGCTACTTTGGTCTGTTGCTAACAAAGTATATTTCTGGTGATGTTCATGTGAGTCAGGGGTTCTTGTTTCTCAGGGAAAAAACAAGCCACAAGACATTCAATTAGTTTGTAGTATTATGAAATTAATTTATTAAGTTTGCCATTTTTAAGGAGAGGTCAGCAAACTTATAGCCCATTGGCCAAATCTGGCTTGCTGCTGATTTTGTATGGACCTCGAGCTAAGAATCGTTTTTACATTTTTAATTCGTAGGGGCAAAAATAAAAAGAAGAATGATGTTTTATGGCATGTGAAAATTTCATGAAATTCAAATAAAATTTATTCACCCATAAATTAAGTTTTATTGGAACAAAGCCATGCTTGTTCATTTACATATTTTCTATGGCTGTTTTTGCACTCCAGTGGCAGAGTTGAGATGTTTCAATGGACACCTTATAGCCCTCAAAAGCCCAAGATATTTACTGTCTAGTCCTTTGCAGAAAAAATTTACTGATTCTTGCTTTTAAGATATGTTCCTAAGAATTGGATGCAGCCCTCTCAGAAGTATTTCCCGAGGAACATTTAATACACACACATATAGATACAAAACAAAAATTTAGACTTCGGAAAATCCGTGTTCTATACAGCAAACAACTTTTCTCCTGTGTCACAAGACTTAAGTTGTGGTTTCCTGATTTCCTCAGTATCTACATTACCTTGCTCTCTGATCTGATTTTACTCTTTGATTAGTAAGGTAATGAAACATGCACCAGCATTTCTTCTGTTGCTATAAATGGTAAGACTTTAGGAGTGGAGAGTAGGGCAAAATACACATTCCTTTTTCTAATGAAAACTGATTATGACCTGAGAGCATTTTTCAGTTAAACAATTGGGACTCTAAGGATGTAGAGTTAAGTCATAGTTTAACTAACCCCCAAAGAGGCCAGTTCTCTGGCAGAACTAGTATTGTCCCAGAATTTATTCTCTATTTATGCCATAAATAGGCCTGCATAGCTACTTGCTTTTCTTCTTTTTTTAATAGTTATCTCCCCTATTCTTGCAGGAAAGAATTTTCATTCTTTAGTCCTTTATTTCATCTTTTTTCTCCCTTAATCAAAATCTTTTTTATATTAAGTTCTCTTCCATTTTTCTATCTATTCCCTTCAAGCTGACTTACCTATTAGGTGAGGAAGATAGAATGCCTGATTTCTTCCTTTACTCCAGCAAATGCCTGCCCTTAGTTTATTTCACCATTGTTCTTTATAATATAGAAGACATTATCGTCCTTTTAAGCCCCATGTCAGGATCTTTCTAGAATATTAAAGTACTTTTTATTTTAGACTCCCTACTATAAAACTCACCCTGCCTATTGACAGATTAATGTGGGTAAATTATCTTCAGTTGTGTCAGGAGCATGTTATCCATTCACCACTTCCTCCTGAGTTACATTTCAAATTTTAATTCACTGTTTCCCATGTGTTCCTACTTAAGTAGGCAAGAGTAGATAATAATGTGTGTTGTTTATCTAATCTCTTACTCTGCTGAGCCATATCACTTGGTCCAGTTCTCTATTAACTCCTGCCAAGTCTCCCTTTTTTACTGTTTCCTTATGCCTAGAAATGTTATAGAATTAGCCACCCTTCTTTTCAGCTTCTTTGTTCAACTTTTCTTCCATCATTAGATCTTTTGCTTGTTTTCCTACCAATATTATTGGTATCTGGAGTTAAAATTGTCATTATAGTTCTACTAAAATTTGGAATTTTAAATTCTGAGTTCCTCTTCACCTCCAACACACACACATACACACAGATTCTATCTCCAGCACACCCTTCTTTGAACTTGTTAGGTTGAACTTATCCAGATTGTCATTTTACTCTATAGACATGTTCCATTCTTGTACTAAGTCAAGTGACTTGGCTACATTTTAAAGGACATGTTGTAACATTAGTTTCAAGGACTTTTTCTTACAGGCTCTGAAGCATAAAGATGTGTTTTATTCTGATCCTTTGGTTTGACTCCTGGGGAAAGCCTATCTTGGAGGTGACAAATCCATTCTGAAATCTGTGATGGTTAATATTATCCTTACAATGAAATGTAGAGCTGACAGATACTGTTGGAGTACTTTGAATTGACTCTTGTATCACTTTGAGGGGATTTTTTATTTTGATCTTTGGGTCTGGGAGTAGAGTCTCACTGGCTCTTCTCTGCCTTTCTGAAAAAATTTCCAGCAGTTTCTTTAGAAACATGATAATCTTTCAAACACTGAGATGAAAAAGCTGAGAAGCAGGTGGGGGATAGGTTTTCTTAATGGTTGCTTCAGAATTGCCCCTTTGGCTGCCTGTATCTCATCTGGAATTTATTTCTTTTACAGGTCTAGGGTTGCAGTTATGAAGTATTGATGGGCTTCTGGCAGGGTTATCGCTTGGAAAAAGGTTTTAGGTTTTGATCCACATCTTTTTGTTCTAATTTGACTTGCATGCATAGATGTTTTGTTTGGATTTAGCTTTCCTGTTCTTATTTTTTCTTTTGATATTCTACCTTGGTGTGGGCTTTCTGGGAGTTTTTAAAAACTCAGATTTGGTCCTTGAGTTCTCTTTGGGATTGTGGTGGCTCTGACTTGCATTGGGTGCCATTTTTCCATATTTAGAAGCATTTTGGTTGACCTTTTGCACTTAATAATTCTAGTTGTGATGTGTCCTTTTTTTTTGATAAAAGTGTTTTTTTTTCTTGCATGTTAATATCTTTCCCTGCTCTTTTACTGTAGATTTTGATGTGTTCACTTAGCTTCAGTGTTTCTTCTCGCCTTGGGCTAGAAAGCATGCGTTCTGAACTAATGGTTGAGTGCATCTTTTAATGGCTGCTTTGTATTGCTGTGATGAACTACTGACCTAAATGTTGTCATTTCCAGATATGAATTGTTAGTTCAATTTGACAAGATGTTCTTTGCCAATGACATTGCCAGTGAGACTTTTTTAACATCTCCAGTTCTTCTGTATCACTTAATTTTGCCAGAAATTTTTATTTATGACCTCCTTGCCAATAGTTTTCTTCGTCTTTGGTCGTTTTTCCTTCTCTTCTTCTACCAGCCTCATTGGTAATTGCCCTGGGAAGATGAATCCATACAGTGCAGATCTTTCTGTCGTGGAACTGTGTCGGAATGGTTCCTTCGGTACCTATTCTCTGAAGCTTCTGTAATAATCAGACCCTTCATTTCACTGTAGTCTTTGGTCCTGTGGTCCGGTGTTAATGTTGGTTCATCCCTCAGGAAAAGAATTGATGTGGGAAGGCTTTTGCATTTAAGATTTGTTGCTTCCTAGAACCAATGGCTAACACTAATCCTAAAAAAGCAAGGGAGGCAGACAAGTATGTCCCTAAAGCCACAAGGATTCATTTCATCCTGTTAGGAAAAATAAGTAGGAGTGTTATCTAAGAGGTCACCTTCAGGCTCTGTAAATGAGAGCAAAAATAATTAATTTTTAATGTTGTTTTCTTAGAATAGTAAGTTAACTATCTCAAAAGCTAACCAGCAGAACCTGTCCTCTTTCTGCGTGTTTTTTTGTTTTGTCTTTCTTCCTTGTTTTCCACTGTGAAGTGTCATCTTTATTGGTTTCAGTGTATGGAGAACAGAAAATTATTCTATCAAAAGTTACTGTTTTTAAAGTGTTTGTTTGGTTTCTTTTGGAAAGTAAGGCCCTAAGCATTTTTTTGGTTATAAGACTCAAAATATGACTCTAGGTTGTGTTTCATACCTATTATTCTCATGCAGATGTGAGAACAAAGCCTATATCTTCTAGAATTGGATTGAACCAATTGAAAAATAGCTGAGTATGCTCCCACTCCATATCTTTCATAAAGTAGAAAAACAATATGTGAAAATCTGTGCTTTATGTTAGTTGCCTTACAAAATTTTGAGCCTCTCACACTTTCCTTTATAAGGCGTCTCCGTAGGGGCTATAACAGTTGTGGTTCCATTTCCTCCTGAATTTTTTTTCTTCTCTGGCATAAGTTATTCTGTAATGTACACCATCTTATAAAATAATTGAAATGTTTCTCTAGCACCCTTTTTGTTTACTAGCTTGACCTTTTTTCCCCGTATTTTTTTAAGAAAAATATATGTTAAAAGCCTCTTTCTGTTCTCATCCTTCTCTTAGCCATCATTCAAGATGGTTCACATCATTGAATCATAAAAAAAAGTTGAATGTTTTCTTGGCTTATAATATACACAGAAATGTCAGAAACATACCCTTCAATTTTTACAAATTGTTCATACTCAAGTAACCACTCAGATAAAAAAATAAAACAGAAGTCCCCCTTGTACCACCTTCTAGTCACAACCTTCCCCCACCTTGTCCCCTGTAACTACTATTCTGACTTCTAGCAGGGAAGTTTTGCCTATATTGTTCAAAATCTTGAAGTCACTGATGACCTTAGAAGTCATCTTAGAATCCCCCTTGGATGACCCAGCAATTGCTTGAAAGTTTAAAAGGCAGTTCACTCCAGTTTGTAGTGGCTGTAGTTGTTGTGTAGTAACGATCATCCAAAACTTGCCTTCCAGAAACTAATAAACGGTTCGTATCCTGCTCTTTAAATCTCTGTGCAAGGTGGAATAGCCCACTCCCATGGTGATTCTCCCTTCTTTGGGAACTGCCCTTCCAGTTGCAGTTAATAGGGGCCTGGAAAGTTTTGACCAAAGAAGAAATCACATTATCGAAAGAATCTAAAAATTTGAACTAGGAGAAACAGACTGAGAGGGTTGGGGCTTGAGTCAAATGAGTGAGGTTTAGTTGTTCCATCATCCTTAATGTTCTTTGAGGTGCTCCAGTGTCTTTCTAATAAATTCTGTTTGCTGAAAGTAGCCCAAGTTGGTTTCTGGTAACTGGAACCATTTATAACGTAACTACAGAAGTGATTTAATGCAGATAGTTGAAGAAGTGCCTCATTTCCTTATTCTTCTCTCTCTCCAACCATTCCTCAGTAGTAAATACTGCCTCTAAACACCTCACTCTCATCCTGGACACTTTCTAGAATCTGCTTTGCTGATTTTTTTGAGTCACCCATGGGGGAGAGGCAGTGGTCTTTACAATCAAGCATAGTATATAGTACTTCAGGTGGAGTCTGAGGAAGGCATAGTTATGTAGTGGGAAATGAACTCCCCAGTGGAGACCGGATTTTGTTCTGGTTCTGTGCTTAACTTGTTTAAAACTTTGGCCAGTTGTCTTTTGCCCTTGGTTTTCTCATTTTATATGAGCCGATTGGCTCAGATCTCTCTTAAAGCAACTACCTGCTGCTTTACCTTGTATTGTATGATTACTTAGGAAGCAGTACAGAGTAACAATTCACTTCAAACATCTCACCTCAGAGATGTTTCTAGGAATTCTGCCAAAGATTACATTGACTCTCTTTGTAGCCATTCATTCCCTGAATTCCTCCTAAGTTTTGTAGCCAGCTTTATTTCAATTAGTACTGTACAGATAAGCATTTGAACTGTTGAAGAACTTTATATTTTTAAACTGTTAGACTGGACCGATCTTTGTGCCCTGCTGACTCTCGCTGTGTTTTTGCCTGACCTAATTTAATACACATTTGTAAAGTGACAACATGAAGTGGAGAGCATTGGACCTGAAGGTGGATCTGGTTTGGGGTTCCTTGGCCTACCACTTTCAAACAGTGTGACCCTAGGGAAATCATGTAACCTCTTTTAATCTTCAGTTTCCTTGTCTGTAGAATGGATACTAAATTTCACATCTACCTTATAGGTCTGTTGGGAGTGTCAAAGGAGGTAAAACTGCTTAATAAACTTAGTCTTCTATTGCCATCAGTCATCAAAACCATTTCTATAAATGTTGAATTGACTCCTTTGGCTGGCATTCTTCTGTGACTGCAGGATCACTTAATCTGAGTGTACTTAATGGTTTGGACAGATTGGGATTAGATTTTAGAGTTTATGTCCCTTGATTTCAGGCTTTTTACTAGCTAGTCTTTGAAAATGTAGTAGCCCCTGGGTTAGTAGCTATTGACCCCATTTCTGAACAAGTCTTGTAACATCTACATCCTGCCCCCTGTTCTGGCCCCGTGAGATCTGTTTTCCAGCACCTTCCTTGGTAAGGGAGTCCTTTACAGGCTAGCTTTTGTAAGAGCAGGGCCTCTTTCCAGGAGCTTAAGGTCCTTGGGGCAGTTCTTCAGCTGAACCTTACCCATTGTACCCTAACGATCTTTTGAACTTGGTGTTGCAGCTAGCCTTGAATCAAAGTTGGAATTTTCAAGTGACCCAGCTTCACTCATTCTATACAATTGTCACAACAGCTGCTCAAGATCCACTATACTAGTTTCTGTGACTAGAATCACGCCACTTGTCACTTCTCACATATGCTACCTAGGGACTGACTGGTCAGCAATTTCGATGTGAGGACATGAGAAGCAACGATAGCTTGAGCTGCCTGCCTTCCTCTTATTTGAATCAAAACTTACTCAGTGGTTCACATTGGAGGCTCACAGTCCGATCGTTTGACTGGAATGTGAAATTCAGCATGTCAGTGTGTCTGAAACAATCTTCCGGTGAACTCTAGGTGAGATTTCTCAGCAAGGAGGTTCTATCCCTCTGCTAGAGTACATTTAGGGACTCTAAACTGAGTAGTTGTTACTTTCAGAGAATCTCAACTGAGCTTTGTTACTTTCACTGAGCTAAAAGCAGGAGCACTTCTGATGAAGCAGTCAGAGGTCTCTGTTGTAACCTTCAGGATGAGGGAAGTTGATCCTTATGCGTGACTAGCACTTATGGACTTTTAGAAATCTGGTCTATAAAGGGGTATTACTATTACTGTCTTTGAAGGTATTATTACCAGATATGGCACAGAGCTTATTTTAAGAAGTTTCACCTGTATTTCTTACTGTTTCATTTGTTCAGACTAAGATTGGGCATCTTAATTTTGCTCTGGGTTTACATGGTGCCCTGTCCTGAGGATTCAGAGGTTTGGATGAGGTCAAAGAAACATCATCTTATCCATTGTCGGTAACAGACCTAGACATAACTCAGTTTAAGACAAGACTTTTGGTCTTTTTTAGGCTAAACAGAGAGGAGGGGGAGACAGACAGACGGACAGACACGGAGGGAAGGAGGGAGGAAGAAGAATATTATTGGTTGTGGGTTTCATGAACTTGCATAATAAGTTGAACTTAGTAAAAGTATTGATCAGTACTAGTGAAGCTGTATTGCCTTCTGTCTTTCCTGTGGTACGATTAGCCATGTTTTTGCTTTTCATCTCAATTGCAGGTGTGTCCATCCTCGAGGAGGTGTGATTCAGAGTGTTTCTTCATGGAAGCATGGCTCAGGCACGCCGTATGTTAGCAGCCGGCAAACACAGTCATGGACTGCTGTGACTCCCCAGCAGACTTGGGCTTCACCCGCAGAAGTTGTTGACCTCACCTTGGATGAGGATAGCAGACGTAAATACCTACTGTAATGCAATGTCACTGTGTTTCCTCTGCACTGTTCCCTTCCACTTATTCCTCCTCCCCTTTGTGACATGGAAGTTCATTGTCATAGCTTCAGCCTCAGAAGCTGTTTGTGGCATTTGTATAATCAAAACTCATGGAAAATTGCGCCCCCCCCCCTTTTTTTTTAAATTAAAAGAAGTCACTTAGGAAAATAACTTATCACAGAGAAAAGAATTTCTTCTTTCCCTTAGTAGGAATATAAAAATGATGAATTTAATTAGACAAATTCATTTTACTTGGTAACCTTTAATCTTAGGAAACTCTGCCTTTTAGAATAATATTTTAATTACCAGGTGAAATGAATTTCAGTTTTTGAATCTTGTATTTATTTTGCTGTGTTATAAAATTAATGTCTAGACTTGACCACTGTCAGCCTCCCCATTGGCACTCCTACCTTAGGGCATTTGCACACATATTAGTCAGGTCCTTATTGGCACCTAGTAGGGCATGTACATTTGGAAACCTGTCCTTAAAAATAGAAGACAGAAGTATTACTTTCCTTTTAGCTTAAGACTTTTGCCTTCTTTCCTGACTTTGCTCCTGTCTGACTTCGCACAACACAGATAATTGACATGCCCTTTTGCATTTATAAATACTGCTAAGGTGACTTAGTTGGTCTCCTTGTTGCAATAATTCATAACTCTTTGGAAATTGCCTGCTTTTGGGGCTGAGGCATTTTGGATACATACCCACCGTGGGGTTTTCTGGGCATGTAAAGAGAGGATTGAGAGATCAGTAGGAAAATTTCTGTCCCTCAACTTTTTTCCTGGTTCACTCAAGTAACGGCAGAACATAGAAACCTGTTACTTGGGTAGAAGATAAACAGTTGTGTGGCTTCTGAGGCTATGGGCACTTGAAAATCTGAGAGGAAAGTGCCTTCTTTTATAGCTGGTCTCTCCATAAAGGACGTATGTACAACAGCTGTTCAGCACTGAGCTGAAGTTGACCTGACGCTATATTTGGGTATTTTCCTCCTCTACTTTCTAAAAGTGGAAAAACCAAAATAATACCATAAGAAACCAGATGCAAAGCACATTAATGGCACTGTAGGTTCTATCTAAAAGGAATAGCAGAGGGTAATAGGAGCTTCAGGGAATTCAGGAAATGCCAGTGTTGGAGTTTGTGGCATTAGTTACTACCTTTTTTCCTATGACATGTTGTAGTTACTAGTGAATTATTTTACAAGCAATACCTAGAGTTAGAACACTATGTACTGTGCACAAGGAGGAGTGAAGTAATACTGGCTTAGGAGACCTCACCTTTTGTTTTTTCTGCAGTTTTTGTTTGCTTTTTTGGGGGGGGTCTTGTTTCCATTTTTACCATATGAGTTGCTAAAGCTCTTTGCCTCCCTCTCCAAATGCCTTGGTGGCTCTTCCTTATCGTAAGAGCATGAGAACTACCGTTTTCAATTTTCATGTAGCGGACACACATTTACCAAGTGCCTGTTCTGCATAAGGCACTGTGCAGGGTGGGTGCTGTAGGGCCGCTGAAATGAATGACACCCTCTGCGTGCGCATGCGTCAGTGTCTGCCTGGCTCCACCTGCCTGGCCTTTTTTCTGTGGTAGAAAGACTCGTGTATCCCTTTCCCGTTCTTCCTGCTGCTTTAGTTCTTCCATACGCCTCTCCCGTGGGAATGTATCCAAGCATGTGTTCTTTGCTCTTTTCTGATAGCATCCCATTTGATCTGGCCTCTGTTCATCAACGTTTAATTTTTCTTCAAGCTACTTTTAATAGATCAGGCTTTTAAAAGACCACGAACCTCCAGTTTTAGCACCTCATATCTCCAGTCTCTCACATGGCCACAGTTTAGACAAAAACCAAAGACCTAGAGGCCAGAGCGAAATAGGGCCTTCTGCAGATTCACTACTGGTGTATCCTTGGACCTTCACATTTTACTTTAAGATTAATTTATTGAATTTTACTGTTACACGTTGTTTTTGACTTGAATTAAAATGCTAGACAAAGCAGAAATGTACAATTTCTGGTCTGTGTTTTCCAGGAAAGTCATTGGGAAAAGAATAGAATGGATTATATGACTTGAAGTTTTTGCAGCTTATTTTGTCCCCAGAATCAGGGCAGAGCCTCATTTTAGAGAACGTTTTTGTGTCACCTACGCTTATGTTAACAGTGTGTTTGTCCAGTTCTATAGAGCAGATGATCTCCCATGACACATTTTCTTCAGCCCCTAATAGTCATCCTCTGAAGAGAATTCTTCTGGTGTACCATGTGCACTGTGGATTGGGAGCAGAACGAAGCTGTAACCAAGCTCCTTTCTGGCTTTGGCTTTTATATCTGGTTGCACTTTGCCCTCACCTCTCCCTTTTACACACCAGACAGAGATTTAGAAATTAAGATGCAAAAAGGGGAGGGGAAGGGATGGTACAGACAGTCAGCTTTTTCCCCTACTAGATTGGAACTTGTCCACCTACTAACTGTAGAGAGACGACGTTCCAACCCCTTTTTCATTGCCAGATCCAGTAGAGTGGTAATGTGGCTTCTGGCAAGGTATCAGTGATAAAATTCTGTGGTAAACAACTCCCTTGACATTTGAAATTTCTTTTAAGGGGATCGTTTTAAACCAAAGTTTTGCATTTGGTAGCATAAAGACTTCTGTGTGCTTCACAGAACATTGTTCAGAGTAACATCTCTGCTAAATGGTGCACTTGGGTCACAGATTGGTTTATGCACTAATTTGGTTAAGTCTCACCTCCCCCCATTTTGAAACCACAGAGCAGGAACCAAGCTATTGCAGCA
Source organism: Hipposideros armiger (assembly GCF_001890085.2). NCBI lineage: Eukaryota > Metazoa > Chordata > Mammalia > Chiroptera > Hipposideridae > Hipposideros > Hipposideros armiger. Next base: position 372,104 of record NW_017731536.1, read on the forward strand.
TCACGACTGTCCTATATCATGTAATTGCTGCTCACCAGTAGTTGTCTTTTCATTTTGATGGAAGGGGCCAGACTGAATAGACTACATTATTCTTTACAATTGAGCATCCCATAAACTCTTGTTTTTATTAGTATCAGTTGTGAATATGAACTGTCTGATTTGAATAGTCAATGGTTCATTGTTACCTTTAGCAAATTAGCAGCGTAGGTAACTTAAAAATGAATGTTGCCTGTTTTTTGTACTGTGTCACAAGGTTATTTGAAAAAGCTGGAGACACCATTTTGTCTTTCAGTTTAAACTTCTTTTTTTAAAGGCATAGAGCCCCTAATCCCTGTTTTCCAGTATGTGTATGATGTGACTTCCATGTATATATAAAAATGATTGCGCCCTAACCAAACTTCCTCAGATTGTGCACTGTTTGTTTAAAATAATCACATATTTTAGTCCAATGCTGTTGTATTTTTTTCATTTTATTTAAAACACTACGTACTTATTCTTTTAACAAATTTTAAAGGGTAGTGATCTTTTAAAAAAAATCACTGGATAACTAGGAAATATTTTCGTTGTTGTTTTTTTTTAAAGAGTACAAAGGTCATTGAGCCTTTTGCTCCTCTTACCGTGAAAATGAAATGTTAGCCATTGTATGGCTAGGAACCAATGCACTTGATGGTTAACAGATCTGCTGTTGCTGGAGTGTGAGCGTGGACTTGATGCAGTGACGACAAATCGTTGCTTAGAGTTAATGTTTTAAAATGTGCAACTCTAGTTTTTAAAACAAAATTTGGTTCTTCTTTACATTCATTATTTAGTTTTTGTTTCCATTTAGTATTTAATGGTCTTTGGAGAAAAAAAATAATAAAACAGAGTGTTATATATATATTTTTTGGTGCAAGATAAGATTTTCTGTTTTTTGAAATAAGTCTGTAGCATAAAGGTTAAACTATTTTAAGATAAAAATAAAATAGAGTGTATTTAAACAATGATAATTTCTGAGGATTTTTTTTTTCTATCTGCTTCAGTTAATTAGATGGTGCCTGGAGCAGCTCCCAAGTTAGGTTTTGGATGTGGACTGATTATATTTTGTTAACAGATCTCATGGTTATAAGATGCCGATTTTCTCAAGCAATAGCTGTGTCCTACTCCCCAAATGTTTTTCAGGTGGCCTTAGGCATATTAGATCTAGATAAAAATAGCTTTGCAGTAGCTTTCCTGTAGCCCCCCACCTCCCTTTCCAGCTAGGACCAGTAAAATTTCACAGAGGACTGTGCTTAAGCACCTTTGTTCCTGGGAACAGAACTCAGCTGACAGTTACTTCCCAGAGGTCAGTGCAGCAGGTAAGATGCAGTGACTGCGTGTACTTTGCACATGGCTGAACACTGAAGCAAGTATAGGGTGTTTCAAAAGTAGCCTGCATAACTTTCCCCTAATTTGGTTCTAGTTTCAGATTTTTTATTTGGTTATCAAAATGATAGGAACTGCCATATTAAAATCTCGTGACTTCTGTAACTTATCTTCACCTAAAGGACAATGGGAACCAGGGAGAGTGTGACCTATATTCATTAAAACATCCAGTCCTGGATCTCTTAATGTTCCTCGAGAATTTTTACTTCTACTCACACTGGAAAGAGATCTGTTAACAATTAGGAAATGTTTTCAGTTTTTTTAAATGGTTCTTCTATACTATATTACACCTGAGACCTACACGTATTAATGTTATGTGACACTTCTTTTCTTGGGGTTGAAGAAAATTGTTTACCTAAGTCCTTGCTTTTTGCCTTTGGATGCTGCTTTTAAAGAATAGACAAAGCATGAATAAGTAAAATAATCTGTGGGTAGTACTTAGTCTCATTCTGGCTCCCTCCTTCTCTTCTTTGCTAGCTTTTGGCCTTGCCTTCCTTTATTTGTATGTTTTCACAGTAGATGACAGCTATTTGTAACTTTAGTCCAAAGAGAAAAATTATAGATAAATCTATCAAATATGTAAATACCTCTTCAGTTCCAATTTTGCAACCAAAGTGCATTTCTTTGAGGCTGTGTTTTAACCATGTTACTGATCTGTGAAGGAGTGATGCTCCTGGGCCATTGGTAGGTATGATTTCCTTTATTCGCTTGACGCCATGTTTGAGAGCACAGATTCACAGAATTGGAGAAGGTCCTGGGCTACAGTGGAGCGTTGGCTGGGAGAATCTGCCTGGAGCAAAAGAAGGCAGTAGTAAGGAGCAGTGAGCTCAGGAGAAGATGCAGGTGATGATCATGAACCTCATGGAGATGCAGAGTGCATCCATTGCTTCAACAGAAGTTATGACACCGTGGGCTCAGTTCAGCTGCCATCATGCTACTCTGCAGGTGGCAGGCTTCTAGCTGGAGATGGCTTTAGGCATCAGGGAATCCCTCGGTATGATGCGGAGTCACTGTTTCTGTCCCCCGAGCCTTGAGATCCCATTGGTGGGGTGGATGTGAGTGAAGGGTGAGAGTGCTGGCTGCCAGTGAAGTCAAACCTCAGAAAGGAGGTGTGGCAGCAGCAGCTGGTGTGATCTCACAGATCCTGGCCTGCTCATTGGGAACACTCCTTGCTAGTAAATTATATCGAACTAGCTTCTTATTCTTTGGTAAAGGAAGGTATTTGGTACCAGCTTTTTTCTTTGTGCTTTGATAATTGACACCTCAGAGGAGTCATTTCTATTCCTGTCCCATGATTGCTTCATCCTCAGAGTGGGAAGGTGAAGTGTTGTGTACTGTTGAACCCTCACTCTTGTGGTTGAGTCTAAAGCAAGTCTGACTTTACGATGGATCTCAGCACCTGCACATCATGAGGGGGATCACACCAGAGGGTGGGGTGACTAGTATATGAAAATCCTGAAACAGAGGACAGGAGACTCCGAAGGCCATCTGACCACTGAGGGATTTGATTTCTGTACCTGTGAGATGAAGAATTTCCTAGATTTCTTTTCTGAGACTGAAAGGTAGGACTGTGTTACTTTAGGAGGTAATTCGTTGTTCCACAGAGTCATCAGGCTGTTTAGGCAGGAATTCAGGAGAGCTGCTTACTCCAAAAAGCTGTTCAAAGAACTACAGTTCTCTCACTTAAGTTTTTGGAAGGCATTGGATGATAACGCCCACAGAACCTTGAATTTCTACAAACTCTTTATTTTCAAAGATTTGAAAGAATGTTTATTTCAGAATTTCCACATGGGGTGGGGTAAGAAGTACAGATTGGTATCCTGATTTTGCAGATTGGAAGACTGAGAACAGAAGAACAACAGCTTATCAGGATTTACATAACTAGACTTTGCACGAGAAGATTTTGTTCTCTGGTTCAAATGAGGGCTTTATGCTTTAAGAAAAAAACAGAATCTCTCTTCCCCACCTGTTTTTTTTTTTTTCCGTTCTTTTTACTGCTGATTCTACTTTGCACTGGCCTGCTTGCGAAGAATTGAAGCCTTCCTGAGAAGGTAATGTTTGATTGGTTGGTTCCCTTTTCTCTTCATCAAGTGGTCACACCTGAGTATGCGTCCCAACTCAGGCTCTGGAATAGCCTTGGAAACATTTTCTGTAGACACTTTTTCTCATAGATTCCCTCTCTCATAGTTTATGGAACAGGAAAATACACATGGCCAGTAAACATAGGAGAGATGCTCAGGCTCACTACTAACTATGGAAATGCATACTTCCATCACAGATGCCATTTCTTATAGGCAGAATCAGATAGAAGCCATTTAAATCCAACAAGGAGGCAGAACAGTGACAACTCACTTGTCTTGTGTGAGCATAGTTTGCTACAGCTATTTTGGAAAAGGGTGGAATTATCTAGTAAAGCTGAATATATGTATACCTCAGGTCATGAACTGAATGTTTCTGTGCCCCCTTCCCCCAAATTCATATTTTGAAGCCCAACTCCCCAGTGTAATTTTATTTGGAGGTGGGGCCCTTAGGAGGCAATTAAGTTTAGATGAGATCATAAGGGCGGAGCCCCCATGATGAGATTAGTGTTCTTAGAAGAAGGACAGGTGAGCCCTACATGTGAGAAGGCAGCTGCCTGGAAGACAGGAAGAGGGCTTTCACCTGAATCCAACCATGTTGGCACCCTGATCCCAGGCTTCCAGCCTCTAGAACTGTGAGGAAAAAAAAAGTCTTGTTTTAAGCCACCCACTCGATAGTAGTTTCTTATGGCAACCCAGCTGAGACAGCCCATGACCCAGCAATTCCACGCCTTGGGGTGATACCCTTGAGCAGTTTTTAAACTGTGATGTGTGCTAGTTTATGTACTCTAAAATGTGTAGTGTCCTTTTCCCCAGTTTTTGTCTATTTCAACATGGATATTCATCTATAAAGTGTATAAATAATGTATTATATAATGTTTAGCCACTCACTGTGGAAATGAATGAACTAGAGCTACATTTATACACTTACACTTACACCAGTTATACCACCACGGATAAATCTCAACAGTGTGGAGTGGAGAAAAGTAAGTTGCAGAATATGTGCTACATGATGGGATTTGGGTGAAGTTTGAAAAGAAACCATACTACATATTCATTAGGAATACATACACATGTAGTAAGAATATAAAGAAATACATGATAACAATAAACAAATTCAGGGTAAAAATGTCTTGGGTGGTGGGGACACAGACATATCTTATTCTTTGTACAGTTATGTGTATCTAATATTTCATAATAAAATTAAAAATTTTTTCTCTGTCTCAAGTAGAATAAAAGCTCTTTATGACTTTACAGGTTGACATTAGTGGGCGTGAATAGGATCCGAAGCTGATTCCTTTTGTGTCCCCACACTTATTGAATATATCACCAAAAGTACAAGCAATAACAAAAAGTAAATTTGGTAAATTGGACTTCATCAAAATTAATTGTGTTTCAAAGGATACCATCAAAGTGAAAAGACAACCCACAGAATGAGAGAAAAATATTTGGAAATCTTTTATCTGATAAGGGACTTTTATCTAGAATACATAAAGAACTCTTACAACTCAACAATAAAAAGACAAAAACGCAATTAAAAAATGGACAAAGGATCTGAATAGACATGTCTCCAAGGAAGATATACAGTTGGTCAAAAACACATGAAATGATGCTCAACATCATCAGTCATCAGGGAAATGCAAATCAAAACCACAGTGAGATACCACTTCACACCTGCAAGGACATCTAGAATGAAAACGTCAAATAACAAATGTTGGTGATAAAGGAGTGAAATCGGAACCTTCATACATTGCTTGTAGGAGTGTAAAATGGTGCAGCCACTTTGGAAAAATGGTTTGACTGTTCCGCAAATGGTTAAACATAAGAGTTA